>NC_057717.1:25283559-25291273 GCF_004010195.1 Chiloscyllium plagiosum | reverse complement strand
CATAATCTCTTGCTCCCTCATGTGACTGCACTGCACATACCTCTCAAGCTGTGCCAACCATCTTAGTATGAACTAGCATTACCCACATGTTCACTGGTAACACCATTAGATTACTTACAGTGTGGAAACAGGCACTTCGGCCCAACAAGTCCACACCGAACCGCCGACGCTCAACCCACCCAGACCCATTCCCCTACATTTACCCCTGCACCTAACACTACGGGCAATTTATCATGGCCAATTCACCTGACCTGCACATTTTTGGACAGTGGGAGGAAACCGGAGCACCCGGAGGAAACCCACGCAGACACAGGGAGAATGTGCAAACTCCACACAGTCAATCGCCCGAGGCGGGAATTGAACCCGGGTCTCTGGCGCTGTGAAGCAGCAGTGCGAACCACTGTGCCACCATGCCGCCATCTGCCGAGCCAATTTTGCAAATGAAATAAAACAGGTTTTGGCATTTTTCTCACCGAAATATCGCAATGTATTAACAAGTTGTATACATCCCTACGTTCTCCCTTCATCTTCATTCTGCTAATTTAGCTTTCTTATCTAATTCCAAACTTCTGAATTTCAAATTCTCCCCGTCTTCCTTTTTCCTCACTTTCTCTTTCGCTATCTTTTCTCTCTCTTCCTGTCTCTCTCTTTATCTTCTAACTCCAATTGCTCCACTTGCAATTTAAGTTTTGTCTAACTCGACTGCAGTTGTCTGCTTCTCTGATACCCCAAAGTGCTTGACCAACTCCATTATGGTGACAGCTTTCCTTTTGTCTCTGGTGAAACCCAATTCTAATCTACATGTTAATTCTAAAAGCATGCCCTTCCTTTGTCTTTCTACACTTTCTTGGCAAATTTGTGAATCATCTTCAAACCTCAGAACCTCTTTAGTAATGTTAAAAGCCATTTCTTTTAAATTAACCAACCACAAGGAAACAAAATTAAATGAATTTTGTCACCTGTTTTATTTGAAGATCTAGGTCACTAACCGCCAAGTGATGGAATCTGATGGGACTTTTTGTACCCCAAATCTGTTCAAATCTGTCCTAATCCTGTACGACAAGCCCTCAAACCGTTATGATGGCGATATCTAACTCCCCTGTTAATTAAACCACACACCCAGAAAAGCTCACCTCGCCTCGTACTCTGTTAACACATGAGTGACAGAGAAGTCCCAAATTCCACTATTAAGAGAAAAATAACCATTTATAAGTAGGCAAGTTAGCTCGCTGAGCTTGAAGGTTTGTTTTCAGATATTTCGTCACCATGACTAGGTAACATCATCAGTGATAGTCTCTGGTGGCGAACAGGTGTTATGTCTCGTCTTTCTATTTATAGGTCTTGGTTTCTTAAGGTGCGTGATGTCATTTTCAGATTTTTTGTTCAAGGGAAGGTAGATAGGATCTAAATTGATGTGTTTATTGTAGTACTTCTGGCTAGAATGTCATTCTTCTAAGAAATTTCATGCATGGCTTTGTCCTATGAAGTGTGTGTTGTCACAGCCAACGTGGTTTCCTTCTTTGTCTGTATGTATGGAAACTAGTGATAGTGGGTCATGTCTTTTGGTGGCTAGTTGGTGTTCATGTATCCTGGTAGCACAACAACAAAACAGTTCGGCAGAATGAGAGTTTGCAAATGGAAGCATTTCCACATCAGAAACCAGGTTAGGTCACTGAGTGCAGGGCTGATGGGTGAATGGGTCTCAGTGAGAATTGGGGATCAGACTGCAGAATTGCATTGCAGGTATTGCAGCTCGAAACTACGTATTCATGTCGTGCTGTAGACCACAGCATCAGGAGAGGCAGAAATGCATTAAACCACAACCTGTAACTTTTTGCCAGGATAACACCTCAGTCTGCCATTACCATCAACGCCATCTGTGGCTCAGTGACGAGTGTGGGTGAACATATCAGAGTCAGAATCACATGAACCTTAACCTGATGCTAACTCATTAAAGCTAGCGGACTTGACCAACAGATCTGAACAAATCCCTGCAGTCCTGCCACATTCAGTTATAAATGGTGATGGACGATTAAACAAATGACGGAGGAAAGGGCTCCACTAAAACCCCCATCCTAAATAATGGAACAGACCTGCACAACAGTGTAAAAGAGAAGGATGTTTTATCTGCACCATCCTCTGCCAGAAGTGTTGAGTCGATGATACACCTCACCCTCATCAGGACGCCCACAAAATCACAGATGCCAATCTTCAACAAATTCGATTTGCTGTACATATCATGAAGAAACAGCTGAACACAATAGATACTACAAAGGCAATGGGCCCTGACCCCATTCCTGCAATAGGACTGAAGACTTGTGCTGACCAACAAGCCATGTCCCTGGGGAAGCTGTTTCATTCCTGATACAACTCTAACATGTCCCTGGCAATGTGGAAAATTACTCAGCTATGTCCCATTCCCTAAAAGGGGAATAATTACAATCTGACCAATTACCACACCCTCAGACCCATCACGACAGTGAAATTGGTGGGAGTTTTGTTTCACAGAGCCATCAAGCAGCATAGAAATAACCTGCTCAGTGTGGTTTCCGACAGGTTCCGATGTGGAGATGGTGCTGCTGTGGAAATGTCACTGGATTACTAATCCAGACCAGGCTAATGCTCTGGCAGCAAGTGGAAGTTAAAAACAATTAATAAAATATCAAGATCTAAACTCTGGTGTCAGTAATAGTGACCTTGAAGCCAATATCGATTGTAAACAGAATTTCCTTCTCCAATATACTTTTAGAAAGTGAATCGCCCATGATTTCCTGGGCTGGCCTAAAACTGACTCCAAGGAGCCTGACATGTCATAAACATTTCAGTGGTCTCTGAAACGGTCAATCAAAGCACTCATTTGTATTAAACTACTCCGGTGTCTGAAAGGATAAAACCGGACAGAACATCCAGCCTCAGCACCAGTGTCGGAAAGAGAATGGGAACACATTTCCACACCGTACTCCTGCTCTCCCACCATCCCTTTACTGTCTCTAAATCCTTATTTATAATCAGTGTCTTGGTTTCCCGGTGCGAGAGAATTCCCCATATTCACCAGTCAGTGAGTACCGGCATTTATTCTCATCTCAATGAAGAATGGCCTGTCTGTACCTCATACTGTGGCTCCTTGTTTTAGACGTCCTAGCCAGGGGAATTATCATTCCTGCTTTCAATCTGTCTCACCCTGTCAGAGATTTGTATATTTCACTGAGATCTCCACTCATTTTCCTAAACCAAATGGAATACTGGCCCAGTCACCCCAAACTCTGCTCCCACAAAAAGCCCGTCATCCCAGAGATCAGTCTGGTCATCCTTCACTGCTCTCCATCAATGTCAGGTTTGTCCTTTATTAGGTACGGAGATCAAAACTGCCCACAATACTGCACAATGTTTGAGATGATGTCTCACCAAGTCCCTGTCCAGCTACAGTAAGACACCCTTTCTCCTGGACACAAATCCCCCTGAAATGAAGGTCAGCACACCATTTATCTTCTTAACTGCTTTCTTTCCTGCAATATTACTTTCAGTGACGGGTATACAAGGAGATCCAGATCCTTTTCAATGTTATAGCTCCCCACTTGCTGGTTCTATATACACTGGTCAGCGTGGCAATGTCATTCCTAGTATTGACTTCTTGTTACAGAACTCCCTGTGCTGCGGGGAGCTCAGAGGTTTATGCAGAAGGAAACAACAAAAAGGAACATACGTCCCTTTGTAAATCAACATGTTTCAACCAATCCCTTTCAAATGGTAGGCTGCCAATTCAGCGTTTTCACCAAAGGACACACCGTCACCTCTATCCACATTGTTCTCCCTCTGTCACGTATTTACCCATTCACTCCACTTGTCTTCATCTTCTCGGTGCTTTTTTACATCCTCCTCACCCACTCACAATCCCACATCCGTTAGTGCTGTATCTTTTGTATTGTATCTTATTCCCGCAGCCAAATGTTTAAAGGGCATTGTGAATAGCTGGGCCCCAAGCACTGATCCCTTTGACACCTCAGCAAACTTCTTCTGTCAATTTGTATTTTATTTATTTCGTGAATCAGTGTGTCACTAGATGGGCCAGCATTTATTGCCTCTCCCTAATTGCCCTTGAGAAGGTGGTGGTGAGCTGCCTTGTTGAACGCTGCTGTCCACCTGCTGCTGTTGACCTCCAATGCCATTATGGAGGGAATTCCAGGATTCTAACCCAGCGACTGTGAAGGAGTGGTGATATATTTCCAAGTCAGGATGGTGACTGGCTTGGAGGGGAACCTAAAGATGATGGTAATTCCATACATCTGCAGCCCTTGCCCTTCTAGATAGACGTGGTCGTGAGTTGGGAAGGTGGTCTCTGAGGATCTTTGGTATATCCTTTCATTGCAGCATGTAGATAGTAAAACACTGTTGCTGCTGCTGAGCGTTGATGGTGGAGCATTGTGGATGAAGGGATAGTCAGACTGGTTGCTTTGTTCTGGATGGTATAAAGCTTCTTGAGTGTTGTTGGAACTGCACTCATCCAGGCAAATTGGGAGTTTTCTGTTACACTTCTGACTTATGCATTGTAGATGATGGACAGACGTTTGGAAGTCAGGATGTGAGTTACTCGCCGCAGTATTCCTAGCTTCGGACCCGCTCTTATAGTTACTGTGTTCATGTGGCGAGACCAGTGAGTGTCTGAGCAATGATTACCCATCAGGAATTTGATACTGAGGGATTCACTGATAGTAACACCATTGAATGCAAGGGGCAGGTTAGATTGTATTTTATTGGTAATGGTCACGGTCTGGCATTTGTGTGGCCTGAATATTACTTGCCAATTGCCAGCCTGGATACTGTCCAGATCTTGTCACATTTGAACATGGACTGCTTCAGTGTCTGAGGAGCCACAAATGTTGCAAAGCGTTGTATAATCATTGGCGAACATTCCCACTTCTGACCTCAAAATGGAGGGAAGGTCATTGATGAAGCAGCCCTGAAGACGTTTTCGGCCACTGCTCGAGGGACACCGACAGACTTGGAGCTGAGTTGACTGACCTTCATCAACTATTACCACTTTCCTACGTGTCAGGTATGAATCTAACCAGCAGGGAGTTTCCCTCTGATACCCATTGATTCCAGTGTTGCTAAGGCCCCTTGATACCACACTTGGTCGAAGGCAGTCTTGATTTAAAGGTCTATCGCTCTCCCCCCACCTCTGGTATTCAGCTCTTTTGTCCATGTTTGAACCACGGTAATGAGGTCAGGAGCTGAGTGGCCCTGGTGGAGCCCAAACTGGCGTCATTGACCAGGGTATTGCTGAGCAAGTGTTGCGTAAAAGCACTGAGGTCTTCCACCACTTTACTGATGATCACGAGTAGACTGATGCGGTGGTGATTGGTCAGATTGGATTTCTTCTACTTTTTATATACAGGAGATATTTGGGGTAATTCTCTACATAATCGGGGAAAGCCATTGTTGTAACTGTGTTGAAACAGTTTGGCTAGGGGAGTGGCAAGTTATGGAGCACAAGTTTTCAGTACTATTGCCAGAATGTTGTCAGAGTATGGACCCTTTGGAGTATCCAGTATCTCCAACCATTTCTGGATATCGCGTGGACTGAATCAAATTGGTTGATGACTGGTAACTGAATTGTTGACGACCACTGGAGGAGGCTAAAATGGATCATCCACTCAGCACTTCTGACTGAAGATTGTTGCGAATGGGCCAGCCTTATCTTATACACTGAAGTGCTGGGCTCTTCCATCTTGGAGGAAGGGGTTATTTTTGGAATCTCTTCCTCCAGTGAGTTGTTTAATTGTCTCCAACGTTTCTAGACTAGGTATGGAAGGACTGCAGAGATTAGATCTGATCCTTTGCTTGTGGGATGACTTAGCTCTGTCTATCTCTTATTGCTTATGCTGTTTGGTGCACAAGTTGTCCTGTTTGGTGGCATCACCAGGCTGACACCTCATTGTCAGGTATGCCTGGTGCTGTTTCTGCCATCCTGCACACTCCATTGAACCAATGATGAACCTCTGGATAGATGGTAATTGTTGTGAGGGGGATATACCAGACCATGAGGTTGTGTGGTGTACAATTCTGCTCCTATAGATGGACCACAGCACCTTATGGGCACCCAGACTTGAGCTGCTAGATCTGTTCGAAATCTGTCCTATTAAGCACCGTGATGGTACCACCCACAATCGTGGAGGCTATTCTCAATGTGAAGGTGTGACTTTGTCTCCAAAATGACTATGCGGTGACCACTCTTACCGATACTGTCACGCACCGCTACTTCTGCAACTGGCAGATTAGTAAGTCTGTGGTCAGTATGTATTTTCCCCTTGTTGGTTCCTTCACCACTTGCCAGTCTAGCAGTTATATCCTTTAGGACCCGGCCAGCTCGATCAGTAATGCTGTAACTGAGATGTTCTTGGAGGTGGACATTGAAATCCGCTACCCAGAGTACATCTTACGTCCGTGCTACCCTCAGTTCTTCCTCCCAGTGTTGATCAGCATGGAGGAGTACTGATTCATCAGTTGAAAGAGGCTGGTACATGGTAATCAGCAGGACGTTTCCTTTCCCATGTGTAAACTAATGCCATTAGAATTCATGGGATACAGAGTCACTGTTGAGGACTCCTAGAGCAATTCCCTTCCAACTGTATCCCAATGTGCCACCACTTCTGCTGTATCCGTCCTGCTGATGAGACAGGAGATATCCGGAGAAGGTGATGGGGAGTCTGGGACATAGTCTGAAATAGATCATCCATTCAATACTTCTGACTGAAGATTGTTGCGAATAAATCAGCCTTACCTTATACACTAAAGTTCTGGGCTTTTCCATCATGGAGGAAGGGGATATTTGTGGAATCTCTTCCTCCGGTGAATTGTTCAATTGTCCCCAACCTTTCTTGACTAGATGTGGAAGGACTTATACCTTACAGAATCATACCTTACAGACAATGTCATGCTGATGCTTGACGAGTCTGTTTATTTCTATTCACTGTTTCCTGTCAGCTCACCCATTCTAGAAACATGCCCATATATTAGCTCCAATCCATTAAGATTTGATTTTGCAAACTGGGCATGGAGCTTTACCAAAATTTCTCTAAAAATCAAAATGTTTTACATCCATTGCTTCTGTCTCCCAGTCTGTTTCTCAAACATAATTCCCATTTCAAAAATTATGTTAGTGTTGTCTATGACCATTACTTTCAGCCCCAATAATTTCTCCTAAACCATTTACTTACTATGTTCTATGTTGCACGTACTCTACCATTTTCCCACACCAGACTCGGTTTTCCTAGTATTGTTTGAGATTTCTGTGAAGACAGAACTGAAGTCGTGGCTTCATAGTTCTGCCATTTCCCTGTTCCCCAGTGTCCATTCTCTTGTCTCAAAGTGTAAGGAAACTGCACTTGTTTTCTCATATTTCTCACATTGACATGATTTAACAAGTTATTATAGTTCACTCTTATAACCCTTGTGAATATACTCTTCAGAAACTCATCAATTCTTGCCTTGATAATTGACGTTCCACACCGTACACTCACAGAAGCATCGACTCTGTGTCTACAGAAGTACAGCACGATCTATATTAGTCCCACTTTCCTACAGCAGGTCCATAGCCTGGAATGTTATGACACTTCCAAGTGCTCGTCCAAGTACTTTTTAATGATTGTGAGGTTACCTGTGATGAATTCCACTTCAGGAAGTAATACCAGAACACAACACCCTCTCGGTGAAA
>NC_057717.1:25260988-25283109 GCF_004010195.1 Chiloscyllium plagiosum | reverse complement strand
AGTGGATGTGGTCTATCTAGACTTCCAAAAGGCCTTTGATAAGGTGCCACATGGGAGGCTGCTGAGCAAGGTGAGGGTCCATGGTATTCGAGGTGAGCTACTGGTATGGATTGAGGATTGGTCTGACAGAGGGCAGAGAGTTGGGATAAGAGGTTCTTTTTCGGAATGGCAGCCGGTGACAAGCGGTGTCCCGCAGGGTTCAGTGTTCGGGCTGCAGCTGTTCACGTTATATGTTAATGATCTGAATGAAGGGACTGGGGGCATTCGAGCGAAGTTTGCTGATGATACAAAGTTAGGTGGACAGACAGGTAGTACTGAGGAAGTGGGGAGGCTGCAGAAGGATCTAGACAGTTTGGAAGAGTGGTCCAGGAAATGGCTGATGGAATTCAATGTGAGCAAATGCGAGATCTTGTACTTTGGAAAAAAGAATACCATCATGGACTACTTTCTAAACGGTGAGAAAATTCGTAAAGCCAAAGTACAGAGGAATCTTGGAGTGCTAGTTGAGGATTCTCTAAAGGTAAACATGCAGGTTGAGTCCGTGATTAAGGAAGCGAATGCGGGGATCCAAGATGGCGGCGACCCAGCAAGACTGAGTCTATCGTGCTCCTCCCAAGACTTCGGTACAGTGGGTCACCCACCCCCTACCACGCTCACCAAATCATTTATAATAGTTGTGTAATTTAATTAGTTGAGTAATATTACATTTAAACAATTTAATCGTAAGTAAAAATGAATAAAGGGAAGGGAGCCCGCAGCTCTCAGCAAGCAGGAACCCCTCCCCCACCCTCTCCAGCTGCAGCAGGGGCGTCCACAGCCGCCCCGGGGGACTTGCCTACAGTGACAAGCCTTGCAGAAATGATTTCCAAGCTGGATTCGAAGAGCGATGCCTTTAATGCAGAATCCAGAAATCGTTGGGACTCGTTCTCGGCCGCACTGCAGAAGCACGACCGAGAAATCCAAGAAATCGAGCACCGAGAGGGAGTTAAAGGCCGCGACCTCCGAAACTACCTCTCAATCGGCCGTGGATCAGGTCCGGACTCTCGAACAGCGAGTCCGGACCTTGGAAAATCATATTGATGACCTCGATAATCGAGGTCGTCGAAAAAATATTCGTTTGCTGGGCCTTCCCGAACGGGAAGAGGAAGGCCAGCTTACAGCATTCCTGGAGCAGTGGCTGCCACAGCTTTTAAATCTGCAAGCTGGATCAGGCCAGGTAAGCGTGGAATGGGCCGACCGGGTCGCAATACGTGGTCCCGGATCGAACCAGCGTCCACGCCCGGTCCTGTTCCGGCTGCAGAGCTACAAGGAAAGGCAGATACTCCTAGAAGCCTTTACAAATCTCGGAAACGACCCCAAAGCTATGATCTATAAAGGATCCAAGATCATGCAATTTCAGGACTTTTCCCCGGCTCTGGTTCGAAAGAGGAAGGCATTTGACGAGGCGAAGAAGTGTTAAAGGGACTTAAATATTCAGTCCTCCTTACGCTACCCAGCGACGTTACGCTTTAACCATGAAGGATCCGTATATAACTTTGTATCACCAGGAAAGGCTAAGGAATTCTTGGACTCCCTTAGATAAACTGGAAGACATAATGGATGTTGGTTTGCCTTTCCCCCCGCTTTGGTTTATATCCCCACCTTTTTTTCTCTTACCTTACTGTTCAATGTTATCATGGGGGGTGGGGTGAGGGATTTGATTTACTCCCCCCCTTGGGGTTGTTTTCCGTTATTATTTTATGTTTATATGAGGGATGTATGTATATGTGTGTGTATTTGTCAAGACCATTCAGGATCTGATACTTCAATCAACTCACCCCCTCACTCTCTAAACGCCAGGGGAAACCAGCCCAGTCTGTCCCACCTTTCCTCATCAAACAGCCCACTCATTCCAGAGATCAATCCAGCAAACCTCCCCCAAACCTCCTCCAATACACCTACAGCCTTTCTCAAAGAGAGCAAAACTGCACACAATATTAAAGGTGTGATCTGGCCAACACCCCGTAACAACCTTACGTTGATGTTCAAGTAATCTCATAATGGAGGAAGCATCCCGTTATCCTTCTTGATTATGTGCTGTACCTGCACGCTAATCTTTTGTGACTCATCCAGTAGGTGTGGTGATTGCAACAAGGTCAGTCAGGTGGACCTCATAGAAAATGAGTTCCCTGATGGGGTCTGTTAATTTGGTCCAGTTAGGGAGCCCTGGCTGACAGATTAAAAATGGGTGAGTGGGATTTGGTTAATGTTGGTGGGGGGAGGTGGTTACCTTATTCGATTTTACCTCTGTCTTTAGGAGCGGGGTTGTTTTTCCCTTCGTTATTTTGTATTATCATATTTAATTATTATTTGTTGAACTGGTAATTTTATAGTTATATGTTTATATATGGTATTAACATTACCAAATATACCCAGGTGTTGGTATGGGTGGGGGTGGGGTGCTCACTGTTAACTCTAGCTTTGTATTATATTTGAATTTTCCTCACTTTATTGAGGAGTGCCTGGGTCAAGGGTGGGGCATTGGTTGGGAGAGGATATGAGGGATTTTTGGAGAGGAAGTGATGCCCCCTGGGAACAAGGGGGAAAGTCTCCACTTAGATACGTTTTATATTTTTTTTATTTAGAAATAGTTTTTTATTGTATTGTTGTGGGTGTATTAAAGAGGGTTTATTTTTTTAAATTTTACATGTTCCATGCCCGGGATGTTCTGGATGGGGTTCCCCCTCCCGAGGGGTCTCGGATTGGCCCAGAGGATTATGGTTGATCAATCGTTTAAGTGGTGCACCTGGAATGTCAAGGGGAGTAATTCGCCAGTCAAAAGGAAGAAAATATTCTCAAATCTTAAGAAGGAAAGAGTTGATATAGCTCTCCTACAGGAGACGCATCTGTCAGATAAAGAACACTTGAAATTACGACAGGGCGGATTTGATCAGGCCTTTTTTTCTTCTTTTAGCTCAAAAAGCAGGGGAGTTGTTATTCTTGTTTGGAAGAATTTCCCTTTCAAAATCCTAAAGCAGATAAAAGACGAATCTGGACGATATATCTTGATTAAAGCTCTCATAAATGGAGAGGAATATGGGATTTTAAATTTGTACTGCCACCCCTCGGCACACCCCTTTAAATTTATAACGGAAGCCTTTTCAAAATTGATGGCTTTTGGTGCCCGTCATATAATTATCGGGGGAGACTTTAATTGTATTATGGATCCGGAAATAGATAGGATTCCCAAGAGTACTGCAGGAGTATCTCCCAGATCTAGACAATTGATGGATCTGAACAAAGAATTAGGATTAGTAGATGTATGGAGATGTCTTCATCCACAGGACAGAGATTTTTCTTTCTACTCTAATCCACATAAATGTCATACCAAATTGATATGTTTTTTGCTCTTTCGATTTTTTAAAATTCCATATCATCCTGTAAAATAGGTAGTATAGCAATTTCCGACCACGCTGCTGTATATATGGAAACTAAGGCTTGGAATATAATGCGGCAAAATGAGGGCAATTCACATAAAACGTCCCCTTTGCACCGATAGTGGGAGCATGGGGATTCCAACGGGGCTTAACAGATGCCACTTTTAAACTCTGGAGATCCAGGGGTATCTCATGTTTATGGGATCTATTTAAAGATGGTGTCCTGTTGTCTTTTGAACAACTGCGTCAGAAATTCCGATTACCTAATGGAGACCTCTTTTGATACTTCCAAATTCGAGATTATATACAGAAAAAGACTATGTTATTAGATAGTCTTTATAAATCAGATAGAGAATGTAGTGTCCTACGACCAGTGGGGGTATCTTCCGTCAGTACTATTTATCATTTACTACATGATGAAGTATCGGGAGATATGGATAATCTGCTTAAAACATGGGATCAGGATTTGGGACTAGAAATCTCTTTCGAAACGTGGAATGATATTTGGGAAAATGCTAGAAGAATTAGTATCTGTAACAGAACCCAGGCTATCCAGCTGAAGATACTTCATAGGGCGCATATAGCACCGGTTCGATTGGCAAAATTTAAGGCAGGAGCATCTCCAATGTGTCCTAAATGCAAAATAGAGGTGGGCAATCTTGTACATTGCCTATGGACCTGTCATAAGATCCGTAGATATTGGATTAAAGTAGCAAGTACCCTGACAGAAATTTTAGGAACGGACATTAAAGTGGACCCTGTATCTCTCCTCTTGGGCTTTTCGAACTTTCCCTGCCTGGACACGTACGGGAAGAGACTATTTTCTATTCTTTCTTCCTATGCAAGGAAAAATATTTTGGTGAACTGGGCGGCTGAGGACTTTCAAATTGGCACAGATTAATTATGGAATGTATTCCCCTTGACTTCCTTACAAATATGGTGCACCGAAAGACCGAATAATTTTATAAAATATGGCAGCCCTTCTTGAATTACATAAATACAGATATTTCGGCTATCCTAACAAGGGCTTTTATTTAATTGAGATTACAAACCTGGCTGGTCCGGGGCACCTCGGGGGAGGAATCCCGCACGAATACGGGTTTTATTACATCTGACGTTAACACATTCCGAGCATGTAAGAGACTTAAATATACACTATGGTTAGTTGTAGGTTAGATTACTAGATAGTTGAGTTTTGTTTGTTTTTTTCTTATTTTTCGTTTTTTTGTTAAATTTTGGCTATTGTGTATTTGAGCTAATTGTATATCAATGTTTATATCTGAGAGTTTTGTTTATTTTTGTAAACTTGTAAAAATGTTAAATTTCTAATAAAAATATCTATAAAAAAGAAAGCGAATGCAATGTTGTCAATTATCTCAAGAGGGTTGGAATATAAAAGCACTGTTATGCTGCTGAGACTTTATAAAGCTCTGGTTAGGCCCTATTTGGAGTACTGTGTCCAGTTTTGGTCCCCACACCTGAGGAAGGACATGCTGGCACTGGAGCGTGTCCAGCGGGGATTCACACGGATGTTCCTTGGAATGGTAGGTCTAACATATGAGGAACTGCTGAGGATCCTGGGAGTGTATTCACTGGAATTTAGAAGATTAAGGGGAGATCTAATAGAAACTTACAAGATAATACATGACTTGGAGAGGGTGGACGCTAGGAAATTGTTTCCGTTAAGCGAGGAGACTCGTCGACACAGCCTTAGAATTAGAGGGGGTAAATTCAGAACAGAAATGCGGAGACATTTCTTCAGCCAGCGAGTGGTGAGCCTGTGAAATTCATTGCCGCAGAGTGCAGTGGAGGCTGGGACGCTAAATGTCTTCAAGGCAGAAATTGATAAATTCTTGATGTCACAAGGATTTAAGGGCTACTGGGAGAATGCGGGTAAGTGGAGTTGAAATATCCATCAGCCATGATTGAATGGCGGAGTGGACTCGATGGGCTGAATGGCCTTACTTCCGCTCCTATGACTAATGGTCTTTTCATTGTTCTCCAGTTTGACACACAGATTGCCCCTTTAGTTTCTCATGGACACTAACTGTTTGCTGATTATTCTTTTCTACTTCTCCGTGTAGAATATCGTGGGATTCTCCTTGATCTCGCCTACTTGTAATTCTCCATGTCCCTCTGATATTGAGTCCCCGCTATGTTTCACTGCAATTACCTCTCATGTTTTGAAAGTCGAGACCACAGCCTGAGTTTCCACATCAGACAATCTTGCCATCTTAGGGATTAATCAGCATAATACCTTTTGCAGTTCCTCTGTAGTCAGTCCATTCTTTTTTAGATTGGGCCTCCGAATGATACACAATACTTTAAGTTTCGTCTCATCAGCACTCGATGCAACTGGTGCACGACATCCTCTATATTCGAAATTCATTCACATGAATGTAAACCTAATTTTTACTTTCCCATTTAGATATGTTATTCCCAAAACCTCTCACTTTAAATTTCTTGTGAGCTAACTGTGTGAGTTCATAAAAAAAAGCTCATGAATATCCAACTATACGTTATACATTGGTTCTTCTTTGCCTATGACCACAAGAATAATCTTCATACCGTTCCAAAAAAAATGCCACTTCTGGTTTTCCGTTCATCGATACATTCTCACGCTCCCCAGTTATGTTATTACCTTCTAAATATCTAGTAGCATGTTGTTTGTAATCGAGTCCAACACGGCTGCAGATGACAAGATAACTGGTCTGTAGTTCACCACTCTCCAAATTCATCCTTTCTTAAACTATTCTGGATAAGGAAAATGTTATAATATTTATAACATTTTCCTTATCCAGATTGGCTAAATGCCTTTTGGGAATGTGTCAGAAATAAAGTGAAAATCCGTGATGCAATCAACATGTCTATTGCTGCTTCCTCTGAAATTCTTGTATGAAGTACATCTAGTCTGTCAGATTTATAAGTACTCAATCCAGCTTTCTTTTCAAAGATAGGTTCAACACTGATAAGAATGATGTTAGACTTTTCTTACATAAGTCCCATGGTCACTTGGTATTCCTGGAAGAATTTCTGGACATTCTTCCATGAAGATAGACACAAAGGAACTGTTTCTTTTCCCTGCGATTTCTCTGTTCTCTGCAATAAATTATCCTGAACGAGCACCAACTGCTCCTCATTTGACCTTGTTTTTAATTTTTTTCATACATTGATAGACGCTTTTTAGCAGTGTTTATGTTTTTCTTTCATTTGCACGCTTTTTCTCTTTTTGATTTTCTTAGTTTCTTGGTCATCCTTTGCTGGATCCTACATTTCTCTGAATCCACTGGCTTCCTGCAACACTTGACATTTTTCTAAGCTGCCTCCTTTCATCTAATAGGAAGATGAAGTTGGGGTTGAAAGTGAGAGTTGGAGAGGAGGGTGGACCAGATTGATAGGAAGGACTGTGGACACATAGGAACGTTCAAAAGGGCGGTGCTGACTTGGAAGGTTGGAGTGGGATAAGGTGGGGTAAGGGGAAATGGGTAAATCCACTATGATCCCCTGTGGTTGGAGGGTCCCAAGGCAGATGAGGGGGCTTTCTTCCTCCAGGCTTCTGGTGGCTCAGGTTTGGCGATGGAGTAGGCCCAGGACCCTCATGTCCTTGGCAGAGTGGGAAGGGGAGTTAAAGTGGTCAGCCAAAAGGTGAAGGAATTGTTCAATATGGCTGTCCCAGAGATGTTCTCTGAAATGATCCACAAGTTGACCTCCTGCCTCGCCAATGTAGAGAAGACCACATTGGGTTTAATGGTTGCAGTAGATGAGGCGTTCTGTCTCCCTTCATCACCTATCACTTTCAACCCCACCTTCATCTACCTATCGCAATCCCAGCTACCTCCCTCCTGCCACACCCCCTTCTCATTTATCTCTCAGCCCCCTTGACCAATAAGCCTCATTCCTGATGAAGGGCTTATGCCCAATACGTCAATTCTCCTGGTCCTAGTATGCTGCCTGACTGCACTTTTCCAGCACCACAGTCTTCGACTCTGATCTCCAGCATCTGTAGTCCCCACTTTCTCCTCACACCTTCAGGGCTTGCATGACTCAGATTTATAACGGTTACTTCAAATAAAACAAAAACTGCCGTGTACTCAAACAGCACAAAAGAAAACCAATAAATTGTGGTCACTGTTCCCAAAAGGTCTTTACAGCAAAGTTTCCAATTAGCTTTTCTGATCATCCAACACCAATTCCTAAATAACTTGATCTCGACCTCAGTGCCCGACATAATCTTAATGTAAACCATCTCACACGTGGTCATCAAATCCATTTTTCCCAGCATTAGCATTCAATTGGGTTAACACAGTTTAGATATAATTTACACAGTACATTATTTCTGAAGTACCCACAAATGTGTATATCTCATTTTCTGTTTAATAACATGTCCAGCATTTGTACTGCAGCTTTCACTTTGATATACAACTCCCATCAATGTTTGCTCCTCCTTGCTGTTTTCGCGCTCCACCTTACTAGATTCTGTGGAATCTGAGCGACGTGGGCTCTGGGGAGATTAATGGTAGAGATCATCTCGCCACATCATTTATGATCTTCTCAAACTTTAATTGATCCAGATCTCCCGTGATGCTGTGGATTGGAGAAGGACATGATCTTCCAACAATGCTCTGTTTTCCCCCAGAGAGCTGAGACAGCTCTAACCTGGGTGGGAACTTTACAGCAGGCTGGTAAAGTGTTGCTGCTGCTGTACAGGGTCTTACTGAGATCACATCTGGAGTAGTGTGTACAGATTTAATCTCTTCAATGAAGAAAAGATGTTGTTATATTGGAAACAGCTCAGAGATGGTTCCCTCAACTGATTCCTGCAATGAAGGTTCTAGCTTATAACGAAGGGATGATCAGGTTGACCCAGTAGCCATTGGAGTTTACAAAAATTAAAGATGATCTTACTTGAACATAGCTGACAGAAGGAGTCAACAAGTGAAGCAACTAACACAGATAGTGGAGGAACCATTCCGTTCTCCAGCCTGTTACATAGGAACAACAGGAGGATATTCAGGTCTTCGAACCTGTTGCATCAAAACAGGATGAGGCTATGCAGCCCCTGGAGCCTGAATTACATTTACAGAAGGAGGCCAATCAGCCACTCGAGCCTATAACAGTAGGCCATGCTGCACCAGTATCCTGTTAAACAGCAACAGGATCAGTCCATTCAGCCTCCTCAAGTCTGTAACATAGGAACGGGAAGAGGTCACACAGTGTCTGGAGATTGTTACACTGGGATAACAGGAGGCCATTCAGACCCACCGAGCTTATTGCAAGGGAATTGGATAAGGATAAAAACTATCTGAGACATCTTTCATGAGAAAGGAAAAGGTAATTTTGACAAGTGTCTGTTGTATGGGAACAAGAGAAGACCAATCACTCCCTCGGTCCTATCTCCGGGATACATGAGGAGACCGTTCAGTATATCCACCTGTTATGGAGAAGTATGAGAAGACGCATCAGCTCCTCAAAATGTTAGACAGCAACATAATCTCCCAATCCTATAAAGTTTCAACAGGAGATGACAACATGGGAACACCAGAAAGATATCAGCCCATCGAGTTTGTATAACAGCAGGATGATGAGTCCATTCAGCCACACATACCCTTTACACAGCAATTGGAGCAGATCTCTTAAAAACGTGTGCCCATGAAATAGGAATTCAAAGAAAACGTAAAGGCTTTCGAAAGGGAAGAACTTATAATAATGGTATACATCACAGGGACTAAAGTGTAACAATAAACTATTGTACTTTAAGGCTAATTTTTAGAGTCCATTGTTCAGGACATTTGCAAAGTTAAACTACAATCCATCAGAGTCAACATGGTTTTACGAACGCTAAATCGTGTTTGAATTGTTTGCTTGAGTTATTTGAAGATGTCATAAACAATATGGTTCGTGGGAATCCTGGAGATGGAACATATCTGGTCTTCCTGAAGCCATCGGATATTTCGCTTCTCCAAAGAGTAAGTGGTAAGATCAGTAACATGGGTTTAGGAGTAATTTATTAACTTGGATGGAGGATTGGTTAACCAACAGAATGGAGTCAAATGGATTAAATGTGTCATTTTATTTTGGCAAATGCAATTTGTGGGTCGCCATTGATTTCAATAGTCATGCCTCAACCATTTCCGAATGAGGGTATTACTGTACTCGGTTGATGGGATAGAAAATATGATGCCACATTTTCAGATGACACTAGCATTGGTGGGTAATTACTTCGGAATGATGATGTAAGAGATTTTAAAACTATATGGATAGGGTTGGTGAATGGGCCAACATTTTGCAAGGAAAATTAAAGTGAATAAATATGGGGCTATTCAAGTTGGCCAGTATAATAGAAAGGCAAATTATTATCTAAATGGAGAGAACGATCAAAGTGCGTAGGTGCAGAGGGATCTGGGTGTCTGCTTGCATAGCACAGAAAACCTGCCTGCGGGTACTGCAAATAATGAGAAATGCAAGCATAATTTCAGTGTTTATTTAGAAAAGGATAGAGTAGAAAGGTAGGGAGTGTTGGTGTAGCTATGTAAGGCATTAGTGAGGCTGCAACTGGAGTACAGTTTGGGTGTCCTGCAGAATGAGGTATTTCCATTGGAGGCAATTCAGAAGAGCTTCATCAGATTGATTCCATATTTGAAGTGTTTGTCTTATGAAGAGAAATTGAGCAATTTATGCCTATACTCGCGAGTTTATAAGAATGAAAGGAGATCTCATTGAGGTCTGTAAAATGCTAAAAGTAATTGAATGCGTAGATATGGAGTGGATTTTTTTTTTAAGTGGCGCAATCTAAAACAAGAGACTAGAATTTTAGGATGGAGAGATGGCAGGAAAGTGGAACAGAGGCCGTGTTGACATCAGCCTCATCGAGGGGTTGGATTCCTCACAGATGCTCCTTGTTCTTTTTCAAGCCTTGGACTGTGTTGCACAGGAATGGGGAAGGAGAGGGTATCATACAGGATCGGGTACTCAGGATAAATCAGTTAGAGAGAACGTAACCAGTAGGGCCACAAAGTGACCAGCGCTGGGTTCTCAACTATTTACAATCTATATTAATGATCAGGAGGATGGAACAGATATACAGATGCTGAGTTTGGAGATGTCGCCGTGGTAAGCAGGAGATTAAATTATCAAGAGAGGGTGGAGAGTCTGCAAATAGATTCAGAGAGGTAAAGGCAATAGATAATAGTTTGGCAGGTGGAATTTAACATGATATAACCTGTCATTTCATTTACAGGAATAACGGAAAGCAACACGTTACTGAAATGGAGAGGGATTTTAGTACTTATTGATACTGTGGACTAGGGGGTTCACTCAGATCCGTTCAGACATAGCAGGTTTTCTCCATCCCTGATCGTCTGCTCCCAGACACTCCAAGTGACCCTATTGCTCTCCGGACACATGGAATACTTTAATGTGGTTGATTGGTGGTGGGGATGGTAGTTTCAAACGTGCATCAAGGGGACTGCCTTTAACCAAGATATATTCATTTCTTTCTACGTGCAGACCCGATGACGATGGGAATGGCTGACTGCTTCTAAATGAAGCGGCCGTGACTGCTGCCAGGACAGTGGGTATTCACCAACATTATGTACTATGCATGGGCATACTGTAAAATTAATAGAGAGAGAGAGAGAGAGAGAGAGCTCTCTCAGTTCATCTACCTCTCCTCATTGACATGGGTACTCTGCAGATGCCATGCACACCATCGGGAATACCCTTTATACACCCGGCAGCTCCCTGCTGTAGGAGAAACAATGTATTTACCACCAAATATATCCTCCATCACTGAATGGTGACAATGATGTTGAGATACTGGGAAATGATGGATATGTCACCTAGTCCTGCCTGGAAAGTTATGGAACATAGAAGAAAGAGTGACCCTCACAGCCACTGGCAGCTCCACCCTCCCCCTGGTGTGAAGCTGCAGTGTTGAAGGAGGTGACACCGCTCTGTGACCAGCTCCTTGTTCAGTCAGGGTCCCCTCACTATCTGCTCCTGGGTTAAGTTTTGCTTGGGAAGCTGTTCCTGGAATACTTGGGGTGGATACAGTAGATCCTTTTCCCCACACACACTCACTCTGTGGTTTCAGAGTTTCCCTTCTCTGCAGCCTCTGCTTCATTTGTTGTTCATGTTGCAGGTTCAGATGCTGTAAATACTGTTCCCATGCTCCATCCAGAATTGATTCACCAAATCCTTAGGTCTCCCTGAATGTCTGAGGCAGGTTACAGCAGAACTTCCAGCAAACCATCCCCAGCCACTCCATTAAATTTTTAATAACAGGCGACTCTCAGTGTGGAGTTTGCACATTCTCCCCATGTCTGCGTGGATTTCCTCCGGGTGCTCCGGTTTCCTCCCACAATGCAAAAATGTGCAGGTTAGGTGAATTGGCCATTCTAAATTGCCCGTAGTGTTAGGTGAAGAGGTAAATGTAGGGGAATGGGTCTGGGTGAGTTGCACTTCGGCGTTTCGGTGTGGACTTGTTGGGCCGAAGGGCCTGTATGCAATCAAAGAAAATAAAAAAATGGGATGGCTTATATGTTGGAACACTTACACAAACAATAGATACCATACCTTCTTGGTTTACACCGCTTGGCACAAAGATATATTCAAATGTATTCAGATGCTTATAGCAGTTTTCCAATCCAGGAGGAAACAACATGAACAGAGATCTCAGAGAGAAAGGCAGCTAGGCATCATGTATTGAAGCTTCCAACCCTTCTGGTCTGGGAGAGTTGGCTCCTGCGCTTCCATTGTTACCAATACTGTAATGAAACCAAAAGGCTTTCTCAGTTATTTACTTAAACTGTTTTCAGAGAGCAGTTCTGCACCTCTACCTTAAAAACCACTCTTCAAAAAAGGTACCCAAGAGAAAATCACCTTTTTACAGTGATAGTATACTCACAACTCCACCATCAATAAATGATCCATCAATTTAAAAAAATTGATTCATTGTAGACCTCCTAACCTTCCTCTATTAGCAGACTGAAATGCATATATATTACATTGACTCTGAGCATACAAATGTTCACAACTGGATTCGATTTCATTCATTTTACTCCTGCCACAGAATGCCTTTGTCTTTCTTCATGCAAGTCTCCATAACGTGTCAAAACTTAGGTTTTCTCGCCCTGTCAACTGCATAATTTCAAATTGAATGGTAGCAATAATAAGCTCAATCGAAACAGACTGGTATTATTCTCCCCAAACCTCTCCAAACATTATAAGGGATCACGATCAGTGATAAAAAAAGTCTCAGATATGTTATTCACAATTTAAATGCTGAAATGTTGTAACGCCAACGTCAAGCTCAAGGCCTCCTTCTCCATTGTGGAATAAATCTGTTGATGTTTCCACTGGATGCTTCAACCACACGTTACATAATGGAGCACCTCTCATCTCTCCGATATTCCCTCTGAATGACATAGCTCCTCATGTCTCAGCGTAAAAGAATTACATGCTTCTGTGCCTCTTAATGCTGTAACTCTTTACCGGCTTCTCCTGGCCTGTGCCAATTAACCTTACTCTCACAGGAATATGTTTTAAGAAGATCTTGCATATTCTTCTCAATCCCTCACAGAAACCATAATTTGATTTCTGAACTAAATCATGATCAGCTGCCATTTCAGCTTCTAATCTTGCCGTTTTAACTCTCTGCTCTTCCACACAAGTTCTCACGACTGCAGGAAGTGAATTATTGAGCTTCTCCAAAATAAGTAGCCTTACCCACCTTTCAAAATTATTATTTTTTTATTCTTTCAATGTCAATGTGCGTTTAACCAGGGACACTTTTTTAGATTCCTGAAACGCTGTCTGTTGGTTTTTGGCACGAGCTCGCATGCACTTCAGATGGCTTTCTACATCTCCTCATACTCCTCAGATACCTCCTCCGATAGGGATGCAAATACCTATCAGCTTTGTTTGGATCAACTAAATCCAAATGGTCACTGGGCACAGCATTTGTTTGGGCACTGCATTTGTTTAGCCACTTTCTCAAATGAAATTAAAAAGGCTCCCCCATCCTTCTCATCAAATTTAGATAGTGCCTGGATGTATGTAAACATATTCCCTCAGGGTTTTGGCTACTATAGGGTTACTCATCCTCACTAACCTCCTCATGCAGCCTACTGTGTACCTTCATCACCGCCTCCATGTCCACTTTCCTCTCTAATTACTTACTGTTTAAGTTGAAACTCTCTGCTTTTCTTCTCTTTTTCTCTCTTTCTTCTTCATTTCCTTTTCTTTTATTTCTACTTTTCATCAGAATTCAAACTGTTTCAATTCCTTCCCATGTTCAAGGTGCCTCATTTGAAATTGAATTCGAGCCGTTTCCAAAGACTCTGATGGCGTTTCCACAAAACGCAATTGCCGAGCTATAGCTGTAATTATCTCTCATTTTCTCACAGACAAACACAACCCCAACTCCAGCTACTCTGCCAATTCCTACAGCTTTTCCTTCATTACTTTTTGTAAAACTTTACTTCTTCCACACCCAGAGAACTCTTAGTGACTGAAATAATCTGTATACACAAAACACTGTTTAAACCAACCGAATTCAACATCTGAAACAAGACACTGACAACTACCATACGCGACCTTTGAACCCAATAGCCTCCTAGTGCATACTCTCCAATGTCTGCATGAGCTTATTCTGGATGCTCTGGTTTCCTCACACAATCCAAGGATGTGCATGTCAGGTGAATTGGCCATGCTTAGTTGTTCATAGTTTTCAGGGATGTGTGGATTATGTGCCTTAGTGAGGGTAAATGCGTAATAATAGTGTAGAGGAATGGGTCTGTGTAGGTTACTCCTCGGAGGGTTGGGTGTAGACTTGTTGGGTCGAATAGCCTGTTTGCACGCTGTAGGGATTGTAATTCTAAACCCAATTATCGATTTAAAACCAGACAAGAGACCCCAGTTTGCTATAGACCAACTAGAGTGCATCAAACTATTTTAAGAAGGTAGCTTGGATGCCAACCTTTCCTTAATAGATGGGAATTGGATGTCCCAGATGTGATTCCACTCGTCAAACCACTCACCATTTTGCAAAACACACTATATTTATACACTCTAATGAAAATCCATACAAAATGAAGAGGAATTTAGAATAACTTAGCTATTGGAAACTTTCACTGAATGATGGACACAGAACCTGCTACAAATGAACTGTCACAATGTACTAACATCACCTAAACACACCCCTTGGCAAAAATGAGCATTCCGACATACATTCTTGCATACAGTTCTCCAGTTCAGGAGGAAACAGTATCAAGTGAGGTTTCAGAGAGAACAGCAGCTAGGGATAATTTATTAAAACTTCCAACCCTTCTGGGACCCAAGCACCTGGTAACTGTTACATCTGCAAGGAAAAAACTATAAAGCCCTGTCTGTGTCAGCTGGCCATTATTACTACAATTTATTTAAAAACATAAAAGCCTCATAAGTTTTTTTTAGTTGAGCCCTTTTCAGTAGGCACTTTCGCCTTTAAGACCTCTTACTAAAAAAAGGAGAAAATAATCTTTTCTTTTAAAAAGGTGACAGCATTACCACACAATTTAAATGACTGTTCCTTTATTCAAGGGGCTTCCTCTTGTTACTGACAGCAAGGTCACCTGAGAGGGACAAATTCAGGTACAGACCAAGTTACAAGGATGTGTCTCATAACTTCTGAAACACGCCTGTCCATGGACCATCACACGGGACATACCGGGAAGTGAACAACAGCTTGACACACACCATTTCATTGTTTCTGAACTACACAATGCCAGCAATCGATATACTAGGGTGCCAAAACCCGAGACCAGAAAAAGATACAGAGGGACAGAGAGATTCACATTAAAGACAGAAACGGACAGTTAATTAACTGAAAAGATGTTGTGGAAATATGGGGAAAAAGACATGGCAGTGGGACTAACTGGAGAAGTGAGATCTTCGAAAGTAAAAATTACAAGAATGAGAACATTGAATAAAGACATTGTCAGATCAGCGGAAATGGTTTGTTACATCAAATTCTGAATTTGCTTCACATAACATCACAAATACCATAAACTGGGACAAGATGACAGCCCAGAATGGAGAGCTGTGCAGACCATGCTAGTGTGTTGCTCAGTAAACTGCACTATCTGCCCAGCATAGAGAATATTGCAAACTTTACTATCATATGCTAACTATACTCGCAACAGATTACTGTCGACAATGGGAAGGTTTGCTCTCTCTGCGTGCGTGTATGTGTTCATCAGAGATGGAGAGAGAGTGCGCGTATGTGCGCGATTGGCGTGGTTGAATGCGAAACTCATTGTTTGAGAAGGAACACACATGGAGGAAATTATTTTAAATGCGAACAACTGGCAGGCTTTTTGTTAATTAACAGAGAGGGAAAGAGAGAAGTTTCATGGACTGATGAGATAAAGTGTTTGAGAATGTTAAAATAAAGGCATTGCCAGGCACAATAGCAATATACATCGGCATACACATGAATGACAGATAGATGGGAGTTGGTGTGAGTTCGAAGCAGATTTGCTTCGTCAGGTTTGAAGCCGGGAGCATCAGCAGCAGATTATTGGTTTCATTAAGAGTGTACTTCATAGCTCAAGGTTCAAACAGCAGATGGAATAAACCAGTGCGATATATTCTGGAGTGGTGAGTATTTCAAGTTAGAAATGGCTAGGGAAAGTGTGAAGAATGAGCTCATAGTCAAAGGGATCACCCACAGTTGTGACTTGTCTGCTTCAGCTGCAGATATTGGCCAGGGATGGGATGGAAACCGTGGAAGGAAGTGAAGTTTGTAACCAGAACAGTACAGAGTGACCTCCATGATGTTAATAGTTAAATAACAAAGGCAATGATACAATAAATTGTAGTTCTACGCTGGAGCTGAGTAGGTCAACATCGAGACCCGTGAGTAACAATGCCAGAGCAGAGAGCGAGACAGTAATTGAACACGTTAATTGGTGTAGTTAGTAGTGGTCTGTAGAGTGATTATATGGATTGAGAGCTTCAAAAGGAACAATAATAACGGCAAGAAGTGTAGACTATATGAAAGAACAGTAATACACTCATAACTAGTTTATAGAGAGAGAAAAAAAGGGAAGTGACACTTACCAGGAACACCAAACATAGCCAGGAAAGGATAATACAAATATTTAATTACGAGAAGAGCGTAATAGATCCGCAATGATAATAACCACCAATAAAATACAGAAAGATACCAAACATAATTGGATAAACTCCTGTCTATTGTTGGAACATGCCAGTCCAATTATCCCAGATTCTGATCCATTTTTGGAACATTCCAGTCTAATGTTCTCAGATTCTGATCTCTCCTCCCCCTCTCTCTGGATCTGCTGATCCCTATCAGTGCTGTCGGTGATGCTCCCGCTCATGTTATTTGATAACACATCGAACGGCGCCCATTTATCATTAAAACCCTCCACTAGAATAATTAGAATCCATGGAGATTGGCATTTAGCACAGTCACTGAACAAACTCTGGGAAACCGAACAAAGTCTACGACAACGGATGAATGGGCACTGCACAACAATCAACAGACAGGAGTGTTCCCTCCCAGTTGGGGAACACTTTAGCGGTTCAGGGTCTTCAACCTCGGAACATCTGATGACCATCCTCCAAGGCGGACTTCCGGACAGGCAGCAGCGAAAAGTGGCCGAGCAGAGGCTGACAGCTAAGTTCGGTACCCATAGGGAGGGCCTCAACCGGGACCTTGGGTTCATGTCACATTACAGGTGACCACCATTGCACTATACACACACAGACACCACTACACACACACATACACACGGGCACACATGTACACAAACACGCACACAGACACTCCCACACACCCTTACAGACGCCCACACTCACACAGGCATCCGCTCAGAGACTTAGACGACTCTATACTCATGCACACGCATATACACTCTATCTTACAGACACTCATAGTCCCCACCCAGATACGCACACAGACTGCCACACTCACATATGCACCCCCTCACAGACTTAAGACAATCTACATCACTACACACACATATACACTCCCTCTCACACTCACAACCCTCAACCCAGAAAAACACAAATACACAATCAAACAAACAGACGACCTTCATGCACACATATGTTTTATGGGCTGTATTTGTATTTGCAGAGTTACATTGTACTTTGCTCAAAAATTGCATGAATTCATATGAAACTCTGAGCTCAAAAACTGCATGAATTCATGTAAAACTGTATTCTCACTTTTCAGATTAGAATCAATCTAAACATCATGGCATAGACAAGAGAACACAGGGGGCTAACACTTTAAACATATTGTCTAGTTAACAGTAAATGTTACAGTTAACCTGAGAATGCAACTTTTTTTAAAAAAAGGCTTTGAGATTTACACATGAAAGAAGTAAAACTATCATGGTTTTCGAACAGATGAAAGACTCAACAGACAATCAAGGTATTTTTCAATGGATAATTTCAGTTACATCACACTGTAAATTTTTGCTATAAATTCTGTGCCTTAGAATTGTGTCCTCCACTATCACCTGATGAAGGAGCGGCACTCCGAAAGCTCGTGTGCTTCCAATTAAACCTGTTGGACTATAACCTGGTGTTGTGCGGTTTTTAACTTTGTACACCCCCAGTCCAACACTGCCACTCCAAATCATGACTGAACAAACAGCTCAGTTAACCAGTTCCACACAGCCCTTTTCATATCAGAATAAAAGGGAACATTTACTGGGTTTGGATGGAATGGGTGTGAGGATTGCTGAGGGATAGACCATAAATCTTTATAATCTTTTAGGAACTTGTATATGAGAGTATTAACAGAACACTGCAGGGGTCTATATATATTCCACTCTGTTTATGAAAGGAGGCAGTTATAAAACAACAGATCGGCTGCATTAAAAATGTCGAGTGGGCAAGTTTCTAGATACCTTAACACAAAGTATGATATTATTGACCAGTGTGAGGCTACTGCTGGTTTTAGATTAAATTACTTACAGTGTGGAAACAGGCCCTTCGGCCCAACAAGTCCACACCGACCCGCCGAAGTGCAACCCACCCATACTCCTACTTTACCCCTTTTAACCTAACACTACGGGCAATTTAGCATGGCCAATTCACCTAACTGTGGGAGGAAACCGGAGTACCCGGAGGAAACCCACGCAGACACGGGGAGAATGTGCAAACTCCACACAGTCGGGAATTGAACCCGGGTCTTTGGCGCTGTGAGGCAGCAGTGCTAACCACTGTGCCACCGTGCCGCCCACAAGTGCCCTAAGTGCCCTAATATCAAATCCTTTCATAACCTTGAGTCAGAGCATTGAGATTGCTGCTCAGCAACAGGCCGAAACAATTCTGTCCCTATGGGCTCTTACAGATGGATAAGCGAAGGCCATTTAGCCC
The DNA here is from genome assembly GCF_004010195.1 of Chiloscyllium plagiosum. Lineage (NCBI taxonomy): Eukaryota > Metazoa > Chordata > Chondrichthyes > Orectolobiformes > Hemiscylliidae > Chiloscyllium > Chiloscyllium plagiosum. Next base: position 25,264,297 of record NC_057717.1, on the reverse strand, counting down.
ATATTAGCCTGTTAATACTTGAAAAGGTGGAAAGCTGGAATATTGGTACATTTTGCCAACAGAATCATTCAAAACAAAGAGATGTGTGGCTGCAGCTGTATGAAGTGTTACTGAGAGGGAACCTGGAGTACATTGTGTTGTCTGTGTTTCTGTAACTGAGAACGAATATACCTCCATCAGATACAGTTTAACGGCTGCTCGCAATCCACGGGCTGCTGTGGCATTTAATGTCTCGGGTCTGTTACACAGGAACAGGAGGAGGCCATTCAACCTTTCCAGTCTATTACAGAGGGCCACGAGGCGCCCATTCAGCGTCTCGAGCCTGTTAGGGAAGGGCAGGAAGTGTTTATTTAAACTTTCAAGTCTGTTACGCAAAATATTAGTTTTAAATTATTTTTGGAATAGGAAAGACCTGATGTAAACATTAAAGTTCTAACTTTGAACAAGGCCAATTTTGAAAGTGTTAGGTGAGCCCTGTGAAAGGCTGATTGGAATACCCTATTTACAGGTAAAGGGACGGTTGGAAAGTGCAAGGCCATCAAAACTTGGTTTCAGAGAGTTCAGAACCAACGTGTTTCTATTAGTCAGAGGGGCAAGGCTGGTGGGTGCAAGGAGTGCTGGATGGTTAGATATATTGATACTCAGGTCAAGGTACGGAAGAAGGCATATGTCAGGTTAACAGAGCTGAGATCAAGTGAATCCCGAGAGGAGTATAAGGGCAGTACGTGTATAGTCAACGGGAAAATGAAACCAGAAAACTGTGGACGTGAGATGGCTTTAGAAATAGGGTTAACGAGGCATTGAAGGAATTCTACAAATCCTTTAATGGCAAAAGATTAACTCGGGAGAGAATAGGGATCTTTAAAGTTCAGTAAGGCTACCTATGTGTGGAACCACAGAAGATGGGTGAGATTCGAAATAAGTATTTCTTCTCAGTATTTAATGTCGAGGAGGTTACAAGAGCGAGAGAATGAAAAAATATATAATGATATCTTGAAAAGTGTTTATATTACAAGGAGGTGTTCGACATTTTAATACACATAAAGGTGAACAAATCTCCGGAACCTAATCAGTTGTATCCCAGACGTTTGTGGGAAGCTAGGAAAGAGATTGCTCAGCATTTTGCTGATATATTTGTAACATTTATTTCCACAGATGAGGTGTCAAAAGACTGGAGGACTGCTAATGTAGTGTCATTATTTAAGAAACTAAGGAAAAAGCAGGTAACTATAGATCGCTGAGCCTGATGTCAATGGTGACTAAAGTGTTGGAGTGCATTTTGGGGGAAAGGGTTTATATGCATTTCGAAAGATAGGGACTGAAGAGGGCTTTGTACATTTGGAGATCACGTCTCACTGACTTGGTAGAATTTTTTGAGGAAGTAATGAAGATGATTGATAAAGGCAGGACAGTGGATATTGTCTTTATGGAATTCAGTAAGAAAACAAAACTGTTCTACATGGTAGCCTGGTTAACAAGGTTAGACTGGAATCCAGGGAGGGCTCGCCATTGAGATCCAATTTTTTCTTGAATATCAGAGACAGGGCGTGACAGTGAATATTTGTTCATTAAACTTGGAGACCTGTGACCAGTGGGGTGCTGCAAAGATCAATAGTGGGTCCACTGCCTTTTGTCACTTATACAAATCATTTGCATTTGACTATATGAAGTATGGTCAGTAAGTTTGATGATAATTCCAAATTTGGTGGTGTAGTCGACAGTGAAGAATGATCTCTCAGAGTATAATGGGACTTTGCTTAGGCGAACCGAGGAGTGGCAGATGGAGTTTACTTTATATGAAAGGAAGAATGTTGCATTTTAGCAAGATAAATCAAGGCAAGACATGTAGGTAGGGTCATGTCGAAAGCTGCCAATCCATAGAAATGACCGAATCCCTACAGTGAAGAAACAGCCTATTCGGCCCATCGAGGCCACACCGACCCTCTAAACGGTATCCCAATGGACAAAACCCTGCCCTATCCCTCTGAGCCTGCATTTCCCATGGCTAATCCACCTCGCCTACACATCCCTGGGTATTTTACGCAATTTAGCATGGCCAATCTACTCTTATCTGTATATCTTTATAATGCCGGAGGAAAACATAACATCTGGAGGAAACCCATGCAGACACGGGGATAATATGCAAACTCCACACAGGCAGTCATTCAAGGATGGAATTAAACCCATATCGCTGCGCTCTGAAGCAGCAACGCTAGTCACTGAGCGACTGTGTCACCTTGTGATGCAGGCTCTCCATTCCCTGAAAGTGCCGTCACAGGTAGACAGCGCAGTGAAGAAGGCACTTGGTGATCTTCCCTTTATTGGTACGTGCTTTGACTCTAAGAGTTTGCATGACATGTTGCACCTGTCCAGGACATTGGTTTGGCCATTTTTGTAATATTGCCTTTAATTCTGGTCTCCGTGCTTTCGGAAAGATGTTGTCAAACTTGAAAGCCTGCAGAAGAGATTTAAAAGAATGTTGCAGGTGTTGGAGGGTTAGAGTCACAGGGAGAGTTATGGGCGATCAGACTGAAAGGTCTTTTTCTGTGCTGTACATGTCCGAGACTCTATTGCCTCTTGAGTGTATAACACAGGAACAGGAGGAGGCTATTCAGCTTCTGAATTCTGTCAGTCAGCTTGTTTGCTCAATTGCTGAGAGTAAAATACAAAAATACATCATTCAGATTTTGATGGTGTTTTACAGAAACAGGAGAAAGGCTTTTAGTCAAGAGAAGCCATTCAGGCCCTCAACTCCATTCCCGAGGAGCAGCACGTGAACACAGAGCTATTGGAGCCTGTCAGACAGTAGTAGGAGGAGGACGTCTACTTTCACAAACCTTGGATCTGGAGGCAGTCACTCAGCTACCCAAGATTGGGACACAGGAACAGGACTCAGTCATTCAACTGCTTGAGACTGGAGCACAGGGAAAGGCGAGTCAGTCAGAGCTCGAGGCTGGGACACTGGAACAGGAGGCAGGTATCCAATTGCTTGAGACTGTGACATAAGAACAGGAGGCAGTCATTCAATTGCTTGAAACTGGGACACAGGAATAGGAGGGAGTCACTCAGAGCTCGAAACTGGCGCACAGGGAAATCTGGAGGTTAGTGAGGCCCCGGCATCCTGTTATGCAGGAGGTGACTCACTCCCGACCAGTATGGGACACTGGGAGAGAATGGGAGTTTGCTTGGAACAAACATAAATATGTGAATAAGTTGCATTAGTGGTCCATTCAATCCTGCCCCACCATTCACAAATACCACGTCTGATCTGATTGTGATTCCCTCATTCCATTTTACGGATACTCCCCT
>NC_057717.1:25254182-25260488 GCF_004010195.1 Chiloscyllium plagiosum | reverse complement strand
ATTCACCAGGATGTTCGCTGGGATAGAGCATATTAGCTATGGAGAGAGGCTATATAAGCTCGGGCTGTTTAGTTTAGAGGAGAGAAGGCTGAGTGGGCCGTGATTCAGAAGGATAGGATTATGAGTGACATGGACAGGATGGATAGATAGCAGCTGTTCCTTTTAGTCAAAGGGCCAAGATCAATGGAACACAATTTAAAGTGAAGGATTTGAGATATGGAGAGGAATTGAGGATTGTTTTTCACTCAGAGGGTGCTGGGGTCAGGAATGCACTTCCTGAGAGAAGAATTGTCATGGTAACTTCACAATTGAGGACAGGGAAAAGGCAGAACTGTGGACAAAATACTTCAGTTATGTCTTCACAGAAGATCACGAAACAAAAAAGAAAACTTCCCATCAAAACTAGTGAAGATTAGTCTGTTTAGAAAAAGGGAATAGAATGAAATTAGCAACTGAACAGTTTTAGAGGAAGTATTGGAACTGAAAGTAATGAGCACATACAAAGTCAACAGAGATTGATCAAATGGGAATCATATTTGAGAAAGTGCCTTTAGCATAATTATGGGGAAGCAATCAATGAAATATGTGCATTTTCAGAAAGATTAGATTACATTATAGTGTGGAAACAGGCCCTTAGGCCCAACAAGTCCACACCGACCCGCAACCCATACATACCCCTAACCTTACACTACGGGCAATTTAGCACGGTCAATTCACCTAACCGGCACATCTTTAGACTGTGGGAGGAAACCCGCACAGACACGGGGCGAATGTGAAAACTCCACACAGTCAGTTGTCTCAGGCAGGAATTGACCCCGCGTCTCAGGTGCTGTGAGGCAGCAGTGCTAACCACTGTGCCACCCTGCCGGCCACATTCTTGATTAAGCCGATTATGCAAATTCAAATCCTATGGGACTGGGACTAATGTGGTTTTAGAATGGGAGAGTTGGCAGGAAGCAGTGTGTAGAAATAAAACAATGTATTTTTTTGAATGGAAGACTTGGAGGATATAGCAAGGATCGGGGTTTGGTCCCCAGCTATTCCCAATACACATCATATATTTGATTGAGTGGATCAAATACAATATTTTTAAGTTTGTAGATGGCACTAAACAATATCAGATTGTGAGTGGGTAAGCAGGATGTCAAAATGCTCCAAGGTGATTGAGACAAGTGGAGTGTCTGGGCAAATATGTGGCACATTACGAGCAATGGGGAGGGGAGGCATAGGACATGTGATATTGTGACCTTTGATGGGAAAAACAGAACTGGCTCCTATCATTTGAAAAGGGATTGGTTGAAAAATGTTGATCTATAAAGGAACTTAAGATGCATTTTTGTTTATTCTATGCAGCCCGCCAAGGTCAGTGTAGGGCAATGAGATCTGAATCATGAAATCAATACTGGTAATGGCATTGGCACGCTGACCAGTGTACACAGACCCAACAAGTGGGGAGCTGTAACATTGAAAAAGGATATGGATCTCCCTGTACACCAGCCACTGAAAGCAATATTGCAGGAACAGAAAGCAGATAGGCAGATAAATCGTGTATTCACCTTCATTTCAGGGGGATTTGAATGCAGGAGTAAGGGTGTTTTACTGCAGCTGTACAAGGCATTGGTGAGTCTCATCTCGAATACTGTACAGTATTATGCACAGTTTTGATCTCCTTACCTTATAAAGGACAAACCTGACATTGAGGGAGAGCAGCGAAGATGACCAGATTGATCGCTTTTGTGGGAGCAGAATCTGGGGTGGCTGGGCCTGAATTCCATGGGCTTTAGGAAAATGAGTGGAGATATCAGTGAAATATATAAAACTCTGTCAGGACAAGACAGATTGGAAGCAGGGGTGACAATTGCCCTGGATGGGACATCAGAACAAGGGGCCACAGTATTAGGTACAGACAGACCACTCTGCAGTGAGATGAGAATAAATGTCTGCACTCAGAGACTGGTGAACCTGGGGAATTATCTCCCAGATCAGACTGTGGAAACCAAGACATTGAATATAAAAATGGATTTCTGGAAACTAAAGGGCTAGGGAGAGAGCAGGGTATGTTATGAAGATAGAGGATCAGATATCATTACAGGTTGCTCTCCAATAACATTGTAGCTGTGTTCCTGTGCATCACTGTGTTGCAGAAAATCATGCAATATTAATAATGTGGTCTATGGGGAAAAGAGAATAATGGGCAAACCGCAGAAATCAGTACAAAACCAAAATTAAAGTCCGTCTAACACACACACTAGCACAATCTAATTTAACCTTTAAATCATATATGGTAATGAAATAGTGCTTAAATGAAACACTTTCACAATACAGTCACTGGCTACATCCCTGTACCTTTCACCAAACCCTTCACCAGAAAGCGCGCAGAGCTGACTGACCACGTGATGCCAACATGGAATTCCATTTCTCCTCAAGATTCTCCCCCGGTTTGAAATAAAGTTCTTTCTAATTGGAGAGAACACTTCCCCGTTTCAGGCTCAGGTTCAAGGCTTTGCAGAGCGGATTGCATTCCTGTTTTAGCTGAACACTCAGAGGGTGCATTTTGCAGACAGAGGATCCTGAAGCTGGGTTTTGTTGTTCAGCTGATGTCTGGCAAGGAATCGCGTCACAGTGAACGGGAGCGCACTTTTTAGAAAAACGATGCACAATTCATGAATCGCACTGCAGTCAAATCACGTTTAATAAACCCGCGTTATCAGAGAACTGCTTATATATTGAATCGAGGAGCAAGATTGATGGACTGAAGGGACTACAACAGCTCTTATTTTATATTTCACAATGTTTAAACATATTAATGGATATGAACACTGTGTCGGGAAAACTGCACTGAGGAGATTTTCTCAATGAACTAGAATGGGGAAGGCGCAATGTGTTGAATGGCCTACTCCTTTCCCGATGTTTCCGTGCAGCCTGTGGGAAAGCTCTGTAAATGTTTTCACAAGCTCTCAGATGTTAAGAAGGAGGACTCTGCAGGATCAACAGGAATGTGATTCCCGTTCCCTTTTCTGATATCGAGGCTGGTGCCGGGAATTCTGTCTGGTTTTATCCTTTAAGACCTTGGAGCAGTGTGATACAATTGAGTGTCTTGGTTGGCCGTTTCAGGGACCATTGAAGACTTTATCACATGGCTCTGTGTCTGGAATTATTTTTAGGCCAGACCAGGAAAGCACGGGAGATTCACTTCCTGAATTGGGGAAGGAGATCGATGTTTACAATCAACATTGGATGCAAGGTCACTGTTGCCATCACCAGATTCTAGATCCTGATATTTTATTAATTGTTTTAACTTCCACCAGTTGCTCAGAGCATTATCCTGTATTGGATTAGTAATCCAGTGACATTTCCACAACAGCACCATGTCCACAAATTGGAAATCACACTGAGCGGGTTATTTCTGTACCTCTTGACAGCTTTGTCAAAATGAACTCCCAACAATTATCAAGGCACTGAGGGAGTGTTAAATGGTCAGAATGTAATTATTAATCTATTAGGGACGGGACATAGTGTGAGTAATTTTCCACATTTCCAGGGAGCTGTCGGAGTTGGAACTGGAATGGAAAAGCTTCCCTGGGGACACGGCTTGTTGTAAAGCACAAGTCTTCAGTACCATTGCGGCAATGGTGTCAGGGCCCATTGCCTTTGTCGTATCTACGTGTCCAACTGTTTCTTCATGTCAAATGCAGCGAATCGAATTCGTTGAAGACTGGCATCTGTGATTCTTTGGCATCATGATGAGGGTGACGTGGATCATCGATTCAACACCTCTGGCTGAAGATGGTGCAGACACTACATCCTTGTCTTTTTCATTAATGTGCAGGGCTGTTCCATTACTTAAATGGGGATATTTCTGGAATCCTTTCCTCCAGGTTAGTAGTACACCGACATTTATGTCTGAATGTGGCAGGACTGCAGAGCTTAGATCTGAACTGTTGGTCTTGGGATCATTTCTTCCTCTCTATCAGATGTTAGTTCTGCTGTTTGGAATGAAACCATTCAAGTGCGGTAGCTTTAATGGTTTGTCATCAGCTTTAGGTACACATGGTCCTGACCTTGGCAGGTTCACCCACACACATCACTGAACCATCACTCGGCTTGGTGGTAATTGTAGACTGATGGAATATCCTGGGGAAAATGATACAGATTATGTTTGAATACAATCCTGCTTCTATTGCTGCTGTTGTCAACAGCATCACGTGATAGCCCACTTTCAGCTGCAATATCTGCAATTCAATTCTACTGACTGCCCCCCAGTTCACATCGAGACCCATTCACCCATCAGCCGTGAACTCAGTGACATCACCTGATGCGATAATACTTCAATTTTCCTACTCTCATTCTGCTGAGGGTCTCTCCTTGGTGCCATGCTTCCAATTTGTTACATTATTCAAACCCTTTAACATATTCATCTGAATCTTCTCCTTTACCTTAATGTCATCTTCTACGGTTGAATTGAATGTGTTCCTCTCTGGTTTTCTCCCAGACTATGATGAAGAGCTCTGTGGTGTCAGTGATGCCAGCCATATGCAGTTTCAGAGCCAATGAATGTGTGCACTTTGCGTTATCGTTCAGTTCCCAGGGTACGACGCTCTGTTTTGGACGCGGCGTTTGAGAAGCTTTCAGAAATTGGAGCTTGTTCAAAAATTGCTGAAGAAACAAAGCAGGCCTATGGGCCTCTTTTGTAGTGAATGTAGAGTTAATCTTTTGGGTCCAGTGACCCTTTTACGTAGCTCTCAGTTTCTCCAGCAATTTTTGTGTTTTTAGTTCAAGTATCGTTCGCTATTTCTTTAATCGAAAATGTGTGCTGTGCCTATTGGTTTCTGGAGAAACCCAGCACGTCTGGCAGCATCTTCAGAGACAGAGAAACAGAGAAATAGAGAAACAAGTCCGTGTGACTTGTTCAGAACTGAAAAAGTTTGGAAACTGGGCTTTTTAATCCCTTGCCGGAGTTGGGGGATGCATGACTTGGAAAAGGAGGCATGGCATAAGATAAACGGGCTATTAGCAGTTGTAAACGAAAATATGATGCAAAATGGGTTTAAATTAAGATGTAAATGGGGGAAAGGGGTTTTCTCTAACTGAGTGTAAGATAAAGAAAACACAACACACAAGGACACAGAGAGAACAGGAGAGTGAATGTTGACCATGTGGTATTATCTAGCAAGAGATATGTTTTCACTCTATAGATCATCACCTCCTTCACACTAAGGAATTCAGGTGCTTGACCTCTTATTGGCACCAGTAAGAGTTTCATGCTGATTTAGTTTTGTAACATAGAGCAAAACTGGCAGTATGAAGTTTCGGCTGTTTTCTTTACCTGTCATCTTTATAATTATTTCAAATTTGAAGTGCTTATTGTTCAACATTTTATCTCGAAATTAGTATCAGATGGAGTGTAGGAGGTTGAGGGATGACATTCTCCAAGTTTATAATGTCATGGGAGGCATGGATAGGGTGAATAGCCAAGGTCCTTTCTGCAGCATCGGGGAGTTCAAACATAGATGCATAGCTTTAAAGTAAAAGAGGGAAAACTTGAAAGGGACAAAGGGGCAACTTTATTTACAAAGAGGGCAATGTAAGTATGGAATGAGCTGCCAGAGGAACAGTCGTAAATGCAAGTACAGCTACAATATTTTAAAGACATTTGGACAAACATATGAATGGGAAACCTTTCGAGGCATATGGGCCAAGTGCAAGCAAATGAGACTAGTTTAGTTTAGAAAACCTGGCCAGCATGGACAAATTGGACCAAATGGTCTGTTTGAGCACAATATGACTGTATGAATCTAGAAAGCGAGGAAGATGTATGAAAAGATATGACGTAATAAATTTGCAAGAAATATAAAAGCAAGCATCACGTGCTTTTCCGTCTGTATAAAATTAAGCTTAAAATGTGTTTGTGAGCTGAGGCAGAAGTGCAGTCAGGAAAGTACATTGAGGCCATATCGAAGGTGTAACTAGGGAACTGGCCACAGGGAACAGGCAAATAACTTACACCAGTATTTTAAATCGTTCCTCATGGGTAAAGTACTGTAAGCATTTAAATGGTATAAATAAAATGGTAATAGGAGGGAATTTCTTGAACTGTCTGCAACAAAAGTAACAAGGTTTTAAACTAACAGATAAGAATAAGGATAGCATGTCAGCAGTAATTCACAGTTAATTTTAAAAGAAGTGGTCACAGAGTGACTAGCGGCAATGTGTGAAATATTCCATAACACTCTGGATTACAGGAGTGTCCCAGCGAAACTGGAGACACTCCATTGTGGCGCCTGCCATCAAGAAACGAAATGAGAC
>NC_057717.1:25248558-25253754 GCF_004010195.1 Chiloscyllium plagiosum | reverse complement strand
TTTTTTTCTGGAGATCCTGAGAATGTCAAGATTAGAGTCATGCTGGAAAAGCACAACAGGTCAGGCAGCATCCAAGGAGCAGGAAAGTCAATGTTTCGGGCAAGAGCCCTTCATCAGGAACTCTTGAGAATGTGACAAGCAGATTTGATAAAGGGAACTGATCAACATGAGGCTTTCCAGTGATTTTGCACGAGGTATCACAAAATAAACGTTCTGACACAAGACAGATGCTTTTAGATTGATGGATAATATATTAGCATGGAATGACGGTGGGTTTAACATATAGAAATTGGAGAATCAGGCTTATTGGATCTTCATGATAAAGGTGTATCTACTAGATTACCACAAATATCAGGCCGATGGCATCAGTTATTTACAATATACATCCGAGTTTGTAGTTGACACTGAGAACCAAAATTCAGGCTGTTATTTAATGGAGAACACTCCCAAAAAAAGGAGCAGTACAAAGGGATTGGAGTGTTCCAGTGCATGAAACGTAGCGTCAGCATGCTGATGTTGCAAGTAACTAGTTTGGTTCATGAGGCGGGTTCCTGGCATGAAAGGGTTGATTTATTGAGTGCATCGAAAATGGTGAGGCGATTATTCATTGCGGTTGAAATGCATAAGAGTGATATTACTGAAATGTACAAATACAGAGGGGGCTTGACAAAGTAAATGCTGAGAAGGTGTTTCCCCTGAGCCTCGAACTCAAGGAGATAGATACCGAATAAGGAACACCAATTTCAATCTTCTCTCAGAAGGTAGTGAATGTCTGAAATTCCCTATTCCAAAAGAGTTGTGGAGATATACAACGAATTGTGTGGGAAAGCGGAGTTCGGACATGGAGCCGATCAGCCATGTTCTTATTAAATGAGTGTTCAGGCTTGAGGGGCCGAATAGCCGATTCCTGTTCCTTTTTCTTGCATTCTTATGTTATGCTTTTGGAAAGTAACGGGTTATTTTCCTGGAAATCGTATTGTACAATGTTGCGTTCAGGGAGACCAGAAGATTTGTTTGAGTTAACCCTTGGTGGGGTATGGTGGCTGTATTCACTGTGAATTTGGGTCTGGAACATGACTCACATATGGAGCAGAAGGTACAGAGAGGGGAAGCCTGGAAAGGAGGATTGAGGTTGGTGGTCACTTTCTGACCCAGCCTGGATCTTCTAAGTACATTTCTGAAACTGCACCTAACCATTGGAGTGGTCTCGATCTGCCCCTAGTAGCAGGTCTCAAGGGCTGAATGGAACATTAGAACACAGGGCTGAGGGACACAAGTGGGCCATTCGGCCCTTTGACACCACTTCACAAGTAAATAAGGTCGTGGATCATCTCATTGTGGTCCCAGCTGCACTTTTCTCTCCATGCACTATTATCCCTGATTCACCTGTCTACAAACAATCAGATGAGGCCAGCCTTGCTTTAATATAAAGATACAACCATCCGAAACTTCTGAGAAAGAGAATTCCCACTTTAATGAAATCCAACTTTCAGAATTTCTCCTCAATCCGGTTCAGACTGAAGTTGGAGGGTGTCAACCGTTTCCTTTTCTAGTCCCACTCCTCCACTGCTCATAACACATTTTAAATGTAACCAGGTTGGTGATATGACCGATGATAAAGGTCTCAGACCGGGCCAGATTCAGTGACAGGAACAAGTCAGGCAGATTTCTTTCATCAGCCGCAGGTAACCAATAGGGCTAACGGAGCAGCATGGTGGATTTGTGGTTAGCACTGCTACCTCATATCAGCAATGAGCTGAGGTCAATTCCAACCTCGTCCGACCCTCTATGTGGAGTTTGAACATTCTTCCCGTCTGTTTGGGTTTCTTCCCAGTTCTCCAGTTTCCTCTCATATTCCAAAGATGTGCAGCTTAGAGTGATTGACCATGCTAAATTACTCAGAGTGATCAGAAATGTGTTGGTTAAGTGAGTTAGTCATGGAAAATGCAGGGTTACATGGACAGGGTAGGGGGACAGGTCTGGGTAGGATACTGTTTGGTGGATTTGTGTGGACTCGATGGGCAGAATGCTTCCACACTGTTGGGGTTCTATGACAATGACTTCAAGTTTGGACAATGCAAACACCCAGTGGGTATCTAGTTGATCCATTCACCTCAAGGCATTGTATACTTCAATAAGATCAGTTCTCATTCCAAGGGTAACCTGTTAAAGTCTCCATATTGTCAGCCCTTCATCTATGGAATAAGTGAAGGGACGCAACTCTGAACTGCTTCCAATATTGCTATATCCTTTCTCAGATAAGGATACAAAATAAAACTAATCTCACATATCGATGAGTCGGTTTATGTTCATTTTCTCAGGGTGTAGTAAGTCTTTGGAACACTCTTTCCTGCAGACTATTCGAGGCAGATATATTGAATATTTTTGAGGCAAGGTTCACAAATCACAGATGAGTCAAGGATGATCGAGTAGTGGGCAGCAATGTGCAGTGTTGGAGAAACTGTAGACAGTGGGACTGAATGGCGTGGCTCCAGAATATCCAGGAATTAAACGAAATGATAACATCGATAAAGTTTTAATGGGGAAACAACATGGCAGCGATATGAAAGGTCTGCTTTGCTGGGCTCTGAATCACAGTGGTAATCTAACTTACCCCACCACAGTCATTTACTTAAAATTGAACACTAAATAAGCTATAGAATCCTGACTAATTCCGTTTTGTCAAGTGGAAATGACAAAACACGGGAAAGGATCGATTCAGTCCCAACACGCCGGGCAACGTCAGAAGCTTTCAGCATGACTGAGGCTGTAGCTGCAACCCCCTCTGCTAGTTCGATGGACCCAGTTACTCACCAGACCTTGGTCACCGAGTTCACCAAGTTACGTGAAATGATTGAAGCTATGATTGAAGAAAAGTTCCGCAGGAAACTAGAACCACTCTCAGCCGTGCTCTAAAAACATGACGAGCAACTTGAAAGCCTTGGAAACAGAACGGATGAGGTCGAGCGCCAAACTGCAGGGGCAAAGTCTGTGATCGATTCCTCTAAGGAGCGGAACCTCGCCCTTGGAAAACATATCCGTACCTTAACTGAACAAGGTGACGACCTCGAGAACAGGGCAGAATGAAGAATGTTCATATCATCGGTCTGCTGGAGACATAAGGTGTTCAGCCAGAGATTTTTTTTTTCGAGAACTGGCTGCCGTGATTCCTTCACTTCGAAGCGGAAGAGCGGCGGGTGAAGAGTGAGACAGTTCATCAGGTTACCGCGCGTCGGTCAGACTCAGACTAACGCCCTCACCCTGTCCTTGTGTGATTACGTAGTTGCAGGGGCATTCAAGACTTACGGAAGCTTCCAGAACACAGGGAAAAGATCCAACAAGAGCTCCAGAATTATGTTCTTCCAGGTCTTTTGAGCGGCAGTGATTCTAAAAAGAAAATCTTTTGATGATATCAAGAGAATACTAAGGGAACTTGAGATTCAGTATTCCTTAATGAACCCAGCGGTGCTCCGTATGCTTTCAATAGATCCACGCACTGGTGAATCTTTATGTAGATCCATTGATTCTCCAGAGGACGCGAAAACTTTGTGGACACTATAAAGCAGGCTGGATGCTTTCATGGATATCGATAATCATGCTTCTCTCGTTTTAAAGGAAGTTTGTTGAATCTTTCTGCTATTAAATTATAGTTGGGGATGTGTGGAGTACACACTTTTAACTTCATTAATATTACTACTCCTTTTTCACTTGCTTAGATTGTGTGTCGGTTTCGGCTCAAGCTGTAGGGAGTTCTGAAGGTGATCGTGATGACTGAATACCTACCTAAGGGCAGTTCAATCCCGATGTTTGTGATTAATTGCCCTGGATGCAATATTATCAATGGGGTAGAAGATAAAGATTTGTGACGTGCAAATGCCTCCAGTGGGCGGGGGTAAATGCCCCTCCTGAGAGCCATTGGCACTTTGTATCCTGTTTTTGTTTTTGTTGTCTTTGTATGTATTTAGTTATGGAACATTTTGAGAGCTTGTTAGCTGTAGTAGCTTTAGTTAGTCTTTTTAGGCTCTATGAGTTTTTTTTCATTGATGCTCAGCGATTTGTAATTCGAGTTCTTCCTCTCTGAAGTTCAAATGTTGTTTCAGTGTGTTATAGCCAATGTCATGCTTAAATGGTGTATCTGGAGCATTAAGGGGAGCCAGTTAATAAGAAAAGGGTACGTTCTAGCCTTAGAAAGGAGAAGGTGGTTATTGTCCTACTGCAGGAGATGCATCTTGATGACAAGGAACATTTCACATTTCAGCAGGGTGGGTTGATCGGGTTTATTTATCGTCTTTTGATACTAGGAGTAGGGGAGAAGCCATACTGGTGAGGAAGAATCTTCCACTTAAATTACGAGATTGTATGAGACACAAACGGGAGGATCATAATCCTCAAAGATATATGGGAATTAAAACGGTATATTGAATGTTTATTGCCCCCTGGCACACAGCCTTAAAATCCTGATAGATGCATTTTCCAAATTAAGTTATCTTTCTTCGCAGCACATTATTGTAGGAGGAGATTTCAATTGTCATTTACACCGACTGGGGACAGAATGGCCAAAAGCCCCCAGTTCCATCTTAATAATCTAAGCACATTTTGTGGCTGGTGGATGTTTGGAGGCAGATCCACCTCATGTATAGGGATTTTACTTTCTTCTTTAATCCGCAGAAAGGCCACACTAGGGTTGATCTCTTCCTCACCTTGCAGCAATCTTCGATTCGGTGGTGTTCTCTACAATTAGGAATATTACCATTTCTGACCATGCAACAGTATACTTATTGGTTAAGTTTAAGGGCAATATAACAGGTTCGAGACATTGGCGAATGGATCCCTTTATTCTTCAGGATAGTAAGTTCATTGAGTATTTCTGTATTGAATTCAGATCTTTCTTAGCCATTAATTCAGATTCAATCAGTAACCCATCCATTCTATGGAAAAGGGCTCTGGCTTATGCCAAAGGAATAATTATTTCTTAGGATGCGGCAGATGCTGGAGCAGGAACGCTTGCTCCAGGCACGGTTGAAGGCAGCCGAGAGGGCATACTGTGATAAACCCTCAGTGGCTAGGCTGCAGAGGATCACAACACATCGGTCTACAGTGAAATCCATGCTCACACAGACAGCCAAGAAGAAACTTACTTTTGCAAAATAAAGGTTGTTTGAGCATGGTGATAAGCCGGGCAAGTAGTTAGCCTAT
>NC_057717.1:25241970-25248472 GCF_004010195.1 Chiloscyllium plagiosum | reverse complement strand
CCAGGGGTAACCCCCAAATGAGTGTCTTGCCTTAATGCACCATTGTCAGTGCTGAAGAGTATAAAACAGCTTCAGGGCGAAAAGGCGCCCGGTCCTGACAGATTTGCAAGTGCATTTTATGTGGAATGTATAAACTTATTGTCAGGGCCGATGCTTACCATGTTAGTCACTCACACGGTCACGATTGACTCTCACCATCCTTAAGAGAGTTTCAAGTCTCTTTTATTCTTAAAAAAAACGAAGACACTGGAAGATTGTGCTTCTTAGAGGCCCAACTCACTTTTAAATGTTGACTTCAAAATCCTGTTGAGACCCTTACATTACGGCTGGAAAATGGGTATCCTTCCATTGTCAAACTGGACCACACCAGCTTATAATGGACTGCAGATACTCCAACAACATTAGAAGATTAGATTTTTTTTGGATTACATTACAGTGTGGAAACAGGCCCTTCGGCCCAACAAATCCACAGCGACCCGCTGAAGCGAAACCCACCCATACCCCTACATTTACTCCTTACATAATACTACGGGCAATTCAGTATGGCCAATTCACCTGACCCTGCACATCTTTGGACTGTGGGAGGAAACCGGAGCACCCGGAGGAAACCCACGCACACACGGGGAGAACATGCAAACTCCACACAGTCAGTCACCTGAGGTGGTCAGTCAGTCGCCTGAGGCGGTAATTGAACCCGGGTCTCTGGCGCTGTGAAGCAGCAGTGCTAACCACTGTGCCACCGTGCCGCCCAAAAGATTACTCAATATGGTCCAAGTATTACCAGAACAAACTATATAGCTATTAGTGATCCCTTTAGACGCAGAGAAGGCATTTGATTGGGTTGAGTCGCTGGATGTCTTCTATAACTTAGAATGGTTTGGTCGAGGCAAAGTTTTTATGAAGTGGGTGAGGGTCCTTGAAAGCGATCCTCTGGCCACGTTTCTCACCAATGTTTTGAGATCCTATAACATTAATGTTCCAAGAGGCAGTCCAAGGTAGACCCCTTTCGCCAGTGTTGTTTACGTTGGTCATTGAGCCACTGGTGAAGACCATCTGCAGGGACCCCAACATACCTGCCCCAGAAGTGGGAGAGAAGTCACGCTAATACCATTAATTTTACAAAGTCTGAGGCCATGTGTATGGGCGAAGTTGGCGAAATACCTGAAGTCGACGGAGAAACCTGATTTCTTTTTCAATGATCCCGGGGGTATGGGGATATTCCCTATTTAGGTATATTCATTAATCTTATCTTTGAACTTATATTTAAGTTGGAATTTGTCCATTTGTTTGACAAACCTAAACAAGACCTTCGAAGATGGGAGGCACTTCCAATATCCTGGCTAGATCAGATAGCTCTTATTAAAATGAATTCCCTCCCTTGTTTGCTCTCCCCCATGTGAATACCTTATTTGATGTTTCCCGGACAGACATTTAGGAGACTTAATGGATGATTTAGCTCTTTGATTTGTCACCATAAGCGATCCCTTATCAAGTTAAGCAAATTACAAAGACCCCACAGTTTGCGGGGAGTAGATACCTCAGATATTAAAAGCTAACAATTAAGCTCTTCTTTACCCGATGTTAGTGAGGCCTCGGCGTCAAAATGGTTAGATATTGAACCTTCTCAGGCAAAGCGCTCCCTTATTAGTCTGCTATTCATAGACAAAATGAGGACTGCTATGGAGTATTGACATTTCCCAATGAGTATCAATAATTTTAAAACATTGAGGGCAATGTGTCCGATCGAGGGCAATATGGTCAAACCTCATTTCTTATCCCAAAACGTTGTATACCGTGTTTCCGACCGGGGATACTGGATTCCATGTTTAAACTATGTGCAACTCGTCGGTGTATCTTGCTTTGATGATTTATCTGAGGGAGAAACAAGGATGTGCTTTGATCAAATAAGTCGTCACTATAGACGACCGAGCAGAGATGTCTTCTGTTTTCTTTTTTATCAGATCAGAGATGTTATTTAAAAAAGAACCACGCTTTTAACAGACCCGTAGAGATCCGATATATAGAAGAGGTGCTTAGTGCTAAGAACACACTCTCTGTTAGTATCCTTGTTGGAGAGTGGCCTCTCAGACGAGACTTTGTGCCTTTCTGATGTCTGCAAAGAGAGTTGGGCGTTCAGATCTCTTTGGACACAGGGAAGGATATTTATGAAAATGCAAGAAGGATTTCAATCTATAAGAATACTCTTGCCACGTATTTAAAGATTCTTCATAGAGTCTATCTGGCCCCATATCCTCCCTCAAAATTCAAAATAGGAGTATGTCTCAAATACAGAATGACTATGGACACTCTTGTTGAACTTGCACCAGCGCTATATGAGCGGTGTGTTATGGAGAGGTTCTTGGGGACCGAATTAGAGATGGATCTAGTTTCCCTTTTCATGGGCCTGCCCAGTGTACCTTACTCCGTTGTGCATAGGAAAAAAAAATACTTCAATACCCTCGCTCTCTGTGTTCAGAAAAACATTCTGTTTGTTTGGTGCCTGAAAACCTCCGGGTCTGTTGAGTTTTCGCAAGCTCGTCATGGAGCATAGCCCTTTGAACATTTTTTAAAGGTATGGTGCAACAGAAAATAGAGGATTTTTATAAGACATGGTACCCCTTTTTTGAATTACCAAGACACAGGCTGATCTGCCACTCCAATAAGGACTTTTATGTAGCTATGACGAACTTGACTAATGATTCTAATGTCCAGGCTGGAAGAATTACGGGCAAATGAACGTGTATTAGTTAGTGCTCGTGTAGGTTGAGAGACAAAGTTTTGTCACGCTGAGTTGTATTATTCATTTGTTTTTATTTTTATTTTTTCTTCTGTCCGTTTATTTAACTTTTTGTTTTGTATGTACATGCACAATGGTGTAATTTTGTTCAATTTGCATTTCTTTTGAGTTGGGTACTTATTGGTTCATTGTAGCATTAATAATCTTTTCTCTCAATAACAATATTTTTGAAAAAAATAACATGTTATCCTGGATAGAATAGAGTCCCAAAGGACCACTTTCTCATTCGTGAGACCACAAATTGTGGTTTATCCTCAGGGTCATTACATCTCGGGTGACAGGGTAAGGTTGGGAGGACGTCCCCTTCATGGTAACCTCCGTCAGTTTGGGGAATTTAACCTGCGCTGTTGGTCTTCCTCTGCATCACAAGCCAGCCATCAAGCCAACAGAGTGGGAGACTGCATAATTTCTATAGACAGAAATAGCCAAATTCAAAGTAAAGTATAAACTTTGATAAGAAGGGAAAAGGTACAATTCAGATGTCGGTCAAGATAATGGCTGAGGAAAAAAAAGCCGCTGGAAATTGTATTTTATAACGAGACAGGTGATTAGATGCTTTCTTTGGTTGAATATAATAATGAGACACAAGCGAAATTACCAGAATTACTAATTGTGATTAGATATCGATAACCGTAAATTAAGCGTATATTTTTGATTGGTCTGTGTGAAGAATGCTAAGCATCGCATGAAAGTAAAAAGCTGGTGGAGCATATTTTTTGGAGGGTCCATCCCCATGGGAAATGCCTCCCGAACACATGCTTGAAGAAACTCGTGGTAAAAAGTGCCTGAGTGTCATTTGGTCAGTGACAGGAAACCAGGGGGGTGAATGATCGAAAGTTCCTGCAACGTGAAGCTCAGGAGACAGTCAGATCGTCCCCGATCTTATTAAATGATACAGCACATTTGAAGGGCTGAATGGCCTATTATGGATTTTAATTGCAAGTGATTAAAAAAACACTCTGTTTCTTCCACTCATGTTTTACACAAAGAGGCACTGCCATTTTCCTAAAACTGGGAATTATTTGGAATATTATCTGGCACATGCCATAATCAGCATTTTCGGAACATGGCATAATCAGCATTTTCCAGAGCATTCTAAAATCTGTGGGGGTATTAAAAAGGTAAGCAATAGAGGGGGAGAGAGAGAGAGGTGGGTAGGTGCATGCTTGCAGGAGTGAGAGTGATGGAGCATGAGCCTTGTTCGGGGTCGGTCCTGTAACAGATATACAGTGAGTGTGAGGGAGCAGACAGAATACAGTGACCCTTATGCTGAAAAAATGGGGAAGGTTATTGATGCTTGTCGTGTGTTACTGAACATTCTTCAGACCGCAGATACTGCACTGAACTCGGTGGTGAGCACAGACCATGCTCGGTGGGTCTGGTAGTGTGGCCCACTCTGGGAAGAGACGTACTAACTCATCCACCAGGACATCCGTGACCCTGTTGACAGCCCGTGGTGCAATCGGCCTTAATCTGCCATGCTCTGGGTAAATTGTACAGGGCAGCTGCAAACTGAGGAAAGCTCAATCGTGTGCCCATTGTCCTTTTACAGATGGCACCAGTGCCAGGGCTCATGGAATATCCAGGGGCATAAGGGTCGATGGTGGGTACCTCCAGCCAAGACGGGTGGGAGAATCGGGATGGCATTGAATGAGAGGGATACCATGGGATAGGGTGGGTAGTTAATGAGGTGAATTCGATAAGAAAGCACCATGCTGCAGTATTAATGGACAATTTGATCTGGGAAGAAGGGGAAGGGGTGAGGGCAGAACAGCAGGCAATGTGTCAGTCACAACTTAAGGCCCTGTCATTCAGAATGTGAAGTCTGTGGTGGAGGTAAAGGAAGGCTTGTCGGAATGACCACACTGGAATTTTACATCATTTGAACAGATGTGATGGATTCAGAGAATGTGGAGGATGCAGACTCGCTTGCAGCTGGTCATTGAGTGGCACAATGGCTAGCAATACTGACTTACAGTATTAATTACCTGGGTTCGATTCCACCCTTTGGTGACTCTCTGTGCGGTGTTTGCACCTTCTGCCTGTGTGTGCGTGATCTTTCTCTGGGTGTCTGGTTTTCCTCTCAGAGTCCAAAAATGTCCAGTTTAGGTTTAGTGACTTCGCTGAATTGATCTGCAGTATCCAGCGATGTAAAATATTACACCTTCCATTTGTCTAACATGAACTCCATCCGCCACTCCACGGCCCTTCAGCCTATCTAATCAGCGTCCCGTTTTACTCTGAGTTAATAATTAGTAATACCATGAAAATTGTCCATATTACAGAAGATGAGGAGCTGGATATTTTAAAATGCATTAAGGTGGATAAACCCCTCTGACTTTTAAACTGAATCTTGGCTAGGCACATGGATTTTAGTACAATGAAGGTTAGTCTGACCTTAGAGTAGGATAAACTGCCGGCACAACATCAACAGCTTAAGGGCCTGTACTGTACTGCACTGATCTATGATCCATGAACTAATCAGATGTACCCCAGACCCTTCACTGTCCACTACCTCCAATATTGGTGTTATCTGCATAGTCACTAACCATTCCTATTGTATTCACATCCAAATCATTTATACAAAATGACAAAATTCATTAGATACTTGTGGTACACTGGTGGTCACAGGCCTCCAGTTCAAAAAAATATAACAGTTCACAAACATTTCCTTCGTCTATTACCTTCGAGCCAATAACCTCCAACTCTCCCTGTATTCCATGTGATCTCACCATGCTGTCCAGTTTACCATGCAGAACCTTTTTGAATGCCTTGCTAAAGTCTATATTCTATTCCACAGTTACATTTCTGTGTCTTCATCAAACTTTTTCGTCACTTCTTCAAAATGCTAAATTAAATTAGTGTGACACAATTTCCCACACACAAAGTCATGTTGACTATCACTAATCGGGATTTACATTTCCAAACACAAGTAAATGCTGTCCCTCAGAATCCCCTCCAACAACTTAACCATCAATGATGTCAGTCCCACTTGTCTACAGTTTTTTGGCTTTTTCTTACCAACTGTTCTTAAACAATTGCACAACCTTAGCTGTGACTATCCATGATACAAATATCTCAGCCGGAGACTGAACAATTACTTACCGAGCCTCCCAACGGATCTGGGGTACATCTGATTAGTTCATAGATCAGTGCAGCACAGTACAGGCCCTTAAGCTGTTCATGTTGTGCCGGCAGTTTATCCTACTCTAAGGTCAGAGTAACCTTCATTGTACTAAAATCCATGTACCTAGCCAAGATTCACTTAAAAGGTCACTTAATGCATTTTAAAATATCCAGCTCCTCATCTTCTGTAATATGGACAATTTTCATGGTATTACTAATTATTTCCCCAAGTTCTCTACCTTCCATATCCTACTCCCCAGTAAATACTGATGCAAAATATTAATTCAGTATCTCACGGATGTCCTGTAGTTCCACCCATAGGTCACTTTGCTGATCTTTAAGGGGTCCTGTTCTTTCCCTAGTTACTTTTTTGACCTTAAAATATTTGCACAATCTCTTTGGAATGTCCCTTACCCTACTTTTGAAAGATACCTTATGTCCCCATTTTGCCCTCCTGATTTCCCTCTTTGGTATTAGCCTACATCCCTGGTACTCCACGGTGGATTCACTCGATACCCACTGTCTGTACCTATCATTCTGCTCACTATTCAGCATTCCCTCCACTGACCAGCCTTACCC
>NC_057717.1:25240707-25241470 GCF_004010195.1 Chiloscyllium plagiosum | reverse complement strand
AACCCAGAGTGGCATGGTTTTGTGAAAGGGAAACTAGTTTTGTTCTGAAAAATCATACTTTTATTTTCTGGAGATCCTGAGAATGTCAAGATTAGAGTCATGCTGGAAAAGCACAACAGGTCAGGCAGCATCCAAGGAGCAGGAAAGTCAATGTTTCGGGCAAGAGCCCTTCATCAGGAACTCCTGAGAATGTGACAAACAGATTTGATAAAGGGATCTGATCAACATGAGGCTTTCCAGTGATTTTGCACAAGGTATCACAAAATAAACGTTCTGACACAAGACAGAGGCTTTTAGTTTGATGGATCATATATTAGCATGGAATGACGGTGGATTTAACATATAGAAATTGGAGAATCAGGCTTATTGGATCTTCATGATAAAGGTGCATCGACTGGATTACCACAAATATCAGGCCGATGGCATCAGTTATTTACAATCTACACTGATAGCCAGAGGTGGGAGCTGAGTGCAATATACATCCGAGTTTGTAGTTGACACTGAGAACCAAAATAAGGTTATTTAATGGAGAACACTCCCAAAAAAAGGAGCAGTACAAAGGGATTGGAGTGTTCCAGTGCATGAAACGTAGCGTCAGCATGCTGATGTTGCAAGTAACTAGGTTCGTTCATGAGGCGGGGTCCTGGCATGAAAGGGTTAATTTATTGAGTGCATCGAAAATGGTGAGGCGATTATTCATTGCGGTTGAAATGCATAAGAGTGATATTACTGAAATGTACAAGATACAGAGGGGTCTTGACAA
>NC_057717.1:25236696-25240212 GCF_004010195.1 Chiloscyllium plagiosum | reverse complement strand
ACTATTATCCCTGATTCACCTGTCTATAAACAATCAGATGAGGCCAGCCTTGCTTTAATATAAAGATACAACCATCCCAAACTTCTGAGAAAGAGAATTCCCACTTTAATGAAATCCAACTTTGAGAATTTCTCCTCAATCCGGTTCAGACTGAAGTTGGAGGGTGTCAACCGTTTCCTTTTCTAGTCCCACTCCTCCACTGCTCATAACACATTTTAAATGTAACCAGGTTGGTGATATGACCGATGATAAAGGTCTCAGACGGGGCCAGATTCAGTGACAGGAACAAGTCAGGCAGATTTCTTTCATCAGCCGCAGGTAACTAATAGGGCTGATGGAGCAGTATGGTGGATTTGTGGTTCGCACTGCTACCTCAAATCAGCAATGAGCTGAGGTCAAGAACAACCTCGTCCGACCCTCTATGTGGAGTTTAAACATTCTTCCCGTGTCTGTTTGGGTTTCTTCCCAGTTTTCCAGTTTCCTCTCATATTCCAAAGATGTGCAGCTTAGAGTGATTGACCATGCTAAATTACTCAGAGTGACCAGAAATGTGTAGGTTAAGTGAGTTAGTCATGGGAAATGCAGGGTTACATGGACAGGGTAGGGGACAGGTCTGGGTAGGATACTGTTTGGTGGATTTGTGTGGACTCGATGGGCAGAATGCTTCTACACTGTAGGGGTTCTATGACAATGAATTCAAGTTTGGACTATACAAACACCCAGTGGGTATCTAGTTGATCCATTCACCTCAAGGCATTGTATACTTCAATAAGATCAGTTCTCATTCCAAGGGTAACCTGGTAAAGTCTCCATATCGTCAGCCCTTCATCTATGGAATAAGTGAAGGGAAGCAACTCTGAACTGCTTCCAATATTGCTATATCCTTTCTCAGATAAGGATACAAAAATAAAACTAATCTCACATATCGATGAGTCGGTTTATGTTCATTTTCTCAGGGTGTAGTGAATCTTTGGAACACTCTTTCCTGCAGACTATTCGAGGCAGATATATTGAATATTTTTGAGGCAAGGTTCACGAATCACAGATGAGTCAAGGACGATCGAGTAGTGGGCAGCAATGTGCAGTGTTGGGCAAACTGTAGACAGTGGGACTGAATGGCACGGCTCCAGAATATCCAGGAATTAAACGAAATGATAACATCGATAAAGTTTTAATGGGGAAACAACATGGCAGCGATATGAAAGGTCTGCTTTGCTGGGCTCTGAATCACAGTGGTAATCTAACCTACCCCACCACAGTCATTTACTTAAAATTGAACACTAAATGAGCTATAGAATCCTGACTAATTCCGTTTTGTCAAGTTGAAATGACAAATTACAGGAAAGGATCGAGTCAGTCCCAACACGCTGGGCAACGTCAGAAGCTTTCAGCATGACTGAGGCTGGAGCTGCAACCCCCTCTGCTAGTTCGATGGACCCAGTTACTCACTAGGCCTTGGTCACCGAGTTCACCAAGTTACGTGAAATGATTGAAGCTACGATTGAAGAAAAGTTCAGCAGGAAACTAGAACCACTCTCAGCCGTGTTCTAAAAACATGACGAGCAACTTGAAAGCCTTGGAAACAGAACGGATGAGGTCGAGCGCCAAACTGCAGGGGCAAAGTCTGTGATCGATTCCTCTAAGGAGCGGATCCTCGCCCTTGGAAAACATATCCGTACCTTAACTGAACAAGGTGACGACCTCGAGAACAGGGCAGAATGAAGGATGTTCATATCATCGGTCTGCTGGAGACATAAGGTGTTCGGTCAGAGATTTTTTTTTCGAGAACTGGCTGCCGTGATTCCTTCACTTCGAAGCTGAAGAGCGGCGGGTGAAGAGTGAGACAGTTCATCAGGTTACCGCGCGTAGGCCAGACTCAGACTAACGCCCTCACCCTGTCCTTGTGTGATTACGTAGTTGCCGGGGCATTCAAAGACTTACGGAAGCTTCCAGAACACAGGGAAAAGATCCAACAAGGGCTCCAGAATTATGTTCTTCCAGGTCTTTTTAGCGGCAGTGATTCTAAAAAGAAAATATTTTGATGATATCAAGAGAATACTAAGGGAACTTGAGATTCAGTATTCCTTAATGAACCCAGCGGTGCTCCGTATGCTTTCAATAGATCCACGCACTGGTGAATCTTTCAGTAGATCCATTGACTCTCCAGAGGACGCGAAAACTTTGTGGACACTATAAAGCAGGCTGGATGCTTTCATGGATATCGATAATCATGCTTCTCTCGTTTTAAAGGAAGTTTGTTGCATCTTTCTGCTATTAAATTATAGTTGGGGATGGCTAGAGTACACACTTTTAACTTCATTAATATTACTACTTTTTTTCTTGCTTAGATTGTGTGTCGGTTTCGGCTCAAGCTGCAGGGATGTCAGAAGGTGATCGTGATGACTGAATACCTACCTAAGGTCAGTTCAATCCCGATGTTTGTGATTAATTGCCCTGGATGCAGTATTACCAATGGGGTAGATGATAAAGATTTGTGACGTGCAAATGCCTCCAGTGGGCGGGGGTAAATGCCCCTCCTGAGAGCCATTGGCACTTTGTATCCTGTTTTTTTTTTTTGTTGTCTTTGAATGTATTTAGTTATGGAACATTTTGAGAGCTTGTTAGCTGCAGTAGCTTTAGTTAGTCTTTTTAGGCTCTGTGAGTTTTTTTCATTGATGCTCAGCGATTTGTAATTCGAGTTCTTCCTCTCTGGAGTTCAAATGTTGTTCCAGTGTGTTATGGCCAATGTCATGCTTAAATGGTGTATCTGGAGCATTAAGGGGAGCCAGTTAATAGGAAAAGGGTACGTTCTAGCCTTAAAAAGGAGAGGGTGGTTATTGTCCTACTGCAGGAGATGCATCTTGATGACAAGGAACATTTCACATTACAGCAGGGTGGGTTGATCGGGTTTATTTATCGTCTTTTGATACTAGGAGTAGGGGAGAAGCCATACTGGTGAGGAAGAATCTTCCACTTAAATTACGAGACTGTATGAGACACCCACGGGAGGATCATAATCCTCACAGATATATGGGAATGAAAACGGTATTTTGAATGTTTATTGCCCCCTGGCACGCAGCCTTAAAATCCTGATAGATGCATTTTCCAAATTAAGTTATCTTTCTTCGCAGCACATTATTGTTGGAGGATATTTCAATTGTCATTTGCACCGACCGGGGACAGAATGGCCAAAAGCCCCCGGTTCCATCTTAATAATCTAAGCAAATTTTGTGGCTGGTGGATGTTTGGAGGCAGATCCACCTCATGTATAGGGATTTTACTTTCTTCTTTAACCCGCAGAAAGGCCACACTGGGTTTGATCTCTTCCTCACCTTGCAGCAATCTTCGATTCGGTGGTGTTCTGTACAATTAGGAATATTACCATTTCTGACCATGCAACAGTATACTTATTGGTTAAGTTTAAGGGCAATATAACAGGTTCGAGACATTGGCGAATGGATCCCTTTATTCTTCAGGATAGTAAGTTCATTTAGTATTTCTGTAATGAATTCAGAT
>NC_057717.1:25234000-25236406 GCF_004010195.1 Chiloscyllium plagiosum | reverse complement strand
GGATGCGGCAGATGCTGGAGCAGGAACGCTTGCTCCAGGCACGGTTGAAGGCAGCCGAGAGGGCATACTGTGATAGACTCTCGGTGGCTAGGCTGCAGAGGATCACAACACATCGGTCTACAGTGAATTCTATGCTCACACAGACAACCCGGGTCTCTGGCGCTGTGAAGCAGCAGTGCTAACCACTGTGCCACCGTGCCGCCCAAAAGATTACTTAATATGGTCCAAGCATTACCAGAACAAACTATTAGTGATCCCTTTCGACGCAGAGAAGGCATTTGATTGGGTTGAGTGGCTGTATGTATTCTATAACTTAGAATGGTTTGG
Organism: Chiloscyllium plagiosum; assembly: GCF_004010195.1. Classification (NCBI taxonomy): domain Eukaryota; kingdom Metazoa; phylum Chordata; class Chondrichthyes; order Orectolobiformes; family Hemiscylliidae; genus Chiloscyllium; species Chiloscyllium plagiosum. Next base: position 25,236,079 of record NC_057717.1, on the reverse strand, counting down.
TCGAGGCAAAATTTTTATGAAGTGGGTGAGGGTCCTTGAAAGCGATCCTCTGGCCACGTTTCTCACCAATGTTTTGAGATCCTACAACATTAATGTTCCAAGAGGCAGTCCAAGGTAGTCCCCTTTCGCCAGTGTTGTTTACGTTGGTCATTGAGCCACTGGTGAAGGCCATATGCAGGGACCCCAACATATCTGCCCCAGAAGTGGGAGAGAAGTCACGCTAATACCATTAATTTTACAAAGTCGGAGGCCATGTGTATGGGCGATGTTGGGGAAATACCTGAAGTCGACGGAGAAACCTGATTTCTTTTTGAATGATCCCGGGGGTATGGGGATATTCCCTATTTAGGTATATACATTAATCCTATCTTTAGATCCTATCCTATAATTTAGCTCTTTGATTTGTCACCATAAGCAATTCCTTATCAAGTTAACCAAATTACAAAGACCCCACAGTTTGCGGGGAGTAGATATCTCAGATATTAAAAGCTAACAATTAAGCTCTTCTTTACCCGATGTTAGTGAGGCCTCAGTGTCAAAATGGTTAGATATTGAATCTTCTCAGGCAAAGCGCTCCCTTATTAGTCTGCTATTCATAGACAAAATGAGGACTGCTATGGAGTATTGACATTTCCCAATGAGTATCAATAATTTTAAAACATTGAGGGCAATGTGTCCGATCGAGGGCAATATGGTCAAACCTCATTTCTTATCCCAAAACGTGGTATACCGTGTTTCCGACCGGAGATACTGGATTCCATGTTTAAACTATGGGCAACTCGTCGGTGTATCTTGCTTGGATGATTTATCTGAGGGAGAAACAAGGATGTGCTTTGGTTAAATAAGTCGTAACTATAGACGACCGAGCAGAGATGTCTTCTGTTTTCTTTTTTATCAGATGAGAGATGTTATTTTAAAAAGAACCACGCTTTTAACAGACCCGTAGAGATCCGATATATAGAAGAGGTGCTTAGTGCTAAGAACAAACTCTCTGTTAGTATCCTTGTTGGAGAGTGGCCTCTCAGACGAGACTTTGTGCCTTTCTGAGGTCTGCAAAGAGAGTTGGGCGTTCAGATCTCTTTGGACACAGGGGAGGATATTTATGAAAATGCAAGAAGGATTTCAATCTGTAAGAATACTCTTGCCATGTATTTAAAGATTCTTCATAGAGTCTATCTGGCCCCATATCCTCCCTCAAAATTCAAAATGGGAGTATGTCTCAAATACAGAATGACTATGGACACTCTTACTCATTGCTTGTTGAACTTGCACCAGCGCTATGTGAGCGGTGTATTATGGAGAGGTTCTTGGGGACCGAATTAGAGATGGATCTGGTTTCCCTTTTCGTGGGCCTTCCCAGTGTACCTTACTCCGTTGTGCATAGGAAAAAAAAATACTTCAATACCCTCGCTCTCTGTGTTCAGAAAAACATTCTGTTTGTTTGGTGCCTGAAAACCCCCGGGGTCTGTTGAGTTTTCGCAAGCTTGTCATGGAGCATAGCCCTTTGGACTTTTTTAAAGGTATGGTGCAACAGAAAATAGAGGATTTTTATAAGACATAGTAGCCCTTTTTTGAATTACCAAGATACAGGCTGACCTGCCACTCTAATAAGGACTTTTATGTAGCTATGACGAACTTGACTAATGATTCTAATGTCCAGGCTGGAAGAATTACGGGCAAATGAACGTGTATTAGTTAATGCTCGTGTAGGTTGAGAGACAAAGTTTTGTCACGCTGAGTTGTATTATTCATTTGTTTTTATTTTTATTTTTTTTCTGTCCGTTTATTTACCTTTTTGTTTTGTATGTACATGCACAATGGTGTAATTTTGTTCAATTTGCATTTCTTTTGAGTTGGGTACTTATTGGTTCGTGGTAGCATTAATAATATTTTCTCTCAATCACAATATTTTTGAAAAAAATAACATGTTATCCTGGATAGAATAGAGTCCCAAAGGACCACTTTCTCATTCGTGAGACCACAAATTGTGGTTTATCCTCAGGGTCATTACATCTCGGGTGACAGGGTAAGGTTGGGAGGACGTCCCCTTCATGGTAACCTCCGTCAGTTTGGGGAATT
>NC_057717.1:25231027-25233532 GCF_004010195.1 Chiloscyllium plagiosum | reverse complement strand
CTGATACAGCAAATTTGAAGGGCTGAATGGCCTATTATGGATTTTAATTGCAAGTGATTAAAAAAACACTCTGTTTCTTCCGCTAATGTTTTACACAAAGAGGGAATTATTTGGAATATTATCTGGAACATGCCATAATCAGCATTTTCCAGAGCATTCTACAATCTGTGGGGGTATTATAAAGGTAAGAAACAGAGGGAGAGAGAGAGAGAGAGAGAGAGAGGTGGGTAGGTGCATGCTTGCAGGAGTGAGAGTGATGGAGCATGAGCCTTGTTCGGGGTCGGTGCTGTAACAGATATACAGTGAGTGTGAGGGAGCAGAGAGAATACAGTGACCCTTATGCTGACAAAATGGGGAAGGTTATTGATGCTTGTCGTGTGTTACTGAACATTCTTCAGACCGCAGATACTGCACTGAGCTCGGTGGTGAGCACAGACCATGCTCGGTGGGTCTGGTAGTGTGGCCCACCCTGGGAAGAGACGTACTAACTCATCCACCAGGACATCCGTGACCCTGTTGATAACCCGTGGTGCAATCGGCCTTAATCTGCCATGCTCTGGGTAAATTGTACAGGGCAGCTCCAAACTGAGGAAAGCTCAATCGTGTGCCCATTGTCCTTTTATAGATGGCACCAGTGCCAGGGCTCATGGAATATCCAGAGGCATAAGGGTCGATGGTGGGTACCTCCAGCCAAGACGGGTTGGAGAATCGGGATGGCATTGAATGAGAGGGATACCATGGGATAGGGTGTGTAGTTAATGAGGTGAGTTCGATAAGAAAGCACCAGGGAACTAGCTCGGCCTCGTGCAGACAATACCCCTATCACACTCAATGAAAATCACCCAAAGATGAATTATTCTTGGATTCAGCCCAATGCGTTGAAGACTCTGCTGAACTACTCCCAGGTACAAATCTGCAGAACAAATCCTCATCCAAAACTCTCCATCATCTGAACTCACACCTATATCCTGTTCACCATCATTCCTGGTAATACTGGCATATTTTGCCGGAGGTGTTGAGATGTCTATATTTCAGCATTCTGAAACCTGTGATTACATCCTTCCATAACATTTTTTCTCAATCTCATCTTCTCTGTCTAAACCAAAAACCATTTTCCTTTACAGTCATGCAGGGAGACAGGCCATTCAGGCAAAACTGGTCCTTAATAACCAAAATGTCTGTCCACATTAACCCCATTTCTGTGCACTTGCCACATATCCTTCTCTGCCTTTCCAATCCATATATTGTTCGAACAAAGTGCAGCGAGGTTTTGTGACATCAAGAAAGGCCTCCGTAAAGATCTCACCGAATCTACCATTTATCTCACGCCAGCAATCAGATTACACAGAAACAATTTGACTGGAGGTTATAAACAAGAAGTAGAAACAAACACTGGTGGGAGATGTGTATGGAAATAAAAACTGCAGGGAAAAAATTGTATATGTTATAAACAGGAAATTAGATACACAAGCGTTTGCAGGAAAACCTCCACGGGTCTGGTACTATTTGAAACATGAAAGTCAAAAGTTTGGCCCTCGAATACAACAGCAGGTCAGGGCACATCCAAGGAGCAGGAAAGTCGATGTTTCGGTCGTAAGCCATTCATCAGGAATTCATTCCAGAATTCACGTTTTCCTAATCCTCTGTAGGAAGAGAGTGAGTCAACATTTTTAATTTGGGGATTCTTCGTCAGAACACTTTTTGTTTCCGATCTCCAGTATATGCAGCTCTTTGTTTTATTTTAGATCAGCAATTATCTTGCATGCTGCAGTATTAATGGACAATTTGATCTGGGAAGAAGGGGAAGGGGTGAGGGCAGAACAGCAGGCAATGTGTCAGTCACAGCTTAAGGCCCTGTCATTCAGAATGTGAAATCTGTGGTGGAGGTAAAGGAAGGCTTGTCGGAATCACCGCACTGGAATTTTACATCATTTGAACAGATGTGACGGATCCAGAGAATGTGGAGGATGCAGACCCGCTCGCAGCTGGTCATTGAGTGGCACAATGGCTAGCAATACTGACTTACAGCATTAATTACCTGGGTGCGATTCCACCCTTTGGCGACTCTCTGCGCGGTGTTTGCACCTTCTGCCTGTGTGTGCGTGAGCTTTCTCTGGGTGTCTGGTTTTCCTCTCACAGTCCAAAAATGTCCAGTTTAGATTTAGTGACTTCACTGAATTGATCTGCAGTATCCAGCGATGTGCAAGTTCAGTGGATTGTCTATGGGAAATGTAGAGTTACCGGGTAACGTTTGGGTTTGTTGATCTGGATGATATCTGGAGGATCAGTGTGAACTCGGTGGGCCAAAAGCTCTGGGTGTCTGGTTTTCCTCTCACAGTCCAAAAATGTCCAGTTTAGATTTAGTGACTTCACTGAATTGATCTGCAGTATCCAGCGATGTGCAAGTTCAGTGGAGTTTCTATGGGAAATGTAGAGTTACCGGGTAACGTTTGGGTTTGTTGATCTGGATGATATCTGGAGGGTCAGTGTGAACTCGGTGGGCCA
>NC_057717.1:25228346-25230931 GCF_004010195.1 Chiloscyllium plagiosum | reverse complement strand
GTGGATAAACCCCTCTGACCTTTTAAGTGAATCTTGGCTAGGCACATGGATTTTAGTACAATGAAGGTTCGTCTGACCTTAGAGTAGGATAAACTGCCGGCACAACATTAACAGCTTAAGGGCCTGTACTGTGCTGCACTGATCTATGATCCATGAATTAATCAGATGTACCCCAGACCCTTCACTGTTCACTACCTCACCAATATTGGTGTTATCTGCATAGTCACTAACCATTCCTATTGTATTCACATCCAAATCATTTATATAAAATGACAAAATTCATTAGATACTTGTGGTACACTGCTGGTCACAGGCCTCCAGTCCAAAAAAATATAACAGTTCACAAACATTTCCTTCGTCTATTACCTTCGAGCCAATTATCTCCAACTCTCCCTGTATTCCATGTGATCTCACCATGCTGTCCAATTTTCCATGCGGAACCTTTTTGAATGCCTTGCTAAAGTCTATATTCTATTCCACAGTTATATTTCTGTGTCTTCATCAAACTTTTTCGTCACTTCTTAAAAATGCTAAATTAAATTAGTGGGACACAACTTCCCACACACAAAGTCATGTTGACTATCACTAATCGGAATTTACATTTCCAAACAAAAGTAAATGCTGTCCCTCAGAATCCCCTCCGACAACTTACCCATCAATGATATCAGTCCCACTTGTCTACAGTTTCCTGGCTTTTTCTTACCAACTGTTCTTAAACAATTACACAACCTTACCTGTGACTATCCATGATACAAATATCTCAGCCGGAGACTGAACAATTACTTCCCGAGCCTCCCAACGGATCTGGGGTACATCTGATTAGTTCATGGATCATAGATCAGTGCAGCACAGTACAGGCCCTTTAGCTGTTGATGTTGTGCCGGCAGTTTATCCGACTCTAAGGTCAGACTAACCTTCATTGTACTAAAATCCATGTGCCTAGCCAAGATTCACTTAAAAGGTCAGAGGGGTTTATCCACCTTAATGCATTTTAAAATATCCAGCTCCTCATCTTCTGTAATATGGACAATTTTCATGGTATTACTAATTATTTCCCCAAGTTCTCTACCTTCCATATCCTACTCCCCAGTAAATACTGATGCAAAATATTAATTTAGTATCTCACGGATGTCCTGTCGTTCCACCCATAGGTCACTTTGCTGATCTTTAAGGGGTCCTGTTCTCTCCCTAGTTACTCTTTTGACCTTAAAATATTTGCACAATCTCTTTGGAATGTCCCTTACCCTACTTTTGAAAGGTATCTTATGTCCCCATTTTGCCCTCCTGATTTCCCTCTTTGGTATTAGCCTACATCCCTGGTACTCCACGATGGATTCACTCGATCCCCACTGTCTGTACCTATCATTCTGCTCACCATCAGCATTCCCCTCCACTTACCAGCCTTACCCCGCTCATAGACAGGAACATGCTTTCGCTAGACTCTGTAACTCATTTGTGAAGGCCTCCCACTTTCCTGCCAATAGCTTCTCCAAAGAAGCTATTCAAAGTGCCAACATAAATCGTTCAAAGTTGGCCTGACTCAATTTAAAACTTTAAAAATTATATTAGGATGACTCTTCTCCATAAGTATTTTACAACTAATAGTTACTGCATAACAGGCTCAAGAAGCAGAATGGCCTCCTCCTGTCCCTCTGTAACAGACTTGAGAGGCTGAATGGCCTTCCCTTTGCCTTTGTAACAGGGGCGTGTGGACAGAATTCATTCCTCCTGTTCCTGCGCAGCAGTCTCGATAATCTGAATGATGTCCCAAGGTTATGGAAGAATTTGTCAACATTGCACATATAACCAGGAGCAACGTTACACAAAGTCAATGGACAATAAATATATACACTGGTTTATTGGCTCTGGAAATTACCCCACCAGTCACCTTATGCAGCCGGTCTGTTACTTTTTCACTGTCGCCCTTTATAAACAGTATGAAATATACACAGTCCTGAAGTGTTCTGGCACTACTCCCACATACATGGAAGAAACAATAAGAAGATTGAAAGATTTATGGTCCATCCCTCAGCAACGCCCATCCATTCCACCCACACCGAGTAAATGTTCCCTTTTATTGGGATATGTAAGGTGATGTCAGGAAGGGGTTAACTGGACCGATTTGTTCAGTGACTGTGATTAATGTTAGTCTCCATGGCTTGCAATTACCCCAGTGGACGGTTTCCATCTTTTAATGATAAGTGGGCTCCATTCAATGTGTTATCCCACATTATTGTGGGAGCATCGCCGACAGTGTTAACAGGAATCAGCAGCTCCAGAGAGACAGGGGAGAGATCAGAGACTCTGAGAACAAGGGTCTGGATTGTTTCAACAATGAATCAGAATCTGAGAACATTAGACTGGAATGTCCCAAGAATGGACAGGAGTTTAAACTGGGATGTTTGGTATCTTTCTAAATATTATGATCGAGGGTCATTATCGTGGCGGATAAAATATGTACTTTACATTATGCAATGTTTTTATTATCCAATCCTGGCTTTTGTAGATGTACCTGGTAAGTCACACTGTTCAATCATTAATTCTATAAATCATGTTTGACAATAATACTGATCTTTCATTCACTC
>NC_057717.1:25216281-25228034 GCF_004010195.1 Chiloscyllium plagiosum | reverse complement strand
CAGCAATGGATCACAATCTGAGAACATTAGACTGGAATGTTACAGCAATGGATCACAATCTGAGAACATTAGACTGGAATGTCCCAAGAATGGACAGGAGTTTAAACTGGGATGTTTAGTTTCTTTCTACATATTATCATGGCGGATCAAATATGCACTTTACATTTTGCAATATTTTTATTATCCAATCCTGGCTTTTGTTGGTGTACCTGGTAAGTCTCACTGTTCAGTCATTAATTCTATAAATCATGTTTGACAATAATACTGATCTTTCATTCACTCTACTCTCCTTGCCACTGTTATTGTTCCTGCTATGACTCTGAATCCAGATATTCACCTGACAAACCACGACTAAATTGTTAATTCACTCTCTCCCTCCTTGCTTCTGGCAGTGTTACTCATGGGTTGCTATGTTGACTGGCTCAGTTTCAGCTGTGAACCATTATTCGTTGTATCACTGCATTTGCTATCTAAATATTGAAAGCATTGAGGTCACTATCTTCTGTTCTGGTTAAAAACTGCATTTCCTTCCTTTGACGCCATCTCATCCCTGGCCAATATTTGAAGCTGAAATAGACAAATGACAACAGTGGTGATCCCTTTGGCCATGACCCAAATCCTGACACTACACCCTGACCATTCATAACTGTAACTACTGATAAATCCAGCATATACTTCACTGGCTCATCCCATCTGCTATTTGAACCATGAGCTGTGAAATACGGTCTTAAAGATGGCATTCGTCTGTTGCTGACACTCAGCTGCAAAACTGCAGAAACAAATCCGAGTTAATACTCCACAGCTCATATCTGATATCACACAGAACTCCCCATCCATCCATCATTCCTGCGTGTACTGACCTATAATGCTATTGGGTCCGGCAATGTCTTTACTTTAATATTCTCAAGCACGTCATTAACAGCTGCCCATGAACTATCTCTCTCTGTTCCTTATACCAAACCCTAACAGTTGTTCACATTTAAACTGATTTCCTCCATGTGTGCTCTCTCTCAGGCAATGATTTTCACATCTTACACTGCCCCAGAACGACACACACACATGCACACATAAAACCCCTTGCCTCGAACTGATGCATGAAGATACAGAGACATTAATTTGTGGGAGCCCATTTACTATCACTCTCAATATGGGCGGCAAAATTGTCCCGTATGAGTCAGCTACGTAGTGCAAATGTAGCAGCAATATACTGGCAAAGTTTTGCAATACTCCCCATGCTGGGCAGCTGGTCCAGCTTACTGAGCAATACACTAGCATAGTCTGCACAGCTCCCCATGCTGGTCAGATCGTCCACCTTCCCGAGCAATACACTAGCATGATCTGCACAGCTCCCCATGCTGGTCAGATAGTCCAGTTTACTGAGCAATGCACTGCGATAGATTTCACAGCCCCCCATGTTGAGCAGATAGTTCAGTTTATTAATCAATGCACTGGCACAGTCTGCACAGCTCCCCATGCTGGCCAGATAGTCCAGCGAACTGAGAAAACACTGGGATAGTCTGCATAGCTCCCCATGCTGGGCAGATAGTCCAGTTTACTGAGCAATACACTGGCATAAGCTGCACAGCTCTCCACGCTGGGTTGTCTACTTGTCACAGTGTATAGTTTCTGCGTTTGTTCTGTGAGGCAAATTCAGAATTTAGTGGAACAAATTTGGTCAACTGATCTGGCAATGCCATTATTCAATATTCTCATTCTTGTGATCCTTGGTTTTTGGTTGTGTATTGTATCGAATGCTGGTATCATGAAGTTCAGAAATTTTGGGATGGTGTGTGTCAGGCTATTGTTCACTTCCCGCTGTGTCCCATGTGTTACTCCATGGAGAGGGGAGTGTGTGACGGGCTGTTATTCACTTCCTGGTGTGTCCCTTAAGGTGCTTCATGAAGAGGTGTGTGTGTGTGTGCGTGTGTGTGTGTGTGTGTAGGGCAGTTGTTCACTTCCCGGTGTGTTCCACGTTGTGCTCCATGTTGGACAGCGGTGTGTGTGCTGGACTGTTGCTGGTGTAACCCATGTGGTGCTCCATGGACAGGGGATTGTGTTTCGGGCTGTTGTTCAGTTCCCGGTGTGTCCCAAGTGGTGCTCCATGTTGGACAGGGAGTTTCAGCATCTTTGACACATGTCTTTAAAAACTTGGTCTGTGCCTGTCCACTGAACGCCTGTGTTTGTCCCTCACAGCTGATCGCGTGGTCTGAAACATGAGGAGGACTCTGAAGTATAATTATAAAGGAGTAGCTGTCTCCCTTTTAGTGGAGGGAAATCTGATTGTCTCCTGTTCTTGAAAAGTTAGTGGAGGGGATGGGGATGGTTTGCTGGAGGTTGTGCTGTGAGCGACCTCAGACATCCAGGGAGCCCAGAGGATTTGGTGACCCAACTCTGGATGCAGCATGGGCACTGTAGTTACAGCATCAGTGTCTGTAACATGAACAATAAATGGAGCAGAGGCTGCAGAGCATGGAAGCTCTGAAACCACGGACTGGGTGTGTGTGGGGAAAGGGATCTGCCAAATCTGTCTGTGTCTTAACGTGAGCACAGGGTCTCACTCTCATCCTTAAACATACACACACACACCACACACACCTTCTTTCGCTCACACATATGGAAACAAACATACACATCCTCTCTCTCTCACTCGCACGCCACCCCCCCCCCCCCACCAAAACACACACACACACACACACACACACACACTCCGCATCTCTCGCACAGACACACCTATACATCTGAGGGGCGAATTTGCGTTTGCAGATTTATATTTGTGGATAGATAGTATATTGTTCAAAACAACATTCAATTTGTACGAAACAATCATTGTGGAAATTTATAAAGTCCTGCTTTCGAAATAAAACCAGTATTACTCCAGGGTAAAACAAGTCGGACTCCACACAAGACCTTCCATGATTTGTGCAGAGAAGGTCACATCTTAGCAAACATAATAGAATTATTTGAGGAATGACAAAGTTGATAGTGGAGAAAGGGCTGTAGATGTCATATACATGGACTTCAGTCAGGCGTTTGATGAGATGGACTGATGGAGAAGGTGAAGTCGCAGGGGTCCATGGTGTACTAGCTAGATGGATTAGAGAACTGGCTGGGCAACAGGAGACAGATAATAGTAATGGAAGGGAGTTTCTCAAAATGGACAACTGTTCTATGTGGTGTTTCATAGGGATCCGTCCTGGGACCACTGTTTGTTGTGATATACTTACATGATCTGAAGGAAGGTATAGGTGGTCTGATGAGCAAGTTTGCAGATTACACTATGATTGGTAGAGTAGCAGAAAGTTGAGGGGACTGTCAGAGAACACAGCTGAATGTAGATAGATTGGAGAGTTGGGTGGAGAAAGGGCAGATGTGAGGTAATGCATTTTGGAAGATCCAATTTGAGAAGGAATTATACAGTAACTGGAAAAAGCCCTGAGAAATATTGATGTACAGAGAGATCTGGATGTTCAGGTCCATTGTTCGCTAAGAGTGGCAGGTCGATTGAATGATCAAGAAGATATACAGCATACTTTCCTTCCTGCATTATATAAATTTAAGAAGTGGAGAACCACAGACAAATTAACTCGTCACCCACAGGAGGGAATCTGTTGGAATCTATTGAGAACAAGAGCATGCAGGCCATATTACAGCTGTATAGGACTTTGGTTCGGTCATATTCGGAACGCTGCAGACAGTTCTGGTTGCCACATTACTGAAATGATCTGGATGATTTGGAAAGAGGGCAGAGGATTTTCACCAGAATGTTGCCTAGTATGAAGAGAACGACATATAAAGAGAGTTTTGGTAAATTAGGATTAATTTCATTAGAAAGACGGAGGTTGAGGGAAGACTTGATTGCTGTCTACAAAATCTTGAGAGATGTAAACAGGGTGGATAGCAAGAAGCTTATTCCAGAGTGGGGGACTCAGTTACTAGGTGTCAATAATTCAAGATGAAAGGGGAAAAGTTTATTGGAGATATGCTCGAAAAGGTCTTTGTGCAGAGGGTGGTGGGTGGCTGGAATGCATTGCCAGCTGAGGTAGTCGAGGCGGTGACGATAGCGTCATTTGATATGAGGAAGCAGAGGTATACAGATCCTTAGAAAATAGGCGACAGATTTAGATAGAGGATCTGGATCGACACAGGCTTGGAGGGCTGAATGGCCTGTTCCTGCGCTGTGATTTTCTTTGTTAATTGTAAATGCTGGCGAAAAGCGTCTGTTAATACTTGAAAGGAAAATGAAATCAAGATCAAATGTGGCAAAGCGAATGTATGGATACGAGAATTTATTGTAGAGAACAGAAAAATGACAAGGAGACGAAACAGTTACTTTGTATCTGCCTTCAAAGAGGAAGATACAGAAAATCTCCCGAAATACCAAGTCACCACGGGACCTTTCTAACTAAAGACTAAAATAATTCACATACAGTTACGAGGTAGTATTTGGAAACAGAACTGGGATGAGTATTGATAAGTCTGACAGACCAGATATAATTCAAACTGAAATTTCAGAGAAAACAGCAATTCACATATTGATTGCAATATGGACCACTGTATTTCTCCGTATTCACTTCGGAAGGTTATAAATGCATTCAAATGATTTACGAAGGGAAGAAGTGGGAGAGTAGAGGTCTACAGGCCAGTTAGTTGTTATCCGCATTAGGGAATCTGTTGCAACCTATTATAACGAAGATCTTATTTGACACTGAGAAAGTAATAGCAAATTTCAATGAATTGTTCTGCATTTATGAAAGGGAAGTTATAATTTACACATTTTTTTCTTGAAGATATCTCTTGTATTTGTAAACAATGGCGAATCAGTGAATGTGGTACAGTCATATATTCAGGAGGAGTTTTAATCAGCACACGCAGCAAATTAGCAGGAAACATTAAAAGCAAAGTGTATTGGGAGGAACATATGCAAACATGGGGAACGTAAGCATTACAGAAACTATTGGAGAACATAGGTGGTGGTAAAGGTTGTTTGTGTGACTGCAGACTGGTGTACGCTGGTGTGTCGCAGGTTTCAGTGCTGTGACCCTTTAAACGCCTTCATTTAAAGGGAATCCGAATACAGACGATGAAGAATCAACTCGACTCAAAGTGTTGGCTTGCTTTCTCTTTACGGATGCTGTCTGACTAACTGCGATCTCGAGCATGTGATTGTTTCAGTACAGATTATGCTTCTGCAGTAATTTGCTCCTATTAGAAGTAAAAACATTCTGCACGAGTAACACAAACAGTTGGGGAGACTGTACCTGTACAATTTTGATGTTGTGATCTAAGTAAAATATACTGATCACATATACGGAATGGTCTTTCTCCAGATCAATTCCTCAGATGGCACGATGGTCTGCTGAGGAGACATGGTCTAGGATTAAAGCGGAAATTTGTGTGTGAAACTGGAGAGGCTGATTGATTGTTATATGAGAACTTCACGTCTGTTTTACTTGGGAAAAGGAGAAGGCAGGTACAGAATTCAAGAAGATGGACTGGGAAGCTCTTTTACAGATTGATGTAGGATGTGAGCAGGGATTGATGAATTGGCGAATATAAAATTGGACCAATGCCCATGTCCAGATCAGTTACATCTCAGGCTGCTGTTGGAGACAAGGGATGAAAGGCGCTGATGCAAATGTTTAAACAGAATCTGGTCACAGGTGAGGTGTCCGAGGACAGCAGAACACCCTTTATAGGAAGGGTTGTAGAGATAGAGCAGGGAACTATACACCAGTGTGTTTCAGATCAGGGTTAAAGAAAATTTTGCATAAAATAGGTGGTGGTAGAAGGCTGTTTGTGTGACTGGAGACCAGTGTCCTCTGGTATACCACAGTGATCAGTGCTGTGTCCCTTATTACTTGTGGTATTCATAAATGGTACAGGTGTGAATGTAGAGGGAGAGTGGGAGTGTGATAAGTAAGTCTGTGTTTGATACAAAGATTGACCGGGTGGTTGGCAGTGAGGAGGAAAGTCTTATGTTACAGTAAGATACAGATGCAATGGTCAGATGGGTGGATCAATGGCAGGTGGAATGTAAGTCTGATAACTGAGGTGATGTACTTTGGAAGAAGGAACTAAATGGGGAATACGCAATGAATTGTAGCACAAGGAAGCTCATAGGGAGCTTTTCCACACATTCTCGAGTGTGACGCGGGTGGATAAAAGCTTACGTAAGAAGTCAATGGAAGCAGTAGGCATAACATTTACTCATCGAGGCATAGATTACAAGATCTATGTAGCACTTTGGTGAGGCCAATATGGAATACTGTGTGGAGTTCTGGGAGCCACATTACAGGAAGTATGTGATTATTCTGGAGGGGGTGCAGAGATTCACCTGGATGTTTCCAGTGATGGAGCATATCAGCTATGGAGAGAGGCTGGATAAGATCGGGTTGTTTAGTTTGAATGAGAGAAGGCTGAGGGGGACGTGATTCAGAAGTATAAGATACGAGGGACATGGACATGATCGATAAACAGCAGCGGCCAAGAACAGGGGAGCACACTTTTAAAGGGAAGGATTTGAGGTTTAGAGATGATTCAACAATTCTTTTTCACCCAAAGTGTCATGGGATTTGGAATGCACTCCTCAGGGGGCAGTTATCACACGTCACCCCGTAGTGTAATGTAAGGGGTAAATGTAGGGGTATGGGTGGGTTGCGCTTCGGCGGGGTGGTGTGGACTCGTTGGGCCAACGGGTCTATTTCCAGACTGTAAGTAATCTAATCTAATCTAATCACAACCATTAAAAATTATTTGGACGAGCACTTGAAGTGTCATACCATTCATGGCTATGGGACCAATGTAGGGAATTTGGAATAATAAAGATCGTGCTGTATTTTTGATGGTACAGAGTCTACGCTTCTGTGATTGTATGGCTGTGGAAGGTCAATCATTGAATAGCTTAAGACAGGAAGTAATGAGTTTTGGTAGAGTACATTAACAAGCATGAAATGCAAAATCTTCTCAATGTACAATATACCAAGGTGAAATGTTTCCTTACAGTCCAAAACTAACGAATGGAGAACAGGAAAATGGCAGACTATGAAGCATCTACTCCAGTTCTGCCTTCATGATAGGATTTTTAAAAAAATGCTTCCAAACAATTCTAGGTCTACTGAGAGAGAAAGGAAATACAATCAAATCACTAAATAAGCAGTTTTGGAGATATTATTTGTACTGAAATCTGATAAATCCCCATGGAATGTTAATCTATATCTCTGATTCCTAAAGGAGGTGGCCATGGGAATAATGGATACTTTGCTTGCCGTCTTCCAAATTCCAGATGATTGAATTAACAGATTTGAGAGCAGCAAATGTAACCCCAATATTTCTAAAAGAGGCAGTGAGACAGCAGGGAATTTCAGTCTGCTTAGCACCAAAGAAGCAGTCAGGATAATACAAGAGTCTATTAGAAAGAATGCTTTGCCAGGGAACTTCGAGAATTATGTTAATTTGAAAGTAATGAACGTGGATCAAGTCAATATCAAATTATTAATGGCGAATCATATTTAAGAATCCGAGTGCGAAATAAATTATGGCGAAGCAGTGTATGCAGTGAATTTGAATTTTCAGAAACATTTTTGATGATGTCCCAAGTGTGGTGTTGGGACAATACTACTCCTTTAACAAGGTTATGCTGTCCTTGTTTTTCTTTCCTAGCAGTCTTAAAAGCAGCGAATCCGAAGAGTCTGGGTTTGACTACTTGGGAATACTTTCAAGTCTAAAATTAAAACACGTACAATGAGGAGTGAGCTATGCTAGATCGGGTCCTGTGCAATGAGACAGGAATAACTAATGACCTCATTGTTAGGAATCAACTTAGAAGGAATGTTCACAGTATGGTTGAATTTAAAACACAGATGGAGAGTGAAGATAAAATTCAATACCAGGATCCTGTGGTTAAACGAAGGAGACTACAACAGAATGGAGGGAGGACTTGGCAAAAGTGGACTGGAAACAAATACTTCATGGTGAGAGTTGACGAGCAGTGGAGGATTTTCAAAGTAGTTTTGCAAAGTCCTAAGAAAAGCATATTCAGTGAAAAGGAAAGACTGTAAGAAAAGGGCAAGTCTGTCGTGGGTGTCTAAGCAAATACGCAAGGTTATCAAATTGAAAGAGATGGAATGCAAAGTGGCCAAGAACAGCAGGAACCTAAAAGATTGGGAAAAGATTAACGGCCAACAGAAAGCCACGAGAAGAGCTATAAAGAAAAGTAGGATAGAACACGAGAGAAAAAAAAAAACTAGCACAGTATATGAAGACAGATAGCAGATGATTCCCTAAATATATAAAATGAAAATGAGTGGCTAACTTAAATGTTGGTCCGTGAGAGAATAAGAAGGATATGATGAAATGGCTGAGGCATTGAACAGGTATTTTGTATGAGATGAGGGTAGGTGAGGACTTGTGAACAATCATTATTACAGAGGAGGTAGCGTTGGGCAAGTTAATGGAACTAAGGGTAGACGAATCCTGTGGCCCTGATGGAATGTATCCCAGGGTACTAAAACGATAGCGGGAGAAATAACAAGTGCACTTGTGGTATTTTTCAAAAATTTGCTGAACTCTGGTGCAATCCCAGCAGAATGAAAAACAGCAAATGGGATGCCATTGTTTAAAAAGGCAGGTGAATAAAAATTGGGGAATTATAATCCAGTTAACTTAATCTGAGTAGTGGGGAAGATTCCTTGACTGTATTATCAAGGAAGAAATAGCAAGGCATTTTGATAGAAAACGGCCAATTGTACAGATGCAGCAAGGATGCATGAAGTGCAGATAATGCTTAACACGTCTTTTGGAAGTCGACGAAGACATTACGAGCAAGATAGTTAACGAGTCCGCAGTGGATGTGGTGTATCTAGGTTTCAAAAAGGCTTTGACAGTGTGCCACATAGTAGGCTGCTGCATAAGATAAAGCTGGATGGCGTTACGGCTGAAGTATTTACATGGATAAAAGATTGGTTGACTAACGGGAAGCAAAGTGTGGGTATAAATGAGTGCTATGCTGGCTGGCAATCAGTGCTGAGTGGTGTGCCTCAGGGATCAGTGTTGGAGTTGCAATTACTCACAATTTATACAGATGATTTGGAGTTGGGAGCATGCGTAGTTTGTCAAAGTTTGCAGATGGCACGAAGATGAGTGACAGAGCAAAGTGTGCAGAATACTGTGAAACATTGCAGAGGAAAATAGTTACATTGCATGAATGGGTAAAGGTCTGGCAGATGGAATACAATGTTAATAAAAATGAAGTATCTCTTTTGTTCGGAGTACCAGTAAAAAGGATTATTACTTGTATTGTAAAAAGATGCAGCATGCTGCTGTGCAGAGGGACCTGGGTGTCCGTCTGCATGAATCACAGAAGGTTGATCTGCAGGTACATCAAGTAATTAGGAAGGTAAATGGTATTTTGTTCTTCATTGCGAAACGGGTTGAATTTAAAAGCAGGGAGGTTATGTTGCAGCTGTACAGGGTGCTGGTGAGGTCATACCTGGAGTATTGTGAGCAGTTTTGGCCTCCTTACTTGCAAAGCGATGTACTGGCAGTGGAGGTGGTGCAGCGGATATTCGCTCTGGTGAATCTGGAGTTGAGGGGGTTGTCTTATGAGGACAGACAGAGTAGATCAGCATTATATTCGTTGTAATTTAGAAGAATGAGGGGAGGATCTTATAGAAACATATAAACTATTATGAAGGGAAGAGGTAAGAAAAAAGTAGAGAGGATGGTTCCACTGGCAGGTGAAGCTAGGACAAGATGGAATAACCTCAATATTAGAGGGAGCAGATTTAGGATTGATTTGAGAAAGCACCTTTTCACCCAGATGTTTGTAAATCTATGGAATTCCCTGCCCAGTGAAGTAGTTGACGCTACTTCAGTAAATGTTTTTCAAGCTGAGATAGATATGTTTTGAACAATGAAGTAAATTACGGATATGGTGAGAGCGCGGGTAGTGGATATAAGTCCACGAGTAGATCAGCCTTGATGTTACAGAATGGCTGAAAAGATTAGAAGGACCAGTTGGCCTACTCCTGCTCCGAGTCCTTCTGTTCTTATGAAAGGGAAGTGGTCAGTTCTCCCAGCGCAGACCCTCTGCTTTGATTTGTTTGGACTGATTTTTCACAGACTGGCTGTTTACTGAAAGCAGGCAGCCAGTTGTGAAGCTATCAGGCCAAAGAAGAAGTCCATGCTGATCCCCCCTCTCTCTGATATCTCTCCTGGAAGAACCTGGGTTTGATTTTTCCACGGGGCATTTATGGGGATTGTTTCAAGTACTTCGAACAACACCTTAGATTATTTAGATACAGATTACCTACAGTGTGGAAACAGGCCATTTGGCCCAACAAGTCCACTACGACCCTCCAAAGAGCAGCCCACCCAGATCCATTCGCCTACAATTACCCCTTCACCAAACACTACGTGCAATTTAGCATGGCCAATTCAGCTAACCGGTGCATTTTTGGACAGTGGGAGGAAACCGGAGCACCTGGAGGAAACCCATACAGACACGGCGAGAATGTGCAAACTCCACACAGAGAGTTGCCTGAGGTGGGAATTGAGCCGGGGTCTCTGGCCCTGTGAGGCAGCAATGCTAACCACTGTGCCATGATACCACCAATGGTTTTCAACCATTTTCAGATTCTCAGTTGAGAAGTGGAGTGCTACTGAAGATCAGAAATCTTCACCTGGAATATTAGTTAAGTAGCCAGCTTTTAATATTTTAAATATTTATTTATAAAACTTTAAAATGACAAAAGCTGGGAATAGTCACTTTAGTTCTACTCACTGTGGAACTAGTAGCATGGATATGGCTTCTAATTGGCTGTCTCTTGGTATTGTCATCCCTAATCATGTTACACAGTAATGCCCTACATTTTTGTAGGCTGGATTGAAAGTCAGTTCTTGGTCTTCCCATGTACCCACTCCTTATTAATTTAATTTGCTAACATAATTAAGTTAGGATAATCTGTTGGGTTTTCGGATAGTTTGTTATTCTGCATGCTATTCTCTTCTGTTTGTGTTTCATTCCGTAACCTTGAAAATAAATTCTGTTTTATTTAAAATTAAGTGGCTTGACCAGCTGCGTCACTCCTGGAATATCCGCCTTACACCTGCTTAAGGCATCAAGCAAAGTTTGAGTCTGGACTACTTCCTTGAAATGACTTGAGGTGGTCTGTCCTGGCCCATAACAGTGAGCAACAATGAGATCTAATATACTGGCATGGGTTGAGAATGGTGGAGAGCAGAAAGAAAAAGTGAGTCAGAATAAACAGTTCTTTTTTTTGGAGTGGAAAGCAGTTACCATAAGACCATAAGACATAGGAGCGGAAGTAAGGCCATTCGGCCCATCAAGTCCACTCCGCCATTCAATCATGGCTGATGGGCATTTCAACTCCACTTACCCGCATTCTCCTCGTAGCCCTTAATTCCTTGTGGCATCAAGAATTTATCAATTTCTGCCTTGAAGACATTTAGTGTCCCAGACTCCACTGCACTCTGCGGCAATGAATTTCACAGGCCCACTAGTCTCTTGCTGAAGAAATGTCTCCGCATTTCTGTTCTGAATTTACCCCCTCTAATTCTAAGGCTGTGTCCACCGGTCCCAGTCTCCTCGCCTCACGGAAACAATTTCCTAGCGTCCCCCCTTTCCAAGCCATGTATTATCTTGTAAGTTTCTATTAGATCTCCCCTTAATCTTCTAACTCCAATGAATACAATCCCAGTAGCCTCAGCCGTTCCTCATATGTTAGACATACCAT
>NC_057717.1:25155021-25215781 GCF_004010195.1 Chiloscyllium plagiosum | reverse complement strand
AAACTAGCCTGAACTTGTTCCTGAAACTGACCCTTACCCAACCTGAGACCTACATCATCGGCCATATCACCAACCTGGTTACATCTTACTTTTGTTGTGAGCAGTAGAGGAGTGGGACTAGAAAAGGAAGCAGTGACCCCAAAAAGCCGGGGAACTATAGACCGGTGAGCCTGATGTCAGTGGTGGGTGAGTTGTTGGAGGGGATTCTGAGGGATAGCATTTACATACATTTGGGAAGGCAAGGGCTGATCAAAGTAGGCAACGTGGCTTTCTACATGGGAAATCATGTCTCATTAATTTGGTTGAGTTTTATGAAGAGGTGACAAAGAAGATTGATGAAGGCAGTTTGGTAGACATTGTCTATATGGACTTTAGCAAGGTGTTCATTTAAAGAACAACGAGCAAAGGAAATTTACAGCCCAGTAACAGGCCCTTCGCCCTCCAAGCGTGAGCCGATCCAAATGTACTGTCTAAGTCTGTCGGTCAATTCCTGTTTCCCTCTGCTCCGCACCAACTCATGCATCTGTCCAGACGCATCGTAAATGAATCTGCAGTGCCTGCCTCTACCACCTCTGCGAGAAACGCGTTCCAAACGCCCACCACCCTCTGTGTGAAGTACTTACCGCGTGTATCCCCCTTAAACATTCCATCTCCCACTTTGAAAGCACGACCTTTCGTTATTGAATCCTTCGCCCTGGGAAAAAAAAGCTTTTCTCTGTCCACCCTGTCTATACGTTCCATAATTTTGCAAACATAAATCAGGTCCCCCTCAATCTCCTTTTCGTTGAGAAAATAAACCTAACCTACTCAGCCTCACTTCTTAGCTAGCATTTCATTCCGATTGGTAGATAGATTAGTAAGTTTCGGTCACATAGGATACAGAGGAAGCTAGCCACAATTGGCTTGAAGGGAGAGGGATATTTTTCAGACTGGAGGCTTCTGAGCAGCAGTGTGCTGCAAGAGTTCATTGCATTTCATCATTTATGTAAAGGATTTAGATGTGAATATTGGGGCCATAGTTAGTAAGTTTACTGATTACATTAGAAAGGTGGTGTAGTAGATTATCTCAGAGTACAACGAGACCACAATTCGATGGGACAAAAGGGCAAGGACTGACAGATGAAGTTTAATTTAGATAAATACGACGTTTCGCATTTTGGGAACGCAAATCAGGGCAAAAATTATACACTTAATGATAAGGGTCTGGGGAGTGTTGTGGAACAAAGGGACATAGGGCTGCAGGTACATTGTTCCTTGAAAGTGGAGTCGCAGGTAGACAGAGTGGTGCTGAACACATTTGTCACATTTGCCTTAATCAGTCAGAGCTGGTGGCATGTTGTATTTGGAAAGAATGCTGGTGAGGCCACTTTAAGAATACTGTGTACAACTCGGTTTTCTGCAGAAATGACATACACAGATGTCCCAGGACTGAAGGTTTGATCTGTATGGAGAGGCTGATTCCGTGGCAGTGATTCCCCCGGGAGTGTCAGAGGTTGAGGGGTAACATTATAGAGGTTTATAAAATCATCAGGGGCATGGATAATCTGAACAGACATGTTCTACTCCCCAGGATAGGGGAATCCAGAACAAGAGAGCATACGTTGAAGGGGAGAGGTCAAGTGATTTAGAAGGGACCTGAAGGTAAATGTTTCACACAGAGAGTGGTGTGTTTACAGAAAGTGCTGTCAGAGGAAGTGGTCAAGGCGGGTATAATCACAGGAGGAATATTGTCCAAATGCTGGGAAATGGGACAAAATCAGATTTGATATCTGATCAGAGTGAACAGATTGGACTAATGAGTCTGTTTCCGTTCTGCATGACTCTCTGATTCTATAAGAGGGATGATAAATAATTCTGAAAGGACCTTTCAAGTGGGAATTCTCGTCACTGGAAAGTTATCGTGTCACTGTGTTCACATTGATTGAAAGTGAAATATTTGACAGAGAAGTGAGTCATGCATAATGGGATACAGACAGGAAAGTGGAGCTGAGGCCACAGTCTTAGTGCCTGTTGGAGAAGGGTCAAAGTATCTCATGTCCCAGTCCTGCTCCTCAGTCCCATGTTTCTGTGTTCCATTCAGCCCCTCAAACCTGATAGACAGGAGCAGTTGGAGGCTACTCACCCCTATGACCTGGTGCTCAGAAACAGAGGAGACAACTCGGCCTTTCAAGACTGTCCCACACACTTTGAGGTGATTCGAGAAATGTAATTGGAAAACCCAGGCTGGGTATGAAAGAGGCCCCTCATCTCTCTTCACAGAGCTTCCCCGCTCTGCACCTTGTGCTTCATTTGTTGGTCATGTTGAAGACCCAGATACACTGAGAATACAGCCCTCATACCTCAACCAGTGATGGCTCACAAAATCCTCTGGGCTCCCAGTCTGCAACATTCAATAATAGAACATTCATGAAAATAACACCCACTAACTTTCCAAAAACAGCATGTGACTACATCAGAAACAGGGGCAGGTCATTTACTCCCCAAGCCTGCTTTGCCCTTCATAAGATCATGACTGACCTGCTCTTGCTCTGAAATTCTTTTTCATACCCAAATCTTCATAGCGCTCACCTCTCTGACGGGTCAATTTCCATCTACCTCACCTTCAAATACGTTCAGTCATCTCGCTCCCCCAACACTCTTGAGAAGAGAAATCCTGACATTCAATACCACCTGTTTGAAGAAAACACTTGATGCTCCTACATCATGGCCTATTAATATGAACAAAATAAGTTGACACAAGGGTTCAGGTAAAAATGACTGGGTCTGATATCAAGGCTGAGGTTAACTTCTGTTGACATCAAGGAGCTTAACAAAACTGGACTTAATGGGAATTAGATTTAACTCTCCAGTGTTTGGAGTCAAACATGGCACAAAGGAAGATGTTCTTCATCTCCGTCCTTGATCACCTGTGTGGGAGATCCTCAGGGTAGCTTCCCCTTCACAAACAGCTTCAGCTGCTTCATCAATGTCTCCTACCCCCCACTCTCCCCACCCTAAGATCAGAGGTGGGGATGGTCACTGAAGATTCCACAATGTTCCCTGTCAGTTCCTGAACAGGTCTCTGTCCGTGTGCAGCAGGACCCAGACTCCATTGAGGCTTGTCCTGTCAAATGGTCTGTAACAGTCATGTAACAGCACTGCCTGACACTGCACATTGCCACGGTAAAACAGGAGTCCATTCAGCATCTCATGCTGTTTTCACACGAATATGAGGAAACCATTCAGCCCATTGACACTATTGGAGAAAAACAGGGACAGCCTATTACTCAGGAAGAGAAGGAGTCTAGTGTCATGGACCACACCAGAGTCGCTCGAAAATACTTGAAGGCAGCAGCCTTGACTCTAATGTTTTCTTATTTTAAAGGAAATGTAAAGTGCCTGTTCCAGATGCAATGTGAATGGTCAAACTACTCTGTGTGAAGCAAAACACCATCTCCTTTAACACGGAAGAGAAAATGAAACCAAAGATAGAGGAATTTAGAATAATGTAATTCTATTGGCCAAGTTAACAGAATACTAGATATAAGAACTATTACTGATGAACAGTTCCAATATAGGAAACTCCCATAAACACAGCCCTTGGCAAAAAGAAATATTCAGACACAGATTGTCACAAACATTTCTCCAATCCAGGAATTAAAATAAAAGGATCAAGAGAAATTTCAGAGAGAGTAGCAGCCAGGAAACTTGCACAGAAGCTTCCAACTCTGTGGAGACCCAAATAGTTTCTGATGTTACTGAGAAACCAAAACCCAAAGATCCTAATCCGTGAGAGTTGGCCACGCCCATTCAAGCTGCATTAAAACAAACACAAGGCCTCCCTAGCTGTTACACAAGTGGTGTTTACTCGCCAGCTTGGTAACGATCGTTCAATATCTCTCTTAAAAGAAACCAGGAAAAAATAACCTCTTAAAGCTGCAGCATTGTCACACTAGTCAGTACAATGAGCTGTCTAACAGGAACCAGGGGTAACCAGTCAGGCCCTTGGCCCTGTCCAATCGGACGAGTTTGAAGCAAGTCAGTCCCTTGAGGGCCATTCCCACCTCAAAGCACTTACACGAGGGCAAAATGACGTAATTGATGCTGATTCCTGATGAATGTCTTATGCCCAATACGTCGATTCTCCTGCTCCTCGGATGCTGCCTGAACTGCTGTACTTTTCCAGCAATCGGCACTCTCCTCTGTTCTCCAGCATCGGCAGTCTTAAGTATCTCCTAATTGATGCTCCAACATGATGAAAAATTGGAGCAGAGGTTGCACAGACAGACTGCTCCACGTTGTTCCTCCTGGCTCCGTTGTTCATGATACATAGGTGGGACTTTAACGTGGTTTTCTAGTGGTGAGGAGGGAAGCCATATGTCTTGTGTGAAATCTCAAGAAGGCACCTTACATCTCCGAGAAGACATCCTAGTTTTCTCTATGCAGGGCGGAAGCTGGTGGGAATAGTTACGTGTTTCAGATGGAAGGTATTGTGGCTGCTGTTGGCGATTGTGAACAACATGGCGTTCAGTCCGGGTTCACACGCCGACTGCATAATAACGTGGGAAGAGATAATTAAGGCATATAAACTATTAGGAAAGCCACATTAGACTCTAAGTTCGAATAATGCTAACCGTGTTCATGTTGATCTTGGCGAGTGCTTGTCTTGTGCAGTGTAACCTGTATGCCTTACTCTGCCCAATCCTATTTCCACCCTATGATCTGTCTTTCCATGCTTACTATGATTTCTCACCACTGCTCATAAATAAAGTGTTTCCCTGTACTGAGGTACACGTGGCAATAAATCAAACCAATCAATCCTGGTTAAAGTATGGAATTTCTCACCCTATCAATGTCTCTTTTGGAGTAAGTGATCCCTACCACTCCTCATGTTTCAGCATCACCATTTCTTCGTCTCTCACAGCTCTACAGATTAAATACTCAGCGTATTCACTCTATCCTCATGTTACCATCAACCGTGTCAGTAATGAGGAGATCATTCTTTCTAAAGGAGATCAAATCTGTACAGAGTGTCCCAAATATTCTCTCAGCAAGGCTCTACAACAGCAGGAAGCTGGCTTTACTTATGTTCTTGAATCATCTGACAGTGAAGGACAGCATACCATTGACTGCACCTATTACTTACACAGGGTTTGATTCAGACCGTCAGCATAGACTTGTGAGTGAGATATCATGCTTCCCGAATTTCCTAGAATCCTTTGATGAAGTGACCAGGAGGTTTGTTGAGGGCAGACTGATAGACGTAGTCTCTATGGATGTCAGTAAGGCCTCTGATAAGTTTCCACATGGCAGGCTGCTCAAGAAGGTTACGTCACGTAGAATGTTGAGGGAACTGGCCAATTGGATACACAGTTGGCTTGATGGTGGGAAGCAGAGGGCTTAGTGGAAGGATGCTTGCCAGACTGGAGGCTGGGTCCATTGCTGTTTGTTATCTATGATTTGGTTGTGAATGTACAAGTTATGATTAATAAGTTTGCAGATGACACTTAAGTAATGGGGAGCATGATCAGTGAGGACGTTTATCAGAAATTGTTGCAGGACCTTAGGAAAGTGGGGAAGTGGGCCGAGAAATAGCAAATGGAATTTAATATAGAAGCGTGAGCTCTTGCAGTTTGGAAACTCAAACCAAGGTAGGAGTTGCATGGTGAATAGGAGGGGCTTAAGGGGTGCAATAGGCAGACAGACCTTGGTGTTCAGGTGCACGGTTCTCTAACAGTGGAGTCACAGGTAGACAGGGCAGTAAAGAAGGCTTTTCGCACATTGGCCTTCAACAGGCAGGATATTGAGTATAGATGTTTGGAACTTATATTGCAGTTACACAGGACTTTGGTAAGGCCGTACTTGGAGTATTGTGTTCAGTTTTGTCACCTTGCTATAGGGAGGATGTTATTAAATTAGAAAGAGTGCAGAAGAAATTTACAAAGACGTTGCCAGGACCCAATGGTCTTAGTTCTAGGGAGAGGTTGGACAAGCTCTGACCTTTTCGTTAGCGTGTCGGAGACTGAGGGGGGATCCTACAGAGCTGTATAAAATCACGAGGGGTATGAATAGGGTTAATGCTCTCAATCTTTTTCCATGGTGTAGAGAATCCAGGATTAGAGGGGATAAGTTTAAGGTTAAAAGGGAAGCAATAAAAGGAAACCTGAGGGGCCACTTCGTTGCACAGAGGGCTGGTACGTGGATGAGCTGCCAGCAGATGTGGTCGAGGGGGGTACATTAACAACATTTCAAAAACATTTGGATAAATATGTGGATGGGAAAGGACTGCAAGGATATGGGTCAACGTCAGGGAAATGGGGTTAGCGTGGATGGACATTTACAAGGTGGAGTCCAGCCCCACTGTTAATTAAAACTAAACACCCAGAAATACTCGCCTCACCTCATAATCTGTTAAAATATGAGCTACACAGGTCTCCGACATTCCACTATTTCAACAAAAATTAACAAGTTAGTTTCTTAACTTGAATAGTTAACACTAAACAAAAACTATTCACAAATATAAGCCCCTTTTTTCTTAGCTACTTACTATCTGACTCCAACTCTGTAAAAATATGCTGTTCCAATAACCAACATATTAAACATTACAATCTCAAGACCATACAGTCTTTATCTTCCCCACTGTGTTCACCCATTCACCTGCTGATCTCCCTGGGTCATTTTTTTTAATTGCAAGGAGGTTTACATGAACATTTATCTTTGATAGAGAGTGTTTGAGATCGCCAGTTAGCACTCCTGCTCTACAGCAGTTGCTCTGCTGTTGGGTGGCAGTAGCTCTCCCTCCAATGTTCAAAATGCTGGGTTTATATACTTCCCATGATATAATAATTCTTATTATTGGATTGCTTTCCAGGTGTCCAAACAATAATATTCAAATTCTGTTGGCTTCTGGTATCCTGAGCGTTAATTAAACTCTTTGGTTGTATTTGAATGGCTGTAAAAACAGCGACCAAATCTCAGGTAACCTATTTCCCAACTAATGCTGACATGTGGAAGAGTGTGACCTTTAGCTGGCATCTGTGACTTTCATTTTTATGCAGCAAATCCCGTCCTGTCTTAAAGTGCCCATGCATGTTTTTGGCTTCATAACATCTTCCTGCTTCAGAAAATAAAATGAACCAGCAGAATGACAAGATGGCTACATTTCTTTTCCACTAATTCTTAATCCCAATTTAATGAAATACAAAAGTATTAATCTCAGTTATATCATTTCATATTAATTCTGCACACCAATACAGTACTGGATAAGTCAAATCTTATCTATTCTTTTTCCTTTAAACCGTGAAAACACATCTGCTATTTCATTGTAGGAGCCACAGCATGTACACTTTGTAAGTTTAAAGTCGGTAAGGTAAGTCTCCAATGAAATCGTCTCATATTCTGGTCTTTAAATATTCCAAAAAATGCGAGAGATTTGTCATAGTCCACAACCATCTCCGAAAACGTGTTTGTCATATAAACATTAAAATATTGTCAGGCCAGTGTGATACTTAATCATTCTTTTTCAATGTTGGAGATTTTGTATTTTTTTTCTGGTGAATATTGTTTTTTTCGACAAGTAGCCAATTGGTCACTCAATTCCATCATCATCGTTTTGTATCAATACATCTTCGACCCCTATATCCCGAGCATCAAACACAATTTTTCAAAGTGTTTCAAAATATTTGGTGTAGCTACAACTGGTGTGGTGATTAATCCTGATTTAAAATTCTCAAATGCCTCTTGGCATTGTTCCGTTCACAAGAATTCTGTGTTCTTCTTTAGTAAGTACATCAGTGGTGCGAGTACGATGCTGAAGTTTGGAACAAACTTTCGATAGAATCCTCTCAGTTCCAAAAATAGAAGCACCTCTTTCTTCGAAGATGGTCCTGGAAATTCCTCAAAGCCCTTCATTTTTGTGTTCAATGCGGTCAACCTTCCATGTCCAATGTAATGTCCCAAGAACATCCCCTCTGCCTTCCTGAATTCTGTTTTCTTTAAATTTATTACCAAGTTTGCTTCTTGTAACCGTTCAACATGCTCTACCAACTGTAACATGTGAGCTTTCAGTCACTTGCTAAAGATCACTACATCATACAGACAAACTGCACAATTTGTTCATATGGCCACAACTCTGTTCCTGTATCTTAAATGTGGCTGGTGCATTATTCATCCATATGAAATCTCGATAAAGTTTTTTGTCATCTCCGGTATCTTTACTAGATAGTTTAACTGACTCCACATGTTTTTAATTTGAAAGGGGCCACTAAACCTGGCTTTGAAGAGATTTCTTACCACTGGTGGCAATACTAATACGTCATCCCCATGTTCCATCTTCAAAGTTTCAGAGATTTTAATCTGCCAACTGCTTCACTCTATGTTGTGTTATTCAGATACTGTTTAGCTAACTCACCTACTCCATTCACTCCCTACTTCATCCCACACACATAATCCAAGTGTGAGATTTCCGACTTCAGTCCTGTCAATTTATATTTATTTAATTTCAAAGGACCGCTCAATTCATGTACGAATATTAACTCAATGGAAGTAAAGTGAGTAGATTTATTTGGGGCATCTCCAATAGCAAACAATTTAATGGGACACCTTTATCCCAATCATTCGGGTAATCCTAACAGTACGTTGTTAACATGGTCTTCAGTGTCTGGTGCTAACTTTCCAAGGCTCCCTGAGATTCAGGATGGGACGCCCTTGATTTGAAGTGCTGATTGCCTAAGGTATCCATGACTTCCTTAAACAGCTGAGCGGTAAAATGAGACCCTTGGTCTGACTGAATATCTCTGGGCAGTCCACAGCGAGTAAAGAAAGCTACCAACTCCTCCACCTCTCTTTTTGCCTTAACATTCCGGAATGGAATTGCCTCTGGAAATCTGGTAGGCACATCCATTGTCATCAGCAAATATTGGATTCCACTTTTATTTTAGAAATGGGAGATACATAATTCATCATAACCCATGTGAAATGTTCTTCGAATGCAGGAATTGGCAACAAAAGTGATGGTTTTATTACTGCCTGTGTCTTACCTACGATTTGGTATGCATGTCACGTACAACAAATATTAACCACGTCCTTGTGCATTCCAGGCTGCTAGAAATGCTTCTCTACCTCAGCTTGAGTCTTCCGAACACCTAAGTGACAGCCTGCAGTTAGTTTATGAGCTACCCGTAACACTGTACGTTATTGCTAATGCAATCTGGTACACTCTGGCCCATTTCCCTTCTGCAGTTACCTATCGGGGTCTCCATTTTAATTTTAGGATTCTACCTTTAAGTTAATAACGTTCGACAATATATTCTGATTCGTTTTCTGTGTGTGTGCATGTGTATATGTGTGTATATATCTGTTGTAAGTCCATTCGCCTTTCAGGTTTCAGCCTGATGCTCTGATTGTTCAGGTTTTTTTCTGCACCGTTACATCAAACAGGATGTATGTTCACTGAGCATCAACCCATTTGTCTTTTCGTTCGTTTTTCCTTCCTGCTGTAACTTCTGACAGTGGGATCTTGTTACTATAGAGTGTGGAAAAATTCCTGGGTAATTTTCTTTTATCTCACCAATTCCATAGTCTTCCTTTGGCTTCTCCAACACAAGGAATGCCTCTCCCACCTTGGATTCGGCTAAATCATTCCCAAGAACAAACTGTAATCCTGGAAATTACACCCTGTCACTCACTCTCACTGTTACTTCCCCAATCTTGATTCGGCACTCCATCCTGATGTTACACAAGGGAACGCTTAATTTCTGTCCCCATTCCACAAATTATCATTCTTTTGAATAACATGCCAGAAAGAGTGAAAATACTTCCATGTCTTAAGTTTTTTTAACTCTACTGCAGTTGCCTGTTTCTCTGATCCATCAAAGTGCTTAACCAACTCCATTACAATTTCAGCTTCCCTTTTGTCCCTGGTTCAACCCAATTCCAACCTGTTTGCTAATTCTAAAAGATGTCCTCCTTCTGTCTTTCTAAACTTCATTGGAAAATTTGGGAACCTCTTTAATAATATTAAAAGCCATTTCCCCCACTTATAATTTAACCCGCCACAAGTAACAAAATTAAACGAATTTCCCCACCGGTTTTATTAGAAGATCCAGGTCATTAGTTGCTACGTGCTGGAATTTGCTGGGGCCTTTTGTACCCCAAATCTGTTCAAATCTGTTCAAATCCATACGGCAAGGCCCCAAACTGCTATGACATCAATGTAGAATCGCTTTGTTAATTAAAATCACACACCCAGAAAAAAAAACTCACCTCACCTCATAATCTGTTAAAATGTGGATGACAGAGAACTCCCAAATTTCATTAATAAAATAATAATAACAGTTTATATGTGTGCAATTTAACTCACTGAGCTTGAAGGTTTGTTTTCAGAGGTTTCGTCACCTTGACTAGGTGACATCATCAATGAGAGTCTCCGCTGAAGCTCTGGTGGTATGTCCCGCCTCTCTATTTATAGATCTTGGTTTCTTAAAGTGGGTGATGTAATTTCCGGTTATTTTAACAAGAGAATGTAGACAGGATCTAAATTGATGCGTTTATTGATGGACTTCTGGTTAGAATGCCATTCCTCTGAGAAGGTCCTTCAGTGTCTTTACATGTGTGTGTGCTTTGTCCCAGTCAAAGTGGTGCACTTCTTTGTCTGTATGTATAGAACATAATGATAATGGGACATGTCTTCTGTTGGCCAGTTGGTGTTCAGGCGTCCTGGTAATACGACAACAGGACAGTTTCAATGGTGGAAAAGTGATTTTATATACACTGTTTAATAAATGTGTGTGTGCAGATAAGTATGATTTTTCACATGTGCATAACACGTTGTAAATGAACAACAGAGACACAGTTAACGAAAAATGATGCATATGATGTATAAAATTGATAAATCATTTAAAAATGATTTGATCCTCTCAACGTTCCTCCTTTTCTCGGATTCCCAAATCTAATCTTTCATTTTTACCAGGATGTGTGCTCTAAATTCTTGATTCTAGTGTCCCAAGTTATTTCAGATAATTCCCTTTCTACCGGGACTTCAATATATTGCCCTGTTGGGTTCTTTCCAAGGCTAGTATCTGTTATATTATTGGAGATAAATAATCTGGCATCAGACTCAGCTTTTGAACATATTACTCTGTTGTACATGCAATGTACAAAGGACCACAGCACACAGGCATTGCCAAAACATTGGGGGATGTTCATCTACTTCTTTCGATAATGTGGTTACCTCATTTTCCACATCTCCATACTTATATCCTCTCTCTCGTTCTCCCTTTGTATCCACTTAAAAAGTCCACCAATTATTCTTCGTGTCCCATCTCCCAAAACTCCTTCTTTCAGTTTATATCTAACGATTTCTTCAAGATGTAATGTGGTTATAATTACGCGATGTAACTACAAACACATGCGGGTGTAGCTGGCCAGAGTTAATTGGAAGGGAGGCTGAGCAGGAAAGACCATGAAACAGCAATAGCAGGAGTTTGTGGGGATAATTCGGAAGATAATACCAACAATTGAACCCCACGAAGATGAAACATACTCACGGGAGGAGAAGGCAGCCATGAGTAATAAGGCATCAAATCAAAAGAGGAAACATACAATGTGGTGAAGATGATTGGGAATCCAGATAATTCATTGGTTCTGAAACTACGTAAGGCTGGCATCACTGACACGACAGAGTTCTTAATCATGGTCAGGGAGAGAAACAGAGGAAACACATTCACTTTAAACACAAGATGGTTTTTCTCAAGTAAAAGGATTCAGGTGAATTAAACATTTCAATTAAAGAATCGCATGAACTTTAATCTGATGCTAACACATTAAAGCTACCAGACATGACCAACAGACCTGAACGAAGCCCTGCAGTCCTGTTACGTTCACTCATAAATAGTGATGGACGATTAAATAAATGACGGAGGAGAAGGCTCCACAAACATCCCCATCCGAAATAATGGAACAGACCTGCACATCAGTGTAAAAGAGAAGGATGTTTTATCTGCACCATCCTCAGCCAGGGGTGTTGAGTCGATATTCCACCTCACCCTCATCATGATGCCCACGAAATCACAGATGCAAGTCTTCAACCAATTTGATTTGCTGCCTGTGAGATGAAGGAACAGCTGAACACAGTAGATACGACAAAGGCAATGGGTCCTGACTCCATTCCTGCAATAGGATTGAAGACTTTTGCTGCACAACAAGCCGTGTACCTGGGGAAGCTGTTTCATTCCAGCTCCAACTCTGACATCTCCCTGGCAATGTGGAAAATTACTCAGCTAAGTCCCATCCCCTAAGAAGGGAATAATTACAATCTAACCAATTACCACACCTCAGTCACATCACGACAGTCAAATTCTTTTTGACAGAGCTGTCAAGCAGCACAGAAAAAGCATGTTCAGTGTGGTTTTTGACAGGTCCCCATAAGGAGATGGTGCTGTTGTGGAAATGTCAATGGATTACTAATCCAGACCAGGCTAATGCTCTGACAGCTCGTGGAAGTTAAAAACTATTAATAAAATATCGAGATCTAAATTCTGGGGTCAGTAACAGTGACCTTGAAGCCAATATGGATTGTAAACAGAATTTCCCTCTCCAATGTACTTTTAGAAAGTCAATCTCCTGTGATTTCCTGGGCTGGTCTAAAAGTAACTCCAAAGACTCTGACATGTGATAAACATTTCAATGATCTCCGAAACGGCCAATCAAGGGCAATCATTTGTTTCAAACTTCTCCAAGGTCTGAAAGGATGAAACCGGACAGAACATCCGTCTTCAGCATCAGTGTCGGAAAAGGGAATGGGAACACAGTCTGTCGACCCTGCAGAGACCCCCTTCCTAACATCTGCGATCTTGCAACAACATTTCCCATAGACTGCACAGAAACAGCGGGAAATGAGGAGGTCATACAACACATTGAGCCTCCCCCATTCTATTTCATGGATAAAATCTCCTCAATGCACTTATCCCACACAATGTACATATCCGTTAATGGAAGTAACCTTGCAAAGCTACAAAATAGGAAGTGCAGTAGTACGTTTGGTCCATCGAGTTTGCTACCCAGTTCAATCTAATGATGGTTGGTCCTTCATTTCCACATCGGACTCCGGCTCTCCCACCATCCCCTTACTGTCAATAAATCCTTATTTATAATCTGTGCCTTGGTTTCCAGGTGAGAGCGAATTCCCAGGTTCACCAGTAAGTGAGTGCAGACATTTATTGTCATCTCAATGCAGAGTGACTGCCTGTACCTAATACTGTGGCCCCTTGTTTTAGACGTCCCAGCCAGGGGAATTATCATCCCTGCTTCCAATCTGACTCACCCTGTCTGAGTTCTGTATATTTCACTGAGATATCCACTCATTTTCCTAAAGCCCATGGAATGCTGGCCCAGTCTCCATAAACTCTGCTCCCACAACAAGCACGTCATCCGAGAGATCAGTCTGGTCATCCTTCACTGCTCTCACTCAATGTCAGATTTGTCCTTTATTAGGTAAGGAGACCAAACCTGCACATAATGCTGCACAATGTTTGAGATGATATCTCACCAAGGCCCTGCACAGCTGCGGTAAGGCACCCTTTCTCCGAGACTCAAATCCCCCTGAAATGAAGGTCATCACACCATTTATCTTCCTCACTGCTTTATGTTTCTGCAATATTGCTTTCAGCGACTGGGGTACAGGGAGAATCAGATCCTTTTCAGTGTTACAGCTTCCCACTTGGTGGGTCTGTGTACACTGGTCAGCGTGCCAATGCCATGCCCAGTATTGACTTCTGGTTGCAGAACACACTGCGCTGCATGGGCCTCAGAAGTTTATGCAGAAAGAAACAACAGAAAGGAGCATACGTCCCTTTGTAGATTAACATGCTTCAACCAATCCCTTTCAAATGGTCGGCTGCCAATTTATCGTTTCCACCAAAGGACACACCGTCACCTCTATCCACATTGTTCTCCATTTGTCACGTATTTACCCATTCACTCCACTTGTCTTCGTATTCTCGGTGCTTTTTTACATCCTCCTCACCCACTCACAATCCCACATCCGTTCGTGCTGTCAGGCTGGGATATGTTGTATCTGATACCAGCAACCAAATGTTTAAAGGGCATTCTGGACAGCTGGGCCCCAAGCACAGATCCCTGCGACACCTCAGCAATCTTCCTCTGTTAATTTCTATTTATTTATTTCGTGAATCTCGGAGTCACTGGCCGGGCCAGCATTTATTCCTTTCCCGAGTTGCCCTTGAGAAGGTGGTGGTGAGCTGCCTTGTTGAATGCTGCAGTCCACCTGCTGTGCTTGACCTCCAATGCTATTGGGGAGGGAATCTCAGGATTCTAACCCAGTGACTGTGAAGGAGCGGTGATATATTTCCAAGTCAGGACGGTGAATGGCTTGGAGGGAACCTGAAGATGATGGTATCCTCATATATCTGTAGCCCTTGTCCTCCTAGACAGACATGGGAGTTTGGAAGATGGTTTCTGAGGATTTTTGGTGAATCATTTCATTGCAGCATGTAGACAGTAAAACACTGCTGCTCCTGCTGAGCGTTGATGGTGGAGCATTGTGGATGAAGGGACAGTCAAACTTGCTGCTTTGTCCTGGATGGTATAAAGCTTCTTGAGTGTTGTTGGGGCTGCACTCATCCAGGCAAATTGGGAGTCTTCCATCACACTTCTGACTTATGCATTGTAGAAGATGGACAGACTTTTGGAAGTCAGGATGCGAAATACTCGTCGCAGTATTCCTAGCTTCTGACCTGCTCTTATAGTTACTGTGTTCATATGGCGAGAATGTGAGTTTCTGAGCAATGATTACCCACTAGGAATTTGAGACCGGGGTATTCAGTGATAGTAACACCATTGAATGCCAAGGGGTAGGTTAGATTATATTTTATTGGTGATGATCATGGTCTGGCATTCGTGTGGCATGAATATTACTTGCCACTTGTTAGCCTGGATACTGTCCAGATCTTGTCGCATTTGAATATGGACTGCTTCAGTATCTGAGGAGCCACAAATGTTGCAGAACATTGTACAATCATTGGCGAACTTCCCTACTGCTGACCTTAAAATGGATGGAAGGTCATTGAAGAAGTAGCCCGAAAGCAGTTTTTGGCCACTGCTCGAGGGACTCCGACAGATTTGGAGCTGAGTTGACTGAACTTTATCAACCATGACCACCTTCCTACGTGTCAGGTATGATTCTAACCAGCAGGGAGTTTGCCCCTGATACCCATTGATTCCAGTGTTGCATAGGCCCCTTGATACCACACATAGTCGAATGCAGCCTTAATTTAAAGGGCTATTGCTCTCACCCCACCTCTAGAATTCCGCTCCTTTGTCCATGTTTGAACACGGTAATGAAGTCAGGAGCTGAATGGCCCTGGTAGAGCCCAAACTGGGCGTCATTGACCAGAGTATTGCGGAGCAGTTTGCTGCTTAAAAGCACTGAGACCTTCCACCACTTTACTGATGATCGAGAGGAGACTGATGGGGTGGTAATTGACCGGATTGGATTTGTTCTGCTTTTTACATACAGGAGATACTTTGGGTAATTTTCCACATAATCAGGAAATGCCATTGTTGCAACTGTATTGAAACAGTTTGGCTAGGGGTGTGGCAAGTTATGGAGCACAAGCTTTCAGTACTATTGCCATAATGGTGTCAGATTATCCACCTTTTGGAGTATCCAGTATCTCCAATCGTTTGTGGATATCGCGTGGACTGAATCGAATTGGCTGATGACTGGTAACTGAATTGCTGAGGACCACTGGAGGGGGCCGAGATGGATCATCCACTCAACACTTCTGACTGAAGATTGTTGCGAATGCATCAGCCTTATCTTATACACTGAAGTGCTGGGCTCTTCCCTCGTGGAGGAAGGAGTTATTTGTGGCATCTCCTCCACCAGTGAATTGTTTAATTGTCGCCAACGTTTCTCGGCTAGATGTGGAAGGACTGCAGAGCTTAGATCTGATCCTTTACTTGTGGGATCACTTAGCTCTGTCTATCACTTACTGCCTATGCTGTTTAGCGCACAAGTAGTCCTGTTTGGTGGCTTCACCAGGCTGACACCTCATTGTCAGGGATGCCTGGTGCTGCTCCTGCCATCCTGCATACTCCACTGAACCAATATTGATCCTCTGAATTGATGGCAATTGTTGCGAGGGTGATATGCCAAGCCATGAGGTTATGCGGGAGTACAATTTGGCTGCTATTGATGACCCACAACAGCTTATAGACATCCAGATTTGAGCTGCTAGATCTGTTCAAAGTCTGCCCGATTAAGCACCATGATAGTACCACCCAAAATGGTGGAGGTTATTCTCAATGTGCAGGTGTGACTTTGTCTCCACAATGACTATGCGGTGGTCTCTCTTACCGATAATATCATGAACAGATACTTCTGCAACTGGCATATTAGAAAGGCTGTGGTCAAGTGTGTATTTTCCTCTTGTTGGTTCCTTCCCCACCTGCCGCAGAACCAGTTGAGCAGTTATATCCTTTGGGGCCTGGCCAGCTCGATCAGTAATGCTGTCGCTGAGATACTCTTGGTGGTGAACATTGAAATCCAGAGTAGATCTTGCGTCCGTGCTACCCTCAGTGCTTCCTCCAAGTTTGGGTCAGCATGGAGAAGTACTGATTCATCAGTTCAGAGAGGCTGGTGCAGGGTAATCAGCAGGAAGTTTCCTTTCCCATGTCCAGTCTAATGCCATGAGACTTCATGGGATATGGAGTCACTGTTGAGGACTCCAAGAGCAATTCCCTTCCAACTGTATCCCACTGTGCCGCCACTTCTGCTGTGTCCGTGCTGCTGATGAGTCAGGAGATTCGGGGTAGGTAATGGGGTGTCTGGGATATAGTCATACTCACAGAATCAAACCTTACAGACAATGTCAGGCTGTTGCTTGACGAGTCTGTTTATTTCTATTCACCGTTTCCTGCCAGCTGTCCCATTCTAGAAACATAGCCATATATTAACCGCCAATTCACTCAGATTTGATTTTGCAAATTGTGCTTGGAGCTTTACCAAAATCTGTCTAAAAATCAACATGTTTTACATCTCTTTCATTTGTCTTCAAGTCTGTTTCTCAAACATAATTCCCATTTCATAAATCTACGTTAGTGTTGCGTATGACCATTACTTTCAGCCACAATAATTTCTCCTAAACCATTGCATTACTATGTTCTATGCTCAATATACTCTATCATTTTCACACATTAGACTTGGTTTTCCTAGCATTATTTGAAAGTTCTGTGAAAACAGAACTGAAGTAGTCGCTTCATAGTTCTGCCATTTCCCTGTTTCCCATTCTCTATTCGCTGGTTCAAACTGTAGGGAAACTGCACTTGTTTTCTCATATTTCTCACATTAACATAATTTAACAAGCTATTACGGTTCACTCTTTTAACCCTTGTGAATATACTCTTCAGAAAGCCATCAATTCCTGCTTTAAACTGCTCAATAATTGACCTTCCACACCATACACTCAAAGGGGCATAGAGTCTGTGACAACAGAAGTACAGCACGATCTATATCAGTCCGACTTTCCTACACCAGGTCCATAGCCTGGAATGTTATGACACTTCCAAGTGCTCGTCCAAGTACTGTTTTAACGATTGTGAGGTTACCCGTGATCATTCCCCTCTTAGGAAGGTTCCCAGAGCCTCACATCCTCTCTGAACCTCAAACTCTTCACTTTAAAAGTATGCTCCTTTGTACTTGACTCTGACTAAAAGGAACAGCTGCTGTCTATCCACCCTGTCCGTGTCGCTCATAATCTTCTCCGTCTGAGTCACGGACCCCTCAGCCTTCTCTGCTCCAAAGTAAATAATCCGAGTTTATCCAGCCTCTCTTCATAGCTGATATGCTCCATTCCAGGGAACATCCTGGTGAATCACCTCTACATCCTCTCCAGTACAATCACATCCTTCCTGGAATGTGGTTCCCAGAACTACATACAGTGTTCCATTTTGGCCGAACCAAAGCCCTGTATTGCTCTTATAATCTACACCCTGATTAGGAAACACAACACCCAAGGTCCAATTCTTAACTAGCCCATTACCGTGTCCAGTCACATTCAAGGATGTGGAGTGAAGCACAATCTGAGCTTCCCAGTGTGCTGCCATTCATTGAATCCTCCCCTCTCTGGTTCCTTCTCCGAAAGTGCATCACCTCATATTTATCAGGGTTACATTCCATCTGTAATTCATCTGCCCATCTGACCAATCATCTGCATCTTCCTGAAACTTAAGTCTGTAAATCTTTATGTCAAACATACACTTACTTGTCACAACTCCCCCACTCTCCACCTAACCCCCTCCACATTTACATTTGATTTTTTTAAGAATAACACAAACAATAAGGGACACAACACTGATCCCTGTGGTACACCAGGGGACACTGGTCTCCAGTCACACAAACAACCTTTTCCCACCACCGTCTGTCTGCTGCCACTAAGACAAATTTCTTTGTAACTTGTCAAGTTATCCTTCATATTGTGAGATTTGCATTATTTCTCAGTTTCCCAGCTGGAAATTTGTCAAATGACTTCCTATAAAACTAAACAATCGACCTCCTCAAACTAATTCAATCAAATCCATTAGATGCGACTTCCTTCTGATAAAGTTATGTTGATTATCCCTGATCAAACCTTGCAACTCTGATTGGAGTTCAATCTTCTCCTTCACTATTTTCTCCAGTAGTTTTCTTAACAGTGATCTAATACTCGTTCGTCTATAGTCACCTGGACTATCTCTCCCACTCTTACTGTGAAGTGTAATCGTATTAACAGTTGTCCAGTTCTCTGGAACGTCGCGAAGGTCAGATTCTAATTAAAATATTCAGTCAGGGTCTGTCCTCCCTTGACTCCAACAGCCACCTGGGATACAACTCATTCAGACATGGAGATTGGTCCAATATATACAGAACAAAGCCTGAAATCCCTGCTTGTATTTTACATCAATCTGTTCAAGAGTTGTCCAGTCCATCTTGTTGAATTCTGGACCTGCCTCGTCCTTCTCCCAAGTAAAATAGATGTGAAGGTCTCATGTAACAATCCATCAATGTTCTCCAGCTTGACACACAGATTGCCCCTTTGGTTTCTAATGGACACTAACTGTTTGTTGATTATTCAGTTCTACTTGTCCGTGTAGAATATCGTGGGATTGTCCCAGATCTCGCCTACTTGTACTTCCTCATGTCCCTCTGTTTAGATTAGATTAGATTACAGTGTGGAAACAGGCCCTTCGGCCCAACAAGTCCACACCGACCCGCCGAAGCGCAACCCACCCATACCCTTACATTTACCCCTGCACATCTTTGGATTGTGGGAGGAAACCGGAGCACCCGGAGGAAACCCGGGCAGACACGGGGAGAATGTGCAAACTCCACACAGTCAGTCGCCTGAGGCGGGAATTGAACCCGGGTCT
This sequence comes from Chiloscyllium plagiosum, assembly GCF_004010195.1. Classification (NCBI taxonomy): domain Eukaryota; kingdom Metazoa; phylum Chordata; class Chondrichthyes; order Orectolobiformes; family Hemiscylliidae; genus Chiloscyllium; species Chiloscyllium plagiosum. The sequence continues at coordinate 25,196,374 of NC_057717.1, read as the reverse complement.
CCGGGGCTGTGAGGCAGCAGTGCTAACCACTGTGCTACCGTTATTCAGTCCTTTCGATGTTTCTAAGATTCACTGCAATCGCCTCTCATATTTCCAAACTCGAGATTACAAGCTGAGTTACCCCGTCAGGCAATCTTGCCAATTTAGGGGTTAATTTGGAGAATACCTTTTGCAGGTCCTCTGTAGTCAGTATAATCTTTCTTAGATTGGGACTCCGAACGATACACAATAGTTTAAGTTTAGTCTCACCAACGCTCGATGCAACTGGTGCACGACATCCTCTATATTCCAATTACATTCACATGAATGTAAACCTAATTTTTACTTTCCCATTTGCATATGTTCTTCCTAATACCTCTCGGTTTAACTTTTCTTATGAACTTACAGTGTGTGAGTTCTTTAAAAAATCTCATGAATATCCAACTATGCGTTATATATTGGTGCTTCATTGCCTATGTTCACAAGAATCATCTTCAAACCATTCCAAAAAAATGTTTTCCCCAGTTATGTTATTACCTTCTATATATCTAGTAGCATGTTATTTGTAATCGAGTCCAACAGATACCCGACTGCGGATGACAAGATAACTGGTCTGTAGTTCACCACTCTCCAAATTCATCCTTTCTTAAATTGTTGGTCAATATTTGTAACCTTTGCCTTATCCAGTTTTGCTAAATGCCTTTCGGGAATGTGTTGGAAAATAAAGTGACAATCCGCGATGCAATCAACATGTCGATTGCTGCTTCCTCTGAAATTCCTGTAGGAACTACATCTGATCTGTCAGATTTATAAATACTCCATCGAGCTTTCTTTTCAAGGATGACCTCATCACTGATAAGAATGATCTTAGACTTTACTTACACAAGTTCCGTGGTCTCTTGGTATTTCTGGGCATTCTTCCATGAAGATAGACACAAAGAAACTGTTTCTTTTCCCTGCGAATTCTCTGTTCTCTGCAATAAATTATCCTGAACACACACCAAATGTTCCACATTTGGCCTTGTTTTCATTTGTTTTCATACATTGATTTACGATTTTTAGCAGTCTTTATGTTTTTCTTTCGTTTGCACGCTTTTTCGTTTTTTGATTTTCTTCTCAGTTTCTTGGTCATCTTTTGCTGGGTCCTATATTTCTCTGAATCCACTGGCTCACTGCAACACTTGGCATTTTTTCTAAGCTGCCTCCTTTCATATAATAGGTAGATAAAGGTGGGTTGAAAGTGATAGTCGGAGAGGAAGGAGGGTGGACTAGATTGATAGGGAGGAAGGTGGACACATAGGAACATTCAAAAGGGCGGTGGTGACTTGGAAGGTTGGAGTGGGATAAATGGGATTAGGGGAAATGGGGAAATGGCGAAATCCACGATGATCCCCTGTGGTTGGAGGGTCCCAAGACAGAAGAGGAGGCTTTCTTCCTCCCGGCTTCTGGTGGCTCGGGTTTGGCAATGGAGCAGGTCCAGGACTCTTATGTCCTTGGTAGAGTGGAAAAGGCAGTTAACGTGCTTAGCCGCAAGGCGATGGAGTTGTTCAATGTGGCTGTCCCAGAGATGTTCCCTGAAATGATCCACAATTTGACCTCCTGCCTCGCCAATTTAGAGAAGACCACATGTGTTTCATGGATGCAGAGATAGGCTGTTCTGTCTCCTTTCATCACCTATCATCTACATATCGCAATTCCAGCTACCTCCCCCTTTCCGCATCCCCTTCTCATTTACCTCTCAGCCTCCTTGGCCCATAAGCTTCATTCTTATGAAGGACTTATGTCCAAAACATCGATTTATCTGCTCTTCGTATGCTGACTGGCTGTGCTTTTCCAGCACCACACTCTTCGATTCTGATCGCCAGTATCTGTAGTCCCCACTTTCTCCTCACGCCGTCATGGTTTGCATGACTCAGATTCATAACAGTTACTTCAAATACAACAAAAACCGCCGTGTACTAAAACAGCACAAAAGAAAACCAATACATTGTGATCACTGTTCCCAAAAGGTCCCATCCAGCAAAATATTCAATTATCTCTTCTGATCATTCAACAGCAATTCCTAAATAACCTGATCTCGAGCTCAGTGCTCAACATAATGTTCATGCAAACCATCTCACACGTGGTCATGAAATCCATTTTTCCCAGCATTAGCATTCAATTGGGTTAACACAGTTTTGATATATTTTAAACAATACATTATTACTGAAGTACCCACAAATGTGTATATCTCATTTCCTGATTTTGCATTGCAGCTTTCACTTTGATATATAACTCCCATCAATGTTTGCTCCTCTTTGCTGTTTTTGCGCTCCACCTTACAAGATTCTGTGGAATCTGAGTGACGTGGGCTCTGGGGAGATGAATGGTAGAGATCATCTCGCCACATCATTTATGATCTTCTCAAACATTAATTTCTCCAGATCTCCCGTTATGCTGTGGAGTAGAGAAGGATATTGATCTTCCAACAATGCTCTGTTTCCCCCAGAGATCTGAGACAGCTCTCAGCTGGGAACCTTACAACAGGCTGGTAAAGTGTTGCTACTGCTGTACAGGGTCGAAGTGAGATCACATCTGGAATAGTGTGTACTGATTTAGTCTCTTCAATGAAGAAAGGGTGTTGTAATATTGGAAGCAGCTCAGAGCTGATTTCTGCAATGAAGATGCTAGCTTATAACGAAAACGATAATCAGGTTGACCCAGTAGCCATTCGAGTTTACATAAATTTAAGATTGTCCTATTTCAACATAGATGACAAAAGGAGTCAACAAGTGAATCGAATTACACAAATACTGGAGGAATCCATTCCGTTCTCCAGCCTGTTACACAGGAACAACAGGAGGATATTCAGGCCTTCGACCCTGTTACACCAAAACAGAGCGAGGCTATTCAGCCCCTGGAGCCTGATATACATTTACAGAAGGAGGCCAATCAGCCCCTCGAGCCTATAACAGTAGGCCATGCTGCACCAATATCCTGTTAAATAGCAACAGGATCAGTCCATTCAGCGTCCTCAAGTCTGTAACATAGGAACTGGATGCGGTCACACAGTGACTGGAGATTGTTACACTGGGATAATAGGAGGCCATCCAGACTCACCAAGCCGATTTCAAGGGCGTTGGATAAGGATAAAAAAATCTGACACTTCTTTCATGAGAAAGGAAGAGGTAATTCAGACACATGTCTGTTGTTTGGGAACAAGAGAAGACCAAACACTCCCTCGGTCCCATCTCCGGGATACATGAGGAGACCGTTCAGTGTCTCCACCTGTTATGGAGAAGTACGTGAAGACCCATCAACCCCTCAAAATGTTACACAGCAACAGGAGGATTCCATAATCCCTCAACCCCCTAAATCATCAATAATAGAAGGTCATTCTAGCCTTGGAGGCATCAGCATGGGAACACCAGAAAGCCGTCACCGCATCGATTTTGTACACCAGCAGAATGATGAGTCCTGTCAGCCACAATGCCTCAAACAGCAATTGGAGCAGATCTCTTAAAACCTTTTGCCCATTAAACAGGAATTCAAAGAAAACGTAAACGTTTTTGAAAGGGAAGAAATTATAGTAACTGTATACATTTGGGAGGAAAACGTATCGAAAAACTATTGTAATTTAAGACAATTATTAGAATCCATTGTTGAGGACATTTGCAAAGGTAAACCACAATCCATTGGAGTCAACGTGGTTTTACAGAGGATAAATCAGGTTTGAAGTGTTTGAATGAGTTACTTAAAGATGTGACAAGCAAGGTGGATAGTAGGATTCCTAGAGATGGAATGTATCTGGTCTTCCTGAAGGCTTTGGATATGTTGCTTCTCCAAAGAGTAAGTGGTAAGATCAGACAACATGGGTTTAGGAGTAATTTATTAGCTTGGATGGAGGATTGGTTATCCAACAAAATGGAGTCAGATGGAATAAATGTGTCATTTTCTTTTGGCAAATGCAATTTGTGGGGTGCCATTGATTTCAGTTCTCATTTGAGATCGATAGTATTACTGTACTCGGTTGATGGGATAGAAAATATGATACCACATTTTCAGATGACACTAACATCGGTGGGAAATTACTTCGGAATGATGATGCAAGAGATTTTAAAACTATACGGATAGGTTGAGTGAATGGGCCAAAATTTTGCAAGGAAAATTAAAGTGAATAAATATGGGGCTATTCAAGTTGGCCAGTATAATAGAAAGACAAATTATTATCGAAATGGTGAGAAAGTTCAAAGTGCTTAGGTGCAGCGGGATCTGGGTGTCTGCTTGCATATCACAGAACACCTGCCTGTGAGAAATGCAAGCATAATTTCAGTGTTTACTTAAATAAGGATAGAGTATAAAGGTAGGGAGTGTTGGTGTAGCTACGCAAGGCATTAATGAGCCTGCAACTGGAGTACAGTTTGGGTGTCCTGCAGAATGAGGTATTTGCATTCGAGGCAATTAAGAGAGCTTCATTAGATTTATTCCATATTTGAAGTATTTGTCTTATGAAGAGAAAATGAGCAGTTCAGGCCTATACTCTCGAGTTTATAAGAATAAAAGGAGATCTCATTGAGGTCTGTAAAATGCTAAAAGTAATTGAAAGTTTAGATGTGGCACAATCGACAACAAGCGACAAGAGTTTTAGGATGGAGAGATGGCAGCAAAGTGGGAAAGAGGCCGCGAAGACATCAGCCATGTTTGTATCCAATGACGAAGCATGTTCTAGGAGTTGGATTCCTCACAGATGCTCCTTGTTCTTATTCAACCCTTCGACTGTGTTGCACAGGAATGGGGGAGGCCTGAGTATCATACCGGAAGCAGGCACGTAGAATAAATCAGTCACAATCAGTTAGAGAGAACGGAACCAGTAGGTCACACAGTGACCAGCGCTGGGTCCTCAACTACTTACAATCTATATTAATGATCAGGAGGATGGAACAGATATACAGATGCTGAGTTTGGTGATGTCGCTGATGATAAGCAAGAGATTTAATTATCATGAGATGGTGGAGGGTCTACAGATAGATTCAGAGAGGTAAAGGCAATAGATAATAGCTTGGCAGGTGGAATTTAACATGATATAACCTGTCATTTCATTTTCAGGAATAATGGAAGGCCGTATGTTACTGAAATGGAAAGGGATTAGAGGGCTTAATGATACTGCGTACTGCAGGGTTCACTCAGACCCGTTCAGACATGGGAGATTTTACTTCATTCCTGATCATCTGCTCCTTGACACCCCAAGTGAACCCATTGCTCTCCGTACACATGGAATACTTTGATGTAGTTGATTGGTGGTGGGGCTGATGTTTTGAAACATGCTTCAAGAGGACAGCATTTATCCAAGATATATTCATATCTTTCTACACGGACACCTGATGACGATGGGAATGGCTGACTGCTTCTGAATGAAGAGGCCGTGACTGCTGCAGGACAGTGGATATTCACCAACATGATGTACTGTGCATGGGTACACTGTAACATGAATAGAGAGAGAGCTCCTTCAGTTCCTCTACCTCTCCCCATTGACATGGATACTCCGCAGATGCCATGTACACCATCGGGAATCCCACTATACTGGATGCACCCGGCAGCTCCCTGCTGTGGGAGAAACAATGTATTGCCCTCATCCACCATATCTATGTCCTCCATCACCGAATGGTGACACTGTTGTGGAGATACTGGGAAATGATGGATATGTCACCCAGTCCTGCCTGGAAATTCTGGACCATAGAAGCTGAATGAAACCGTAACCCTAACAGCCACTGGCAGCACCATCCTCCCCCTGGTGTGTTGAAGGAAATAACACTGCTCTGTGACCAGCTCCTTATTCAATCAGTGCCCCCTCACTCTCTGATCCTGGGTTTAGTGGAGCTTGGGAAGCTGTTCCTGGAAAACCCGGTGTGGGTCCAGCAGATCCCTTTCCCCACACACACTCACTGCGTGGTTTCAGACCTTCCCCTCTGTGCAGCCTCTGCTCCATTTGTTGTTCATGTTACAGACCCAGATGCTGTAACTAAAGTCCCCATGGTCCATCCAGGGTTGGGTCACCAAATCCTCAGGTCTCCTGAATGTCTGAGGCAGCTCACAACACAACCTCCAGCAAACCATCCCCAGCACCTCCACTAACTTTCCAATAACAGGAGTCAGTCAGAAACAGGTGTTGTGGACCAGACCAGATCCCTGCAAAATATTTTAAGAAGGCCGTTTAGACACAAACCTCTCCTTATTTTAAACATGGATGTGAAGTGTGCGTTCCAGATACGTTGTGACTGGTCAAACCTCTCGACATTAAGTAAAATACAATCTATTCAAATGCTTTATTTAAAATCCAATCGAAGAAAATAATATTTTGGGAGAGCTTATATATTGGAACACTTACACAAACAATAGATACCGCCCCTTCTTGGGATAGACCGCTTGGCACAAAGATATATTCAAATACAGATCCTTACATGCAATTTTCTGATCCAATAGATATCAGCATCAACAGAGATGTCAGAGAGAAAAGCAGCTAGGGATCATGTATTGATACTTCCAACCCTTCGAGGATCCCCAACAGCTTCTGAATGCTGCAGCTAAAAAAAAGCGAGAAAACCTGGTCTGGGAGAGCTGGCCACTGCCCTTCGATTGCAACCACCATTTAATGAAACCTAAAGGCCTCTCCAGTTATTTACTTAAATTGTGTTCAGACTTCAGTTCTGCACCTCTGACTTAAGAACGTCTCTTCAAAAACAACCTAAGAGGACATAACCTCTTTACAGTGATGGTAAACTCACAACTCACCTTTAATAAAATGATCCATGAATATAGAAAGATGGATTAATTTTAGACCTGCTTACCTTCCTCTATTAATAGACTGCAATGCATATATATTACATTGACTCTGAGCATACAAATGTTCACAACTAGATTCGATTTCAGTCATTTTACTCCTGCCACGGAAGACCTTTGTCTTTCTTCACCCAAGTCTCCACAACGTGTCAAAACGTAGGTTTTCTCGCCCTGTCATCTGCATAATTTCAAATTGAATGGTAGCAATAATAAGCTCAATCGAAACAAACAGGTATTATTCTCCCCAAACCTCTCCAAAACCTTTAAGGGGTCACGATCAGTGATAAAGATTTGTCGCAGGTATGTTATTGGCAATTTAAATGCTGGAATGTTGTAACGCCAACACCAAGCTCAACGCCTCATTCCCTATTGTGGAATAAATCTGTTGATGTTTCTACTGGACACTCCCACCACACATTACGCAATGGAGCAATTCTCATCTCTCCGATAGTCCTTCTGAATGACATAGCTCCTCATGTCTCAGCATAAAAGAATTACATGCTTCTGTGCCTCTTAATGCTGTAACCCATTTACCTGCTACTTGTGGCTTATGCCAATTAATCTTACTCTCATAGGGATATGTTTTAAGAAGGTCTTGCACATTCTTCTGAATCCCCCCAGAAACCAAGCTTTGATTTCTGAACTCATCATCATCAACAACCATTTTAGCTTCTAACCTTGCCATTGGAACTCTCTGCCCTTCCACACGAGTTCTCACAACTGCAGGAAGTGAATTGTTGAGCTTCTCCAAAATAAGAATCTCTCTAAAAGTGTCATTGGTTTGCTCTGTTTTTAATACCCTTCCCCACCTTTCAAAATTACTTTGTTTGATTCTTTCAAACTCAATGTGCGTTTAACGTGGGACCCTTTTTTAAATTCCTGAAACACTGTCTGTCGGCATCTGGCACAAGCTCATATACACTTCAGATGGCTTTCTTCACCTCCTCCTCCTCCTCCCCAGGCACCGCCTCCGATAGGGATGCAAATACCTACCAGCTTTGTTTGGGTCAACTAAATCTACGTGGTCACTGAGCACTGCATTTGTTGAGCCACTTCCTCAAATAAAATTCAAAAGGCTCCCCCATCATTCTCATCAAATTTAGATTATGCCTGGGTTTATTTAAACAGATCCCCATCAGTCCTTTGGCTCATCCTCACTATCCTCCTCATCTAGCCGACCGTGTACCTTCATCTCAATCTTATATGTCAACTTTCCTCTCTAATTACTAACTTTTGATGTTGAAACTCTCTGCCTTTCCTCTCTCTTTTTTCTCTTTCTTCTTCATTTCTTTTTCTTTTATTTCTACTTTTCATCATAATTCAAACTGTTTCAATCCCTTCTCATGTTCAAAGTGCCTCATTTGACATTGAATTCCAGCCGTTTCCAAAGACTCTGATGGTGGTTCCACCAAATGTAATTGCCGAGCTATAGCTGTAATTATCTTTCATTTTCTCACAGACAAACGCACTCCCAACTCCAACTTGTCTGCCAATTCCTCCAGCTTTGCCTTCATTACCTTTTGTAAAACCCCCAACTTCATTTCTTCCACACCCAGAGAACTCTTAGTGACTGAAAGAATCTTTATACACAAAACACTATTTAAACCAACCGAATTCAACATCTGGAACAAAAGACACTAACACCTACCATACGCGACCTTTGAACGCAATGGTGCATATTCTCCAGTGTCTGAATGAGCGTATTCTGGATGCTCTGGTTTCCTCCCACAACCCAAAGTTGTACATGTCAGGTGAATTGATAATATTTAGTTGTTCATAGTTTTTAGGTCCTTAGTCGGGGTAAATGTGTAATAATAGTGTGGAGAAATGGGTCTGGGTAGGTTACTCCTCGGAGGGTCGGTATGGACTTGTTGGGTCGCATGGCTTGCTTGCACACTGTAGGGATTGTAATTCTAAACCCAATTTGGCCTTATCGATTTAGAACCAGACAAAAGGCCCCAGTTTGCAATAAACCAATCAGATTGCCTCAAACTAGTTTACGAAGGTAGCTTGGATGCCAACCTTTCCTTATTTTAAAGGCAGATGTGAAGTAGTAGTTCCAAATGTGATGCTACTGATCAAACCACTCACCATTAAGCAAAACACAACATACTTAAAGAATCTAATGAAATTCCATACAAAATGAAGAGGAATGTAGAATGATTTAACTATTGGAAATCATAACCGAATAATGGATACAGTACCTTCTACAAATGAACTGTTCCAATATACCAACATCCCATAAACACATCCCTTGGAAAAAAGGAACATTCAGACATACATTCTTGCAAACAGTTCTCCAATCCAGGAGGAATCAGCATCAAGTTAGGTTTCTGAGAGAGTAGCAGCTGGAGATAAGTTACTAGGCCATTGTTACTGCTATTTAAAATAAACCCTAAAAGCGTCGTAAGTCATTTACTTGAGTCGTTTTTAGTAGGCGGTTTGGCCTTGAAGATCTCTTATTTAAAGAAAGGAGAAAATAATCTTTTTTTAAAAAAGTGACAGACAGCATTGTCACAGAATTTAGATCCCTGGCCCTTTACTTGAGGGGCTTCCTCCAACGGAAGATCACCTGAGAGGGACAAATACAGGTACAGACCAAGTTACAAGGATGTGTCTCGTAACTTCTGAAAGATCCCTGTCCATGGACCATCACATGGGACATACCGGGAAGTGAACAACAGCCTGACACACACAATTTCACTGTTTCTGAGCTTCACAATGCCAGCACTCGATACACTAGACAGCCATAAACAAAGGCCAGGGAAAGATACAGAGGGACAGAGAGATTCACATTAAAGACAGAAAGAGACAGTTAATGAATTGAAAAGATGTTGTGGAAATATGGGGAAAAAGACAGGGCAGTGTGTCTAACTGGAGAAGTGAGATCTTCGAGAGTAAACTCACAAGAATGAGAAAATTGAATAAAGGCATTTCCAGATCAGCTGGAATGGTTTGTTACATCAAATTCTGAATCTGCTTGACAGAACACCACAAACAACATAAACTGGGACAAGATGACAGCCCAGCATGGAGAGCTGTGCAGAACATGCTAGTGTGTTGCTCAGTAAACTGCCCTATCTGCCCAGCATAGAGAGTATTGCAAATTTACTTATCATCTGCTAACTATACTCGAATCAGATTACTACAATGTCGACAATGAGAAGATTTGCTGTGTGTGTGTTCATCTGAAATGGAGAGAGAGTGCGTGTGTGCGCGATTGGCGTGGTTGAATGCGAAACTCATTGTTTGAGAAGGAACACACATGGAGGAAATTATTTTAAATACGAACAACTGGCTTTTTGTTAATCAAAAGAGAGAACGAAAGAAGTTTCATGGACAGGTTGTGAGTATTTCAAGTTAGAAATGGTCAGGGAATGGTGTCAGGAATCAGCTCATGGTCAAAGAGATCACCCACAGTTGTGACCTGTCTGCTTCAGCCGCAGATATTGGTCAGGGATGAGATGCAAACTGTGGATGGAAGTGGAGTTTGTAACCAGAACAGTATAGAGTGACCTCCCTGCTCTTAATATTTAAATAACAAAGGCAATGATACAATAGATTGTAGTTCACAGGTGAAACTGAGTAGGTCAACATAGAGAGTACCAATGCCAGCTCAGAGAGGGAGACAGTCATTGAACACATTCATTGTTGTAGTTAGTAGTGGTCTGTAGAGTAAAATCTGGATTGAGAGTTTCAACAGGAAAATAATAGTGACAAGAAATATAGACTATAAAAAAGAACAGTAATACAGTCATAACCGGTTTATAGAACAACAAAATCTGGACGGTGACACTTACCAGGAACACCACCGATAGCCAGGAAAGGATAATCAAAATATTGAATAATGAGAAGGGCATAATAGATCCGTGATGATAATGGCCACGAATAAAATTCAGAAAGACACCAAACATAATTGGAAAAACTTCTGTCTATTGTTGGAGCATGCCAGTCTAATGTTCCCAGATTCGGATACATTTTTTGAACATGCCAATCTAATGTTCTCAGATTCTGATCCATTGTTGGAACATTCCATTCTAATGTTTTCAGATTCTGATCCATTTTTGGAACATTCCAGCCTAATGTTCTCAGATTCTGATCCATTGTTGGAACATTCCAGTCTAATGTCCTCAGATTCTGAACCCTTACTGGAACAGTCCAGTCTAATGTTCTCAGACACTGATCTCTCCTCCCCCTCTCTCTGGGTCTGCTGTTCCCTGACAGTGCTGTCGGTGATGCTCCCGCTCATGTTATGGGATAACACATTGAACGGCGCCCATTTACATTAAAAGATGGAAACCCTCCACTGGGATAATTAGAATCCATGGAGATTGGCATTAATCACAGTCACTGAACAAACACTGGGAAACTGAGCAAAGGCTACGACAACGGATGAATGGGCACTGCACAACAATCAACAGACAGGAGGGTTCCCTCCCAGTTGGGGAACACTTCAGTGGTCCAGGACATTCAACCTCGAACCTTCTGGAGACCATCCTTCAAGATGACTTCGGGACAGACAGCAGCGAACAGTGGCCGAGCAGAGGCTGATAGCGAATTTCGGTACCCATAGGGAGGGCCTCAACCGGGACCTTGGGTTCATGCCACATTACAGGTGACCACCATTGCACTATACACACACACCCAGGCACTCCTATACACGCACATACGTACGGACACACATGTACACAGACAGCACACAGACACTCACACACACACTTACAGACACCCACACTTACGCAGGCATCTGATCAGAGACTTAGACCACTCTACACTCATGCACACACATATACACTCTCTCCCACTGATACTCAACTCCCCCCCACCCCAGACACGCGCACACTCGCACACTCACACATGCACCCCCTCACAGACTTAAGGCACTCTACATGACTATACACACAAATACACTCCCTATCACACTCACAACCCCCAACCAAGACAAACCCACACACAAACAGACAAAGACCCACATGCACACATATATTTTGTGAGGTGAATTCGTACTTGCAGAGTTACATTGTACTTTGCTCAAAAACTGCAGTAATTCATGTAAACCTCTGAGCTCAAAAACTGCATGGATTCATGTAAAACTCTGTTATCTCACCTTTCAGATTAGAATTAATCTAAGCATCATGGTACAGGCAGAGAACACCGGGGGCGAACACCTTCAATATATTGTCTAGCTATCACTCATTATTACAGCTAACCTGAGAATGCAACTTTAAAAGAAAAAGGTTTTGTGATTTACACATGAAAGAAATAAAACTGTCATGGTATTAAAATAGATGAAAGACTCAACAGACAATCAATGTATTTTTCAATGTCTAATTTCCGTTACATCACTCTGGTAAATATTTGCTATCAACTCTGTGCCTTAGAAGTATGTCCTCCACTATCACCCGATGAAGTAGCGTCGCTCCGAAAGCTAATGTGCTTACAATTAAACCTGTTGGACTATAACCTGGTGTTGTGTGATTTTTAATTTTGTACACCCCAGGCAAACAACGGAATCTCCAAATCATGACTAAATAAACAGGCTCAGTTAACCAGTTCCACACATCACTTTTCATATCACTATAAAAGGGAACATTTACCGGGTGTGGAAGGAATGGATGAGGGTTGCTGAGGATTGGACTATAAATCTTTAAATCTTTTAAATCTTTATTTTAACTTGTATATGAAAGTACTTACAGGATACTACAGGGGTCTATATATGTTCCCCTCTGTTTATGAAAGGAGGCAATTATAAAATAAGAGATCGGTTGCATAAAAAATATAGGTGAGAGGGCACCTGGGGTACATTGTGTTGTTTGTGTTTCTGGGAAGGGATGGACCTCCATCAGATACAGTTTAACAGCTGCTCGTAATCCACGGGTTGCTGTGTCATTTAATGTCTCGGGTCTGTTACACAAGGACAGGAGGAGGCCATTCAGAGTTTCCAGTCTATTACAGAGGGCCACGAGGCGCCCATTCACCTCTCGAGCCTGTTACGGAGGGGCAGGAAGTGTTTATTTAACTTCAAAGTCTGATACACATATATATTAGTTTTAAATTTATTTTGGAATAGGAATGACCTGATGTAAACATTAAAGTTCTAACTTTGTACAAGACCAGTTTTGAAAGTGTTAGGCGAGCCCTGTGAAATGCTGATTGGAATACCCCAGTGAGAGGGGCAAGGCTGGTGGGTGCAGGGAGTGCTGGATCTCTTCATATATTGATGCTCTGATCAAGATAATGAAGGTGCATATGTCAGGTAAACAGGGCTTAGATCAAGTGAATCCCGAGAGGTGTATAAGGACAACAAGTGCATCCTAAATGGGGAATTCGGGCCAGGAAAATGTGGACATGAGATGGCTTTAGAAATAGGGTTAACGAGGCACTGAAGAAATTCTATAAATCCTTTAATGGCAAAGGGTTAACTAGGGAGAGAGTAGGTCCCCTTAAAGATCAGTAAGGCTACCTATGTATGGAACCACAGGAAATTGGAGGGATACTAAACAAGTATTTCTCCTCAGACTTTAATATGGAGGAGGTTACAAGAGCGAGAGAATGAAGAAATATATAGTGATACCTTGAAAAGTGTCTCTATTACAAGGAGGTGTTGGGCATTTTAAAACACATAAAGGTGAACAAATCCCTGGGACCTGATCAGTTGTAATCCCAGATGTTTTTTGGGAAGCTAGGAAAGAGATTGCTCAGCATTTTGCTGACACATTTGTAACATTGATTTCCACAGGTGAGGTGTCAAAAGAATTGAGGGCTGATAACATAGTGACTTTGCTTAAGAAAACATGGTAGATTTGTTAGCAACGTAAGACTGTCTGGAATCCAGGGAGAGCTCACCATTTAGATCCAAAATTTTCTTGAATATTGGAGATAAGGCGTGACAGTGGCATTTGTTCATTAAACTTGGAGACCTATGACCAGTGGCGTGCCGCAAAGATCAATAGAGGGTCCACTGCTTTTTGTCACTTACACAAATCATTTACATTTGAGTATATGAAGTATGGTCAGTAAGTTTGTAGCTGATACAAAATTGGTAGGTGTAGTCGACAGTAAAGAATATATCTCAGACTATAACGGAACTTTGCTTAGGTGAACCGAGTGGCAGATGGAGTTTATTTTAGTTAAGTGTGAGGTGTTCCATTTTGGAAAGACAAATCAAGGCAAGTCATGTAGTTAGGTTTCTGTCGAAAGCTGCCAAACAAGGAGAACTTCATAGAAAGTATCGAATCACTGCATTGAGGAAACAGGTTATTCGACCCACCGAGGCCACACCGAACCTTTAAACAGTATCCCACTGTACAAACCCCTACCCTATCCCTCTGAGTCTGCATTTCCCATGACTAATCCACCTAGCTTACAGATCCCTTACTCAATTTAGCATGGCCAATCTGCCCTTATTTGTATATCTTTATACTGTGGAAGGAAAACATAACATCCGGAGGAAATTCATGCAGACACGGGGAGAATGTCCAAACACCACATAGGCAGTCATTCAAGGATGGAATTAAACCCAGATCGCTGCGCTCTGAAGCAGCAATGCTAGTCACTGAGCTACTGTGTCACCTTGTGGTGCAGGTTCTCCGTTCCTTGAAAGTGCCGGCACAGGTAGACAGCGCAGTGAAGAAGGTGCTTGGTGATTTTCCCTTTATTGGTGCGTGCTTTGAGTCTATGCGTTTGCATGACGTGTTGCATCTGTACAGGACAGTGGTTTGGCCACTTTTGTAATGTTGCCTTTAATTCCGGTCTTCCTGCTGTCGGAAAGATGTTGTCAAACTTGAAAGGGAACAGAAGAGATTTTTAAAATGTTACAGGTGTTGGAGTGTTAGAGTTACAGGGAGAGTTTGAATAGGCTGGGGCTATGTTCAAGTGTTGAGGCTGAGGGGTGACCTTAAAGACGTTTAAAAAATCATGAGGGGCAAAGATAAGGCAAACAGTCCACGTCTTTTACCCAGGATAGGCGAGTCCAAAATTAGAAGACAAAGATTTAAGGTGAGAAGGGAAAGATGTAAAAAGATTCATGAGGGACAACATTTTCACACAGAGACTGCTGTGTGTATGGATAGAGCAGCCAAAAGAGGTGGTGGAGGCAGGTGCAGTTACACCATATAAACGGCATTTGGATGAATACATGCAAGGGAAGTGTTTAGAGGGAGATAAGCCAAGTGTTGGCAAGGGGGACGAGATTTAATCAGGATATTTGGTCGGTATGGACGATCAGACTGAAAGATATTTTTCCGTGCTGTACATCTCTGAGACTCTATTGCCTTTTGAGTGTATAACACAGGAACAGGAGGAGGTTATTCACTTCTGAATTCCGTCAGTCAGCTTGTTTGCTCAATTGCTGAGAGTAAAATACAAAAATACATCATTCAGATTTTAATGGTGTTTTGCAGAAAAAGGGGAAAGGCTTTTAGTCAAGAGAAGCTGTAAGTAATGTGAAGAGGCCATTCAGGCCCTCAACTCCATTCCACAGGAGCAGCAGGTGAGCACAGAGCTATTGGAGCCTGTTACTCAGTAGCAGGAGGAGGATATTTACTTTCGCAAACCTTGGATCAGGAGACAGTCACTCAGCTGCCCAAGATTGGGGCACAGGAACAGGAGGCAGTTACTCAACTGCTTGAGACTGGGACACAGAGACAGGAGGGAGTCACTCAGAGCTCAAAACTGGGTCACAGGGAAATCTGGAGGTTAGTGAGGCCCCAGCATCCTGTTCTGCAAGGACAGCAGGAGGTGACTCCCTCTCCGCCAGTATGGGACACTGGAAGAGAAGGGGAGTTTGGTTGAAACAAACAGAAATATATGATTTAGTTGCATTAGTGGTCCGTTCAATCCTGCACCAACATTCAGTAAGACCACGGCTGATCTGATTGTGATTCCCTTATTCCATTATACGGAGACTCCGCACTCTGCAGCCTCTGGTCCTTTTGTTGGTACTGTTGGCCATATTGCAGACTCTGATGCTGCAACAACACTCACCATGACTCGTTCAGAAGGATGAGTCTAACAGGATGAGTCAGGATTTGAAGGGTCCAATCACAAGAATGAAAACTCAAAATAAAAGCATTGCCAGATGTTTAGTACTCTCACATACGCAATCCAACTCACATAACCAGCCCATCCCTATACTTTCAGGATGGAGCACTGTGTACATCCGGCTGGTGTACTGCTGCATGCAACCCAGCAATATCCAGAATGGAACTCTGTGCAACCCACACCAAACTTGATCTATAATCCTGGGCTAAATGTCCATCATGGGGAGCTGTGCAGACCGCACTGGTTCATTCATATATAAACCCAGGCTGTTGCATTGTTCGGTAACACTGTGTTAGATCACTGCCCAGTGTGGGAAACATGTAACCAATGCTGAAAGTGAATGAATGTGCAGCTCCCATCCATTTACAGCTCCATATATCCACTGTACCTTGACAAGTTGTGCTGCGAATGTGAAAATCACGGCGAGGAAGAGATGTAAATGGAAACAATTTAAATACCAATAGTTCTGATTAAGGCGCATATCACTCTAGTATTTAAAGTTGAAATAACTGAGATAATATCCAATGAGGATTTGTGAATGGTGTAAAGAAGTAAGAGGGGGATGGTGATGTTATAGTGGTTGCATTATAAGCCTCCAAATAATCAATGGGAAATAGAGAAACAAATATGCAGGGAGACTGGCGAGACTTGCAGGAGCAATAGCGTTGTCATAATAGGTGATTTTAATTTTCCTAACATAGACGGGGAGTTCCAGAGTGATAAAAACTTAGATAGAACTTAATTTGTTAAGTGTGTTCAGGAAAGCTTCCACAAGCAGCATGTAGAGGGTCCTACTCGGGAAGTGATTGGAGCTGTATTTATTTTAAAGTAGTTTTGGTAGGGACAAAATTGGTCCACAGATTCAAGTTCTAAATTGGGGCAAGGCGTATTTTGTTGGAATTAGGGAATTGCAGGTGTTGATTGGAGTAGTTTGTATCGAGGTAAAAGAATCTCGGGCAAGTGAGAGGGCTTCAAAAGTGAGATAGCTCGA
Source organism: Chiloscyllium plagiosum (assembly GCF_004010195.1). Taxonomy (NCBI): domain Eukaryota; kingdom Metazoa; phylum Chordata; class Chondrichthyes; order Orectolobiformes; family Hemiscylliidae; genus Chiloscyllium; species Chiloscyllium plagiosum. Next base: position 25,179,546 of record NC_057717.1, on the reverse strand, counting down.
GGTCAAGGTCTATATGTTCCTGTGAGGGTGAAGGGAAAGTGAGACTGGCAGAAGGAACCCTGCATGACAAAAGACATTGAGGCTCTGACCAGAAAAAAAGGAGGTGTGGCTCAGGTACAGGCAGCTGGGACCAAGGGAATCCCTGGAGGTACACAGGGGTTACAGGAACTTACTGAAGAAGGAAATCAGCAGGGCGAAAAGGGGGTATGAGATAGCCTTGGCTGAGCAGATCAGGCTGAATCCAAATTCAGTATTGGAAAGAAAAAGAACAACAAGAGAGAGAATAGGACGTCTTAAAATCCAAAATAGGCACGCATGTGTAAAACCTCAAGAGATTAGATTACTTACAGTGTGGAAACAGGCCCTTCCACCCAACAAGTCCACACCGACCCGCAACCCACCCAGACACATTCCCCGCTGCATCTAACACTATGGGCAATTTATCATGGCCAATTCGACTGACCTGCACATTTTTGGACTGTTGGAGGAAACCGGAGCAAACCCACGCAGATACAGGGAGAATGTACAAACTCCACACAGTCAGTTGCCTGAGGCGGGAATTGAACCCCGGTCTCTGGGGCAACAGTGCTAACCACTGTGCCACAGTGCCGCCCACCTTCAATGATGGATGAGTTCCTCAATTTCCCCTCTGTGTTTACCATGAAGAAAGACATGAAGACATGTGTCCTTTGTGAGGTTAGTTGGCATACCTTGAACAGTCCATATCACAGGAGAGGTGCTGATGGGCATATTAGAATGCATAAAGTCAGATAAACCTCTTGGTCTAGACCAGATATATCCAAGAACACTGCAAGAGGCGAGAGAAGACATTTCAGGGGCCAAGGTCCCGGAAGACTGGAGAGCTGGGGGGGTGGGGGGGGAACAAATGTGCCCTTATTCAAGAACGGCTGCAAAGAAAAGTCTGGGAAATATAGACCAGTAAGCTTCACATCTGGTTTCAGTAAACTGCTTGAGAAGGTTCTGGGATATAAGATATGCATGCATTTGGAAAGACAGAGTTTGACTTGGAGCAGTCAGAATAGCTTTGTGCGTGGCAGATCATGCCTTACAAATTTTGTTAGAGTTTTTGTGGAAGTGACCAGGAAGGTTGACAAGGGCAGGGTGGTGGACATAGTCTAAATGTATTTCAGTAAGGCCTTTGATAATGTTCCACATGGTAGGCCGCTCTGGAAAGTTAGATCGCATGGACTCCAATATACACTGGCAAATTGGCGACACAATTGGCTTGACGTTATGAAGCAAATGGCTATGGTGGAGGTATGCAGTCAGACTCGAGGGCTGTGACTAGTGGAGTGCCTCAGTGGTTGGTCCTGGGCCCATTGCTGTTTGTTATCTATATCAATGATTTAGACCAGAGTGCACAACGCAGCGTTAGTAAGTTTGCCGATGACACTAAATTAGGAGACATCATTTACAGTGAGGAACATTATCAGAAATTGCAGCAGTACCTTCCTCAGATGAGGAATTGGGCTGAGAAATAGCAACTGGTGTTTAATATAGGTAAGTTTGGAAAGTCAAATCCAGGTTGTATTGTAATGATAAATGAAAGGGTCTTAAGGAGTGTAGTGGAACAAAAGGACTTTGGAGATCAGGTGCACGGTTATCTGAAATTTGAGTCACAGATACACAGGACAGTGAAGAAGGCTGTTGGCACACTGGCCTTCAACAGCACATTGAGTATCGAAGTGGGGACATTATGTTGCAGTTGTACAGGATGTTAGTTAGGCTGCAGTTGGGGTATTGTGCTCCGTTTTGTTCACCTTGCTCTCGAAAGGATATTGGTGAACGAGAAAGAGCATAGAAGAAATTTATAAAGATGTTTCCTGGGCTGAAGGCTCTAAGTTACAGGCAGTCGCCTGAGTCGGAATCTGAACCCACGTCTCTAGCACTGTGAGGCAGCAGTGCTAACCACTGTGCTACCGAGCCGCCCACGAAAAGAGTCTCCCTATTTTCTCTGCTCCCTCACACTCACAGTATGTCTGTTATAGCACCGACCCCCGTACAAGGCTCATGCTCCACCACTCTCACTATTTCATGCAGCACCTTCCTCTCTTTCTCTCTTGCCTTTCTAAAGCCCCCCCCCCCCCTCCCCCCACATAGTTATAGAATATTCTGGAGAATGCCAAATATGGAATGTTCCATATAATGTTCCAACTTATTCCCAGTTTCAGGATAACGGCTGTGCCCCAGTGTGTAACATGCAAGAGGATGGAGTAGAGATGTACGTTTTTTTTAAATCACACACAATTAAAATCCATCATTAGGATTCAGTACTTCAAATATGCTCCAACATTCAATACGTTCGGGGGTGATCTGATGGTTTTCTCAGCTCCATGTTACAGGAACTTTCAGTCATTCAACCCCCAGGTTCCTGTTACTGAGCAGATGATTCTCAGACACTTTTTATCCCAGGTTTCTTCTAGCACGTGTTCAGAAGGCCCCTCCCAATGGGACGGACTCTCCTTACTATATATTTCATCTGTTTTATAAATTTTTGCAACAGTCAGCATGCTTTCCATAGACCAATCAAAAACATGCACTTATTTTATGGGTATGAAAGGTTTGTGAAGGTTTGTAGTTCAGGTTGTGGTTTACCGTGTAGGTTTGCTCGCTGAGCTGTAGGTTTGATATCCAGACGTTTTATTAGTTGGCTACGTAACATCATCAGTGGCGACCTCCAAGTGAAGCGAAGCTATTGTCTCCTACTTTCTCTTTATATGTTTGTCCTGAATAGAGTTCCTGGGATTTGTGGTGATGTCATTTCTGTTCGTTTTCTGACGCGTTGATAGATGGTATCTAGATCTACGTGCTTGTTTACAGCGTTGTGGTTGGCGTGCCAGGCCTCTAGGAATTCTCTGGCATGTCTCTGCTTAGTCTGTCCCAGTATAGATGTATTGTCCCAGTCGAAATGGTGGGTTTTTTCATCCGTGTGTAGGGCTACGAGGGAGAGAGGGTCGTGTCTTTTTGTGGCTAGCTGGTGTTCGTGTATCCTGGTGGCTAACTTTCTTCCTGTTTGTCCTTCGTAGTGTTTGTGGCAGTCCTTGCAAGAAATTTTGTAGGCGACGTTGGTTTTGTCCATGGGTTGGACTGGGTCTTTTAAGTTTGTTAGGTTTTGGTTGAGAGTGTTGGTGGGTTTGTGTGCTACTAGGAATCCGAGGGGTCTTAGTAGTCTGGCTGTCATTTCTGAAACTTCTTTGATGTATGGTAAGGTGGTGAGGGTTTCTGCCTGTTATGGCTATTGATATCCAATCACAATTAGTCATTCTGGTTATTTCACTTGTCCACCTTATTATATTCAGCCAAAGCCAGCTTCCAAACACTTGTCTCATTATAAAATACAATTTCTAACAGAGAACATTTTTATCTCAAATATACCTTTTTCGTTGTTCTGAATGTTTCTTTTGCCCTTTGCCTGTGACTGATTATGCATGCAACCGTTGCACAGTCTCCCACTCAGTTGGTTGGATGGTTTGTTTGTGATGCAGAGGGAGGCCACCAGCGCAGGTTCAATTCCCCCAACTGACTGAGGTTACCATGAAGGGGACGCTCTCTCAATCTCACCCCATCACCAGTGTCGTGTCCTTCAACATAACCACCATGAGAGGTCTCTTGAATGAGAATTTTTTGGGAGTCTAATCTATCAATGTTAGCATTTTAATTTTTTAACATTTCTTATTGAAAAATATATTTTTATTATTATATTAAACCAAAAACAAAGCAATTCTAATAACAGAACAAAATCACACCCATGTGCATGTATATAAAAATAAGTTAAAGTCTCTAAACGAACAAATGAAAAACAAAAATAAACAATAAATAATAAATAAATAATACGGCTCAGCATAACAAAGTGATAGATCTCGTTCTTGGAGAGCCTTAACTGTTACACATTCATACGTCCATAATTCTTCATGCTAGATTCATTAGACAATATCGTCATGGCTATATAAAAGCCCTTTTTGGAGTGGCAGATAAGCCTGTATCGCGGTAATCTAAAAAATGGTTGCTACATCTTATATAAATCTTTGCTTTTCGGTGCACCATACTAGTGAAAAGATCCAAAGGGATATTCACCATGACGAGCTCACAACGACTCAACAGATCCGATCCAACACAAAAGAATATTCTTCCTAGCACAGGAAGTATGGGGGAGATATTAAACGAATATTATGCAAACAAGTATTTACTGTGAAAGAGGATATGGAAGATATAAAATGTAGGGAAATAGTTGGTGACACCTTGCAAAATGGCCATATTACAAAGGAGGAAGTGTTGGATGTTTTGAAACGGGTAAATGTGTCTAAATCCCCAGTACCTGAACTGGTGTACCCTAGAACTCGGTGGGAAGCTAGATAAGTGATTTCTGGGCCTCTTGTTGAGATATTTGCAATATGGATGTTCACAGATGAGGTGCCGGCAGACTGGAGGTAGGCTAACGTTGTGTCATTGTTTAAGAAGGGTGTTAAGGACAAACCAGGGAAGTATAGACCAATGAGCCTGACGTTGGTGGTGGGCAAGCTGTTGGAGGGAATCTTGAGGTACAGGATGTGCATATATTTGGAAAGGCAAGGACTGATTAGGGATAGTCAACATGGCTTTGTGCATGAGAAATCATGTCTCACAAACTTCATTGAGTTTTTTGAGGAAGTAACAAAGAGGATTGATGAGGGCAGAGGGGTAGATGTGATTTATAAGGACTTCAGTAAGGGTTTTGATAAGGTTCCCCATGGGAGACTGACTGGCATGATTATATCTCATGGAATACAGGGAGAACTAGCCATTTGTACACAGAACTGGCTCAAAAGTAGAGGGCAGAGGGTGGTGGTGGTGGAGGGTTGTTTTTCAGACTGGAGGCCTGTGACCAGTGGAGTGCCACAAGGATCGGTGCTGGATTCACTACTTTTTGTCATTGACCTAAATGATTTGGATGCGAGCATAAGAGGTACAATGAGGTGTAGTGAAGAGCGAAGTGGGTCACTTCAGATTGACCAAATGGCCAATGGGCTGAGAAGTGGCAAATGGAGTTTAATTCAGATAAATGCAAGGTGCTGCATTTTGGGAAAGAAAGTCTTAGCAGGACTTATACACTTAATGATAAGGTTGCAGGGAGTGTTGCTGAACAAAGTGAGCTTGGAGTGCAGATTCATAGCTCCATGAAAGTGATGTCGCAGGTAGATAGGATAGTGAAGAAGACTTTTTGTATGCTTTCCTTTATTGGTCAGAGTACCGAGTACAGGAGGTAGGAGGTCATTTTGCGGCTGTACAGGACACTGGTTAGGCCACTGTTGGAATATTGCGTGGAATGTTTGGTCTCCTTCCTATCGGAAAGATATTGTGAAACTTGAAAGGGCTCAGAAAATATTTCAAGGATGTTGCCATGGTTCGAAGATTTGAGGTATAGAGAGAGGCTGAACAGACTGGGGCTGTTTTCTCTGGAGCGTCAGAGGCTGAGGGCTGACATTATAGATGTTTACAAAATTATGAGAGGGACATGGATAGGGTAAATCGGTAAAGATTTTTCCTGGAGCCGGGGAGTCCAGAACGAGAGGGTGTGGGTTTAGTGTGAGAGGGGAAAGATACAATAGAGAACTACGGAGCAACTATTTCACAAATAGGGTGGTACATGTATGGAATGAGTTGCCAGGTGATGTCAGGGAGACTGATACAAGTGCAACATTTAAGAGGCATTTGAATGGCTATATGAATAAGAAGGATTTGGGGGGTTATGGGCCGGGTGCTGGCAGGTGGTACTAGATTGGTTTGGGATATGTGGTCGGCATAGATGGGTTGGACCGAAGGGTCTGTTTCCATGCTGTACATCTCTATGTCTCTATGACTCAAATTCATCTCTGTTTTTTGGTGCACCATGCTGGTGAGAAAGTCCAAAGAGATGTTCTCCATGATGAGCTTACAAAGACCCAACAGACCTGCGGAGTTTTCAGACATCCAACACAAAAATATCTTTCCTAGCACAGAAAGTAAGGACATATTTTTTTTTCCCCATGTGCATCTGCGTAAGATACTCTGGGCAGGCCCAGGGAAAGAGAAACCGGATCAATCTTCAATTCGGTCCCGAAGACCCACTATACTACACCTAACACAGTGCTCCAATATATACAAAGCCTGCAGCAGGACCACATACAATGAGTAAGATTGCCTGTAGTCATTCTGCATTTAGGACTTGCTGTAGGATAATCCCACTTTGAATTTTGAGAGAAAATCTTGGGTCAGATAGAACCTATGAAGAATTTTCAACTGCATGGAATGGGTCCTAATACAGGTCAAAATCCTTCGAGCATTTTCACAAATATCCTCCCATGTCTCCGAAAAAATCTAAACCCCCAACTTCCTCTCACAGACGTCACGAAGCTGCACAGTCTTGTCTGAGGGTGCACTCTCCAACAAATGATACAGGGAACTGACAAAGAGTGTATTCTTTACAATAATCACCTGCTTCTCTGTATTGGATCGATAAGTCTCTGTTAAAATTGCGTTTTTTAATCAAATCTCTAATCTCGAAAAAAAAAACAGAAGAGGTCTCTACTAGGTAGCATATACTTACGAGTTATTTGATCAAATGATATCAGTGTTTCTCCCTCAAGTAACACGTGGTGGCTCAGTGGTTTGCACTGCTGACTCACCGCATCAGGATGACGGGTTTGGTTCCAGCCCTGGGTGACTGGCTGGGTGGCGTTCGTATATTCTTAACTGTGTCTGTGTGGGCTTCCTTCCCTAGACCAAAATTGTGCAGGTTAGATGAATTGGCCATTGATAAGTCATTCATAGTGTTCACGGATGTGCAGGTTTGGGCTTTAGTCAGGGTAAATATAGGATGGTAGGGGTGCGTCTTCAGAGATTCGAAATGGACTTGCTGGGCCCAAGGGCTTGTATCCACACTGTAGGGATTCTACTAATTCTAAGTCGCTCGAGCAAGGCACACCCCTGGCTGCCTACAGATTAAACCTGGAATCCATTATCACTGGTTGGCAGCCCGGTATACCAAATACAGGGGTAAGAAACATGAGGGTTGTATTGCTCTCGATCTGACGCATGGTCCCTCAAGTTTTAACAGTATTGATAATCATTAGTTTATATCAATACTCCATAAATGTTGTCATTTTAGCTAAGAACAACAGACCAATAAGGGTTCACTTTTTCTGAGAGGGCTTAATGTCATATTGATGCCGAGACCTCAGCGGCCCAGGCACGAACATAGGATGATAAAAGAACTTAATTGATTGCTTTTAATCATGGACCGATGAAAAGAGCTTAATTGATTGCTTTTAATCTGGGAGCACACACATACACAATCTGTGGGCCAGTAGCAATTTTGTTAGCTTGATATAGAATCGCTTATGGTGCCAAATAAAAGAGCTAAACCAGCCATTATGTTTCCGATATATCTGTCTGGGAAACATCAAAGAAAGCATTTACACAGGGTATAGCAAATCAGGAAGGATATTCATTTTAATAACAGGTATCCGACCTAGCCAGGATATTGGAAATGCCTCCCATCTTTGAAGGTTTTGCTTAATTTTGTCAAACAAATGGACATAGTTCACGTTAAATAAATGAGCAAAGACAGATGCAATGGATAAATGGAAATAGGAAACCACGCCCGTGACTATTTAAATGGAAAGCAGAATTTGGCTCAGTATCAGGTATTTCCCTTAGACCTCCCACAGGCATGGCCTCCAACTTTGTAAAATTAATCTTATCGCCCAGAAAGGCAACAGGCGAATTAATGCATTGCATCACATGAACTACCACAATTGCGGGATTTGACAAAAACATAAGACGCTCATCTGCATAAAATGTAATCTTTCGTGACTTCTATTCCAGTTCTGAGGCAGATGTGTTGGCATCCCTACGGATGGCCTCCGCCAGTGGCTCAATCACCAACGTACACAACAATGGCGAAAGGTGTCAACCTTGTCGGCTGCCTGGAGAAATGTTTATATTACTGTGACCACACCATTAGTGAGAACCGCAGATCACGGTAAAGGACCCTCACCCACTTGATAAAAACTTTGCATATATCAAACCGTTCTCATGTACAGAAGAGAACCGGCCACTCAACCCAATCAAATGCCTTCTCTCATCTGAAGAGATCAATAACCCTTGGACAGATTGTTGTTGACACTCTGGGATCATATTGAGTAAATTCTTAACATTGTAGGAAGATCTGCGGCCCTTTACAAAGCCTGTTTGGTCCTCTTTGGCAACGGAAGGCAGCAAAGTTTCCAACCTGATTGTACGGGTCTCAGACAAGATTTTGAAACCAACATTTAAAAGTGAGATTGGAAGGTAAGATGCACAATCATCCAGGGTCTTCCTTTCTTCAGCATCAGAGAGATATGAGCCTCTCTTAAGGATGGAGGGAAGGGTTACTGACTGTATGAGTGACAGAACATGTTAAACATCAGCCCTGACAACAGGTTTATAAATTATTCATAAAATTCACTAGGAAATCCGTCAGGACCGTGCGTCTTTACATTCTGAAGCTGCTTCACACTCTCATGCGCTGACAATGGTGCATTATGGCACAACACCTATTCAGGGGTTACTCCTGGAAAACCCAGGTTCTTGAAAAATGACTCCACCTTAATCTATCTTAATCCAAAATGTTCAGTCTATAATAATTCGGAGAAAAATCTCGGACAGGAGGCATTAATATTTTGGAATTGAAGGTAAGGATCCCAGTAACTTCCCTAATTGAGGTTACGACTTGCCCTCAGCTGTGCCTCAAGCCAGCTTTCCTGCTCCCCCTTCTGCTGCATCCTAAGGAATAATTATTCCCTTGGCATAAGCTTTAGCAATTTCCCATAGAGTGGATGAGTTACTGGTTGAGAAAGATCTGAAATCATTGCTATCGGCGGCCCGGTGGCACAGTGGCACAATGGTTAGCATTGCTGTCTCGCAGTGCTGGAGACCCAGGTTCAATTCCCATCTCAGTTGACTGACTGTGTAGAGTTTACGCATTCTGCGTGGGTTTCCTCCGGGTGCTCCGGTTTCCTCCCACAATTGGCCATGCATTGGCCATGCTAAATTGCCCGTAGTGTTAGGTGAAGGGGTAAATGTCGGGGAATGGGTCTGGGTGGGTTGTGCCTCAGCGGGTCGGTGTGGACTTGTTGGGCCGAATGGCCTGTTTCTGCCCGGTAAGTATTCTAATCCAAATACTCAATGAACTTACTTGTCTTAACAATAAAGGGATACATTCGCCAATGTCTCGAACCTGCTACATTGCTCTTAATCAATGCGTATACTGCTGCATGGTCATTAATGGTAATATTCCCAATTGTGCAGGGTGCCACCGAATCTAAGATTGTTTCAGGGATGGGGAAAATATCAACCCCTGTGTAGCATTTCTGCCGGTTAAATAAGAAAATAAAATCCTTACTTGTGATGTAGATCTGCCTCCAGATATCCACCAGCTGTATTTCTGCACACAAATCCACTAATTGCTTACATTATAACGAGGGTATTGGAGCACCTTTGGACATTCTGTCCACTGTGGGGTCCATAAGTCAGTTGAAATATTCTACAATTATATGCCACGATTCAAGATATCTTAATTTGGAAAATGCATCTACCAGGATTTTACGAGGGTGCACCGGGGGGTCAATAATCATTCAAAATACTCTATTATTTACCATGGTTCAAGGCTTTGGGGATTATGAGCCTCCCATGAGAGTCAAATACAAACTAGTAGGTTAAATGGAAGATTCTTTTTATCCATTATGGTTTCTCCTCCTCGTAGTATTAAAAGAGGAGAAATAAACCCGATCAAACCCGACCTGCTGTAATGTCAAATGTTCCTTGTCATCAAGGTGCATCTCCTGCAATAGGACAACATCTATCCTCTCTTTTTAAGACTAGAAAGTAATTTATTTCCTCTTTTCTGGCCAATGGTCCCCCTTAATGTTCCAGGTACATCCTTTAAGCACATAATTATCCAGAACACACTGTAGCAACATTTGAACTGGAGAGAGGAAGAACTCGAATTACTGATCATTAATAAACAAAGTCTCATAAAGCTTAAAGACTACACAAACTAAGACTACTACAACTATCAACTCTCAAAACTTTCCAAACCTAAGCATTTTAAGCAAATGGCTGGGATGGAGTGGGTGAGGGAACCACTTTGCGAGTGCTGTGATGCAGAGCGCAACAATGCAGGCCTTCCAGAGCGCCACCATCTTGGATTGCCCCTTAACATTTTATCAATATTATCATTTCATTTTGCATTAAAGTCCTGGTTGTTCTGGAGCGGTGTGATTTTGTACCACTGTCAGCATTTTCCCAAAACTGCATATTCCTGCTATTTCCCGATAATCCTTGACTCCGTTATTATTTATGAACCTTCTGTCTATGCCTCAAACATATTCAATATCTCTGCCTCCAATGATCTGCCGTGAAGAGTGTACCAAATACTCTCACCACTGAGAAAACAAAAATTAACCTGATCTGTGGGTGAGATTATTTTTGTCTCCTTACTTGAGAAAGGATATAATTAATTTGGAAGCATTTCGGAGATGTTTCACTTCATCTATTCCAGGCATGATGGTCTTATATTATGAAGGTGTTAACAGGTTACTCTTGGAATGAGAGGCGATCTTATCGAAACATACAAAACCTAGAGGAGAGTTATCAGATAGATACCCACTGGGTGTTTGTATCGTCCAAACGTCTTGTTGTTCTTATAGAATCTCTACAGTGTAGAAGCAGGACATTCCGTCCATCAAGTCCACAGTGACCCTCGGAACAGTATCCACCCACCCCACCCCCGTACCTGCCCCCCTACTCTATCCATGTAACCCTGCATTTCCCATGACTAAACTGTCTAACCTACACATCCCTGGGCATTATGGGCAATTTAGCATGGCTAATCCACTCTAAGCTGCATATCTTCGGACTGAAGGAGAAATCTGGAACACTGGAAGGAAACCCACACAGACATGGGGAGAATGTTCAAAATCCAAATAAAGGGTTGCCCGAGGTTGGAATTGAACGCAGCTCCTTTGCGATAGGAGGTAGCATTGCTAACCACAGATCCACCATGCGCATCCGTTAGTTCTATCAGTTACTTGTGGCTGACGTAAGAAATCTGCCTGGCTTGTTCCTGTCACTGAACCTCACCCAGTCTGAGACCTTTATCATCGGCCTTATTACCAACCTGGTTACATTTAAAATTTGTTGTGAGCAGTGGAAGAGTGGGACTAGAAAAGGAAAGAGTGACACCCTCAATCCTCAGTGACAACTGGAGTGAGAAAAAAATCAACTAAGTGGTATTTAATTCCAGTGGAAATTCTCTTTCCCAGAATTTGGGATGGCCAGATATTTATATTATAACGAGGCTGGCTTTGTCTATCGATAGGTGAATCAGAGATAATGGTTTATGGAGAGCAAAGTGCAACTGGGACCACAATGAGATGAGCCATGACCTTATTTACTTGTAATGTAGTGTCAAAGGGCCGAATGGCCCCCTCGTGTAACTCAGCCCTGTGTTCTGATGTTCCATTCAGCCCTTCGGACCTGCTACACAGGGGCCACTCCGATGGTTAGGTGCAGTTGCGGAAATGTACGTGGAAAATGCAGGCTGGGCCAGAAAGTGCCCCCACCACTCCCCCCGTCTGTAAATTCTGCTCCAGATGAGGAACATATTGCAGCCCCAGATACGCTGCGAATACAACCCCATACCCCCCACGCAGGGTTAAAACGACAAATCCCCTGCCCTCCCTGAATGCAACATTTTACAACACGATTTCAATGAAAATAACCCGTTACTTTCCAAAAGCATAGCAAGTGAAATTAATAAATAGGAACAGGAGTAGGTCAATTGGCCCCTAGCCTTGTCATTTAAAAAGAATATGGTTGATCTACTCCAGGGCTCAACTCCACTCTCTTGCAGACTCCTTGTATTCTTCCACACCTCTCTGGGTCAGGGAATCCCATGCATTCACTACCTTCTGAGAGAAGACATCGGTTTGCATCTCAGATTGAAATCGATGTTCCATATTCGAAATCTATATCCTCGAGTTCGACACTTTGCCCAAGAATGGAAACAACTTCTCAACATCTAATTTCTCAAGCTCCCGCTGTGTCTTGTATGTTTCAGCAGTATCACTCATCATTCATTTAAACCCAATGAATGATCGCGTCAATTTTTTAGAGATTCTCTATAACTAAACCCTTTTATTGCAGGAAAAATCCTAATGTACCAACATAGTTACTTGCTGCACCAGCATGCTGATTTTATGTTTCACACATAGGAACACTCCAAACCCTTTGTCCTGTTCCTTTTCTGGAAGTCCTCTCCATTAAATAACAGCCTGCCTTTTGATTCTCAGTGTCATCCTCAAAGTCGGAAGCATATTGTACTCAGCTCCCTCCTTCAGGCTATCAGTATAGATTGTAAATAACTGATGCAATCAGGCTGATATTTGTGGTACTCCAGCAGATACACCCTTATCATAAAGATCCATTAATCCTTACTCTCCGATTTCTGTGTTAACCAATCATCATCCCATGTTAATACAGTATCCGACGTCCTTGAACTTCTGTTTTGTGTAAGAACTTTCATTTTGTAATACTTGTGGAAAATCTCTGGAAAGTTTTGCGTCTACCAGATCCCCTTTATCAAGTCCTTTGTTACATTTTCAGGCATCTCCAGAAGTACATTGCATGATTTTACAGGGCAAAATATCATTTCCCTTTCACAGACCCGCACTGACCCTGCGTGAAGCTTTTCTAAATGTCCATGGTGGGCATGTTTTCCAAAGTATACTAGTCCCATCTGCTTTCCTTGGACTCATGTGCCTCTAAGTGTTTCCAGTCATATATTTGTCCAAATAATGTTAAATGTTGCAGCCGTACACGCAATCTACCACTCTTCCTCTGGCAGCCCATTCCACACTCTGCGTAGAAACGTTATCCCTTCGTCCCTTTTAAATATTCCTTCTAACACCTTAAACCCATTCTCTCTATGCTTGAACTCCCCCAGCCCATGGAGAAATCTTGGCTATTCACCCTATCCATTCCTCTCATGATTTTATAAGCTTCTATGATGTCAGCCCGCAATCTTCTACACTCCGTCTGATACTAACTTCAAGAACAAGCATTTAAAGATAAGCACTGCAAATTTGAAGCGATATTAAACATCACAGGTAACCAATACTCAGCCCAATCTTCATACTGTTATTTGTTTTTCTCCATGTTACAATACTAAGGCGACATGAAACGCTTACTAGTGCCAATAAGAAGTTAATCATCTGAATTCCTTTGTCTAAAGGGTATGACGATCACTACAGTGAAAACGTATCTGTGGCCATAGCTATATAATACCATATGGTCAACATTCTCCCTCCTGGCCTCCCTGTGACTGTGTGTGGTTGTGTCTTCTTTATCTTGCAATCAATACAGTGAACCCCTTTCCCCCATTTGCACCTTAATTTAAACCCCTTTTACAGAATCTTCTCATTCTCCACTGCTAAAAGCCGGTTTATCTTTTGCCACACCCTCTTTTCCCTGCCACACATCCCTCAATTCTGGCAAGGGATTAAAAGACCATTTTGCAATTGTATTCAGTTTTGAAGAAGTTTTACACTGGAAACGCTAACACTGTTTCTCTGTCTCTGCAGATGCTGACAGACCTGCTGAGTTTCACCAGAAATGAATAGGCACAGAAAAAAGTTTCAATTAAACAAATAACTATGGATACTGGAAATAAGACTACAAAAAATGCTGGAGATACTGGTAGCTTTATAGAAGATTAACTGGACCTGAAAGTTTAACTCTGCATTCACTCCAGAAAATGCTGCAACACCTTTAGCAATTTCTTCAGCAATTTCTGTTTTTGAACAATTTCCAATGACATATGTCAAAGATGGCCAACCATCCTGTCCAACATGGAGCGCCGTACACTGGGAACTGAACGATACCGCATGCTGCAGAAGTTCGTTGACTCTGAAATTGCTTAAGGTTCGCATCACTGACACTACAGAGCTCTGAATCATGGTCAGGGAGAAAAACAGAGGGAAACACATTCACTTCAATATAGAAGATGGCATTATGGAAGGGAGAAGATTCAGATTAGTACCTTAAATGGATAGAGTTTATGCAATACTTTGGAGGCGAGGCACCAAGGAAAGACTCCAGCAGAATGAGAATATGAAAATGGAAGTATTTCCACATCAGAAACCAGAGTAGGGCACTGAGTACAGGCCTGATGGGTGAATGGGTCTGGGTGTGAAATGGGGAACAGTCAGTAGAATTGAATTGTAAATAATGCAGCTAAAACTGGGTTATCATCTGATGCTGTAGATCTCAACAGCAGAAGAAGCATAGTTGTATTCAATGGCAATCTGTAACATTTTCCCGACGATACTTCATCAGTCTACCATTACCATCAAGCCGATTCATGGTTCAGTGACGAGTGTGGGTGAACATGCCAAAGTCGGAATCATGTGCACCTAAGCCTGATGACAAGCCATTAATACGACCACACTTGACGGGTTACACTCCAAACAGCAGGACTAACATCTGATACGAGGGAGAAATGATCCCGAGACTAACAAATCAGAACTAAGATCTCTCGTCCTGTCAAATCCATGCATAAAAGTCGATGGACCATTAAACAATTTACTGGAAGAGAGTACTCCATACATATCCGCACCCTAAATAATGGAACAGCCCTGTACGTCAGTGTAAAAAGATGCAGTATCTGCACCATCCTTAGCCAGAAGTGTTGAGTCGATTATCCACCTCACCCTCACCATGATGCTCACAGAATCACAGATGGCAGTCTTCAACCAATTCAATTCACTGCATGTGACATGAAAAACAGCTGGACACTGTAGATACGGCTAAGGCAGTTGGCCCTGACAACATTCCTGCAATAGGACTGAAGACTTGTGTGCACAACAAGCCGTGCCCCTGGGGAAGCTGCTTCATTCCAGCTCCAACTCTGACATCTTCCTGGCAATGTGGAAAATTACTCAACTGTATCTAATCCGCTAAGAGAAGGATTACTGCAATCTGACTCTTTACTAGTCCTTCAGTCCCATCACGACAGCTAGATTGGTGGGAGTTCAAATTTGACAGAGCTGTCAAGCAGCACAGAAATAATCTGCCCAGTGTAGTTTCCGATAGGTCCCCATGTGGAGATGGTGCTGTTGTGGAAATGTCACTGGATTACTAACCCAGACCAGGCTAATGCTCTGGCTGCTGATGCAAATTAAAAACTATTAATAAAATATCAAGATCTAAAATCTGGTGTCAGTAATAGTGATCTTGTGTTCAACATCAGTGTAAACTTCCCCAATGTACTTTCAGGAAGTGAATCTCCCATGCATTCCTGGTCTGGCCTAAAAGTGACTCCAGACTCAGAGACATGTGATATATTCTTCAATGATATCTGAATCGGCGAAACAAGACACTCAATTATATCAAACTGCACTGAGGTCTTAAATGATAAACCCGTACTGAACACCAGGCACCAGCCTCGTTAGTAGAAAAGGGAATGGGAAACACAATCGTGTCGACCCTGCAGAGACATCTTTCCTAACAGTTGAGAGTTTGTGACAATATTTGCTTTCCCTGTACTAGTTAATGGCTGAACATATCCACAGTGCGGTTTTCCCCATACAATAGTCATATCCCTTAATATGTTTAAACATTGTGAAATATAAAATGAGAACTGCTGGAGTGCCTTCAGCCCATCAGTTTTGCTCCTCCATTCAATATACAGGCAGTTCTCCGAAAACACGTGTTGATTAAATACAATTTGGCTGCAATATGATTCCTGAATCTTTTTTCTATAAAGTGAATTCCCGTTCACTGTGACGCGATTCCTTGGCAGGAACCAGCTGAAGAGCAAAACCCTGCCTCAGGATCCTCTCTCTGCAAAATGTACAAACAATGTGTTCAGCTAAAACAGGAATGCAATGCGCTCAGGAGGCCTTGAACTGAGCCTGAAACTGGAAATTGGAGACTACATTTAGGAAGAACTTTATTTCAAACTGTGGATAGAATCTTGAGGAGAACCGGAATTCTCCATCGTCATCACGTGGTTATTCATCCCCCATGTGCTTTCTGGTGAAGGGTAGATTGCTCCAGTGAGTGACTGTAGTGTGAAAGTGTTCCATTACAATATGTGATTTAAAGATTTATTCAGACTGAACTAGTGTGGTTGTTAGACCAAACTTAATTTTTGTTTTTTACTGATATTTTTGGGGGGTTTGCCCCTTACCCTCTTTTTTCCATCGACCCCATTATTAATATTGCACGATTTTCAACAACACAGTGTTGCCCAGAAACACAGTTAATATGTTATTTGAGAACAACCTGGACTGATAGCTGATCTGCTATCTTCGCACCATAATCCTGCTCTATCCCTATCCCTTTCATTTCCAGAAATCCTTATTTATATTCAGCGTAATGACTTCCACATCCTGATCTGGGAGAGAGTTCCCCTGGTTCGCCAGTCTCAGAGTGCAGACATTTATTGTCACATCAATGCAAAGCGGCCTGTCTGTACCTGATACTGTGGCCCCTTGCTTTAGACATGCAAGCCAGGGGAATTATCAACCCTGCTTCCAATCTTCTCGCACAGTCAGAGTGTTATATATTTCACCGAGATCTCCACTCATTTTCCTAAACCGCATGGAATACAAGTCCAGACTCCCAAACTGAGATCCCACAACAAGTCTGTCATCCCAGAGATCAGTCTGGTCATCCTTTACTGCTCTCTGTCAATGTCAGGTTTGTCCTCTATTAGGAACAGAGACCAAAACTGCACACAATGCTGCACAATGTTCTAGATGGCGTCTCACCAAGACCCTGTACCGCTGCAGTAATAAACTCGTACTCCTGTACTCAAATCCCCCTGAAATGAAGGTGAATACAGCAGTTATCCTCCTCCCTACTTGCTGCTCCTGCAATATTGCTTTCAGTGACTGGTGTACAGGGAGATCCAGATTCCTTTCAATGTTACAGTTCCCCACTTGCTGGGTCTATATACACTGGTCAGCGTGCTAATGCCATTCCCAGTACTGACTCATGGATTCAGAACTCACTGCCTTACATGGATTCGGAGGCTGCACAGAAATAAACAAAAATGGAGCTTAAGTTCCTTTATAGAGCAACATTTTCAAACACTCCCTTTTCAAATGATAGGCTGCCATTGTATTGTTCCCATCAAAGTACACAGCATCTCATCTCTCCCATTGCTCTCCATCCGCCACGTATTTGCCCAGTCATTTCACTTATCTCAGTCACCTTGGAGCTTTTTTACATCCTCCTCACACACTCACAAGCTGACATTGTTTAGTGCTGTCAGCAAACTTGGAAATATTGCATTTGAGACACTCAACCAAATATATGATGTGTATTTCCAATAGCTAGCGCCCAAGCCACGATCCTTGCTATATACCCCTAGCCTTCCACTAAAGAAATGTTTTTTTATTCCTTCTCACTGTTTCCTGCCAGGTATGTCCTTCTAGAACCATGTCCATGTATTAGCCCCAGTTCCACAGGATTTGAATTTGCACAATATGCTTGGGGCTTTATCAAAAACTTTTAGAAATTCCACTCGGATTGCATTGATAGCTTCGACATAATTTTGCTAAAAGCCGCTTTCTCAAATATGATTCCGATTTCATGAATCTCTGTTGACTTTGTCTATGTCCATTAATTTCAGTCTGATACTTTCTCTAAACTGATTAGTTGATAATTTAATTCTATTCCCCTTTTCTCACCAGACTAAAGTTCCCTCGTATAACTAGGAAGTTTTCTTTTTTGTTTTGATCTCTTCCGTAAAGGCATAACTGAAGTATTTGCTCCATAATTCTGCTATTTCCTGGTCCTCAATTATCTGGTATCAAACTGTAGGAAAGCTGCACATTTATTTCCATTAATTTTGACATTGACATATTTTCAGAAAATATTATAAGTTCTGTCTTATAAACTTTGTTAAGATATTCTTCAGAAACCTATCAATTCCTATTTTAAGGTACTCAGTGATTGGCCTTCCACAGCCATACAATCACAGAAGCAAAGACTCTGTTTTATCAGAAATACAGCACGGTCTACATTCGACCCACTTCGCGACACAATAGCCAGAGCCGTGAATTTTAAGGCATTTCAAGTGCACTGCCGTGTATTTTCTCATGGTTTCGAGGTTACCATGACAACTCGCCTCTCAAGAAATGCATTTCAGACCCCAACACACTCTGGGTGAAAAGCAATCCTCAAATCCTCACTCAACCGCAAACCCTTCACTTTAAAAGTGTGATCCTTTGACTAAAAGGAACAGCTGCTGTCCATCCACACTGTCCATGCTTCTCGTAATCCTAACCTTCAGAATCACGTCTCCCTCAGCCTCCTCCCCCCCAAACTAAACGACCCAATCTTATCCAGCCTCTCTCCATAGCTGATATGCTCCATCCCAGGGAACATCCTGGTGAATCTCCTTTGCATTCCCTCCAGTGCAGTCACATCCTTCCTGTGATGTGATTCCCAGAACTACACACAGTATTCCACCTGGGCCTCACCTAAGTTCCGCATAGCTCTTCTAATTTGTGCCTCAATGAATCAAGGTTATGTTTACAGTCCCCTATGCTTTCCCAAATTGTATATTAACCTGTACATCACATTCAGGGATGTGTGGAGAAGCACCCTCTGACCTTCCTAGTGTGCTGCCATTCATTGAGTCCTCTCCTGTCTGGTTCCTTCTTCCAAAGTGTATCACCTCATATTTATCAGGGTTACATTCCATTTGCAATTGATCTTCCCAGCTGACCATTCCATCTGTATCTTCCCATAACTTAAGGCCTTCCTCCCCACTGCCAACCAACCGGCCAATCTGCGTATCAAACACAAACTTACTTATCACACTCCCCACCCCTCGTCCATATTCACAGATACATCATTTATGAGTACCACAAATATTAAAGTTGACAATCACACAACATCAAGTTAGAGTCCAACAGGTTTGTTCGGAGCCCCTAACTTTCGAAGCACTACTTCTTCATCAGGTGATTGTGCGCTTTGATGAAGATGCAGAACTTTGAAAGATAGTGCTGCCGAATAAACCTGTTGGACTGTAATCTGGTGTTATGCGATTTTTAGCATTGTCCACCCAGTCCAACACCAGCACCTCCGAATCACAAATAATAAGGGACACAACACTGATCCCTGTAGTATACCATTGGACACTGGCCTCCAGTCACACAAGCAGTCAACCACCACCTTGTGTCTCCTACCACTAAACTTCATTTGGATGCAATCTAGGAATTCACTAATGTGTCCTACCTGTTCCCTGGTCATTCTGCTCCGCTGGACACACTTGTATATTATCTGCGAATTCTCCCTAATCTTGCCCTACCAGCAGGTTTCCATTCCCCTGTGTTAGTTAGTCCCCTACGCAGGCAGAATTTCCTCCTTATTGCAGTCTTAAATGGTCTGTCCTTTATCCTGCCATTATTTCACTTGATTGTGTATGAGGCAGCCGGAGAAATATCCTGTTAATTTCCAACTTGTCAAATGTTTTGTGAATTTTATACATTTCACAGTGACCCACCTCTCATTCTTTAAAACTCTACAGAACACAGGCAGAGTTTCCTCATCACACAATCTCGCCAATCGAGGGATTAATCTGGAGAATGTCCATTGAACTTCCTCTGTGGTCACTATATTCTTTCTCAGATTTGGTGACAAAAACTGTACTCAATATTCAAGGTACAGTACTCACCAACACGCCGTTAAACTGCTTCAACATGTCTTTACATCTATATTCTGACTCCCTTAAAGGAAGGCAATCCAAACTTTAACTTACCACTTGCACATATACCTCCAAATACCCTTCACATTCATTGCATTTACGAACTCATTGTGTGAGTTCTTATCGAAAGCCTTCTGATAATCTAAAATATGCCAATTGTACTGGTTCCCCATTATCTATGCTGTAAGAATCAACTTCATACAATTCTAAAGCTTATCAAGTATGATTTCCCTTTCAGAAATGCATACTGATTCTTTCCAATGTTGCTGTTAATTTCTACATAACGCATATCACATCCTATATAATGGACTCCAATAGTTTCGCCACAAATATCAAGTTAATTGGTCTGCAGTTCTCCACACTATCTCTTCATCCCTTTGTAGATGCTTGGATTCAAACGATGCAGAATGCACTGGGTAATAGAACACAGTCATCGACAGTGCAACTAATACTTCTATTAGTGGTTTATTTCTGAAGATTTTGGTATGAAGTACATCTGGTTTGTCAAGGCTGGCAATGCTCAATCCAGCTGTATGTTCAAGTAGATCCTTGTTACTGATATAAAGTGATTTTATGTCTTTCGATCCACAAGTCTTTTATTATGACGTTGAATTTCTGGGTGATTTTCTGGTTCTTCCTCCATGAAGACAGATGCAAAATAACTGGTTATGTGCTTGGCTATTTCCCTGTTATCCATAATGAGCTCGTCTCACCTCATTGCAGATTTCCACATTTGACTCTGCTTTTCTCTTTCCTTTGAAATATCGATCAGAGATTTATGCAGTCTTTGTGTTCCTGTTTGTTTGCATGCATGTTCGCTTTTTCATTTCCTTACCCGTTGCATGGCCCTGCTTTTCTGGATCGTAAATTTCTGAGAATTCTCAGGATTTCACAATGTCTGGAATTCTTCAGAAGTCACTTCCTGTGATTAATACAATCTTTAATTTATTATGCTAATCATTGGTAACTCACTTTCGCACTCTTGGGTGTTTTACATGAAATAAATAGACATATTTTTCAGACTCTGTACTTTTTCTATAAATCCCCTCGTCCTGACCATATATATTCAGGAACACTGCAGGAGGACAGGAAAGAAATAGCGGTGGCCCTGGTTGGTACTTTTGCATCATCGGGAGCCCATGGGTGAGGTCCTGGGGGACTGGAGGGTAGTGAATGCTGTGCCGTTATTCACGAAGGGCTACAAATAAAAAACGGGGAACTATAGACTAGTAAACCTAAAATCTGTAGCAGGTAAGTTACTTGAGAAGATTCTGAGGGAGAAGCTGTGCATGCATTTGGAAAGACAGGGCCTTGTGAATGGGGGATTATGGCTCACATGTTTGTTAGACTGCTTTGATAAAGTGACCAGTAACTTTGACAAGGGCATGGTTGTATATATAGTCTATATGGATTTCAGTAAGGCCTTCAATAAGGTTCCACATGGTACGCTGCTCTGGAAGGTTGCATCACATGGAATTGAGTGGAAGCTGGCAAATTAGGTCCAAAATTGGATTGATGATAGGAGGAAAAGGGTACTCGTGGAAGGATGCTTGTCGGACTGGAGGCCTGTGATGAGTGGAATGCCTCAGGGGTCGGTGCTGGGATCATATAATCATATATTACACATATCTATGATTTAGACGAGAATGTACAGGCATGATTTGTAAGTTTCAAGGTGACACTAAAATAGGCGGTATCGTGGACAGTGAGGAAGATTGTCAGAAATCTCAGAAATTATAGCAGTACCTTGATCAGGTGGGGAAGTGGGCCGAGAAATGGCAAATTTTGTTTAATTCAGAGAAGTGTAAGTTCTTGCATTTTAGAAAGTCAAATCAAGGAAGGAGTTTCATGGTGAATTGCAAGGCCTTAAGGAATGCAGTGGATCAGAGTGACCTTGGAATTCAGGTGCACGGTTTTCTGTAAGTGGAGTCCCAGGTAGACAAGGCACTGAAAAAGGCTTTTGACTCACTGGCCTTCATCAGTGAGAGCACTGAGTATCGAAATTAGGGAGTTATGTTGCAGTTATACAAGATGTTGGCGAGTCCATACTTGTAGCGACATGTTCAGTTTGGTTCACTTTGCTCGTGGAAGGATGTTATTAAACTGGAAAGAGTGCAGAAGAAATTTACAAGGATGTTGCTCAATTGTCTGGGATATAGTGAGAGGTTGAACAAGCTAGGAGTTTTTACTTTAGAATGTATGAGGCTGAGGGGGATCTGCTAGTAGTGTATAAGATCATGGGAGGCATGGATAGGGTCAATGCACTCAGTCTTTTTTTTCCCTAGGATTGGGCAATCACGGACTAGATGGCATCAATTTAAGGTCAGGCGGGAAAGAGTAAAAGGGGACCTGAGGGGCAATTTCTTTTAAACACAGGGTGGTATGCATATGGGATGAGCTGGCAGCAAAAGTAGTTGAGGCCTAAAATTTGCCCAAATGTGATTTCAATTTTAAATTCACAAAATTTAAAATACATTTGGGCAAATACAGAGGTAGGAAAGGATTAGAAGGATACGGGGAAATGGCAGGGAAATTGGGTTAGTGTGACTGGATATTTTGTTCGGAATGGACCAGTTTGGGCCGAATGGCCTGTCTCTGTGCTGTAAGACTATATGGGTCGAACAACCATTGTTCCCCTACTAAATGTTATACTGTATTTTCCCAATTCACTGGAGCGAACTTGACATTCTAGCCTCTGGGCTTCCATGATGTTTGACCAGAATGTTCAAACATTGCACATTGAATGCAGACGCCGTGTAAAGTACAACATAATAATGTCACTACTCCTCCAAAGATGGTTCAGAGCAAGGTTAGTAATTGGTCCTTCCGACCACACAATAGACAATAGATAATAGACAATAGGTGCAGGAGTAGGCCATTCTGCCCTTCGAGCCTGCACCACAATTCAATATGATCATGGCTGATCATCCTTAATCAGTATCACACAACACCAAATCCGAAATAATCTGCTCTCTAGTTTGGTTCACACTATACTCTTCAACCAACTTGATATACACTAAAGGAATTTATTTTTCACAACATTAGCAGTCACTTAGTTAACTCAGTTTCGATGCAACTTGACACTATCCATTATTACTGCAGAACCCACGAGTATTTGTTACTCATTCTTGGATGGGAGGCTTAGCTGGAAAACCAGCATTTACTGGCCATGCCAGACGGCAGTTAAGAGTCAACAGCGTTGCCTTGGATTTGGAGTGACATGCAGGCCAGACCAGGTAAGAACAGCCGTTTCCTTCCCTAAAGGACATTAGAGAACCAGATGAGTTTTTCCAACAATCAGGAATGGATTCCTGATCATTATCAACCCTTGATTCCAGATAGTTATTGAATTCAAATTCCACAATCTGCCATGGCTGGATTTGAATCCATGTCCCCAGAACATTACTTGGGTCTCTAGGTTAAGAAAACAGCGATAATATCAGTATGTCATGGCTTCCCTTTGCATATAGTTGCATATATAATTTCCAGAGCATATGATGCAAAATATTTGTACGACAGTTTTGGTTCAGATATATAACACAACAAGTTTGTTTCTCCTTGCTATTTGTAAGACCCACCCAAACTCATTCTGTGGAATCTGAGGGACAGGGTGTGTGTCGTTATAAGTGATAGATTTAGATAAGACATTCGGGGAGGCTCACCTCGATGCTGAGATTATCTGAAGACATGTCCAGCAATACAGGACAAGCATCAATATCCATTTCGCTCTGTAAGGATAAGTGTCACCGTATATTCTCACTGCTCCCTCACACTTTCGGTTTGTCTCTTATAGCACCTCCCCTCGACCAAGGCTCACACTCTATCTCCAAATAAGGCTCAAGCACAACCACACTCACTGTTGAATTCAGCACCTTCCCTCCCCCACATTTTCTATCCCTGATGCAATAGGCCCACACACACTAATAGCACTACTATGGACAGACTCCCTCCGGCCACCTCACCATGTCACACCTAACCCAGTCCAGCACTAACAACAGGGCCATCCACTCCCAACCTCACTCATTCCCTCCCTTTCTCCCATTCCAGGAGAAGCAGCCTGGAATAGGACAGAAAGGGCCAACCCGGGTGGTGGAGTGCCGGATATCCGTTCCCTCATCCCCCTACCCTGATATGTGGAGAGGATCCTCGTGAGCTCCAGAGAGCACCAGGATGACTTGTGTGGAGATTCCGAAACATCCACGTCCCACCAACCGAATAAGGAGCAGTGTTCAGTAAAGAGCAATTCTCAATTCAAACCTACTGTTAGTTCCAACCTCATCTCTCTCACTTGCAGAAGAACAGATACTCCATTGCACAGAAATGCAGATAGTGAAATACATAGACGGATTGGTAAATACCCCAATATACTAACATTCACAATGCATACAAGGATTTCCGCCCAGCGCATCATCCGCCGTCATTTCCGCCCAGCGCATCATCCGCCGTCATTTCCGCGCATCATCCGCCGTCATTTCCGCCCAGCGCATCATCCGCCGTCATTTCCGCCAACCTCCATGCACAGCGCATCATCCGCCGGCATTTCCGCCACCTCCAAACGGACCCCACCACCAAGGATATATTTCCCTCCCCTCCCCTATCAGCATTCCGTAAAGACCACTCCCTCCGTGACTCCCTCGTCAGACCCACACCCCCCACCAACCCAACCTCCACTCCCGGCACCCTCCCCTGCAACCGCAGGAGGTGCAAGACTGGCGCCCACACCT
>NC_057717.1:25143186-25154801 GCF_004010195.1 Chiloscyllium plagiosum | reverse complement strand
TCGAACTCAGCACCGCCTTCCTAACCTGCAATCTTCTTCCCGACCTCTCCGCCCCCACCCCTGTCTGACCTATCACCCTCACCTTGACCTCTTTCCATCTATCACATTTCCGACGCCCCTCCCCCAAGTCCCTCATCCCTATCTTTTATCTTAGCCTGCTGGACCAACTTTCCTCATTCCTGAAGAAGGGCTAATGCCCGAAACGTCGATTCTCCTGTTCCCTAGATGCTGCCTGACCTGCTGCGCTTTTCCAGCAACACATTTCCATCATACAAGGAGATAACCATGTACACACGTAGAAGCACACAAAGACATAAACAGTCACACACAAATGGACACAAACACTGATAGAATCAAC
Organism: Chiloscyllium plagiosum; assembly: GCF_004010195.1. Lineage (NCBI taxonomy): Eukaryota > Metazoa > Chordata > Chondrichthyes > Orectolobiformes > Hemiscylliidae > Chiloscyllium > Chiloscyllium plagiosum. Next base: position 25,154,443 of record NC_057717.1, on the reverse strand, counting down.
AGGCTGATACAAAGACAGACAGACATAGTCACAGAAATGCAAAAGTAATAAGCACATGGACACACGCACACTTAAATACACATTAAGACACAGACATGAGTGCCATTAAGACACAAATAAATAAGTTTTGATTTATAAGGAGATCAAGAATTCTAGGGAGAAGGGGGGTGAATGATGTTGAGGAACATATTAGAAATGACTGAATGGTATATCAGTCTCGATAGGCCAAATGGTCTAATTCTGCTCCTTTTATTTAATGTTGGTGTGGAGTTATGCTATCAGATATACTCTTCCTAAGACAGCAGTAGCATCATATTTGATTGGGAACAATCAGTGGTAATGTAGGAAAAGATTTGAGGGCAGAATGGTTAATGTCTATTCCTAGTTATTGTACCACTTTATCCGAAAAGGGGCAGTGATTTGATATGAGGTTAACACTGTTTTTTTTAAAAAATGTTTCCCACAATGAAAGAAGGATGTCCATTCCCCTTTCCTGTTGTGCTATCTGTGGTGTCCTCATCCTCAGGGAGCAGTGAAGACTCTGGTAATTTAGGTATTTTAGTTTGAGCTTGACTGATCTTTGCCAGACAGGAGAGTCAATGCTTATATGGAACAGACAGGAGACGGATGGTCAAGCACACTCGGATCAGCCATGAGCATTCTGAATGGTGCCACCAAATGGCCAACTGCTGCCTCTTTCCAATGTGTTGTTCCGTCAATCCACGCTCCCGGATGTTACAGAGATATACTGCTGCCCCTACCCCATGTGTTGTTCCCTCAATCCACCCCTCAGTGCGATTATAGGGTAGAGGAACATCCCATTCAGCCAGACTGGATCGTTACAACGAAACGGGAGGAGACCATTCTGCCCCTCCAAAGAATTACACAGGAATATAGGATGAAGTAATTCAGCTCGTTAAGTACATTACACAGCCCAGGACGAGGCCATTCAACCCGCCTGAACTGCTGTACGGGAACAGGGATGCTGTCACCAACAGGAAATAGACAGTGGTATATGATTTTTTAACCAAAACTGTAACTAGTCTTGTCTCAGAGATCACTGTAGGGTCATCAATGATCAATAATCTATGTAAAATATCTGGATGAAGGGACTTAATGGATCAAAGCTGAACTACCTTGTACACCAAAACACGTTCAATAGATCTTCAAATGGAGGTAGTGAATCTGCATTATGGTGTGGACAGGGAAGGTTTGTGAGCGTACCCTCAGCAGAAATAATATAATGTGAGTTGTCTATTGTAGTCAGGAAAAATTTAAATGGAGAGAGATTGCAGACCTCTGTGATGCAGATGTTTTTCATATTCTTGGTACATGAATCATATGAAGTCTGTCTGCAGATGCAGCAAGTAATTCGGAAGGTAAGTGGAATGATGCTGTTTGTGGCAACGGGTATTGGGTTTAATTAGGAATATTTCACTGTATCTGTACAGGGCGTTGCTGAGACCACATCAGATACACTGGGTGCAGTTCTAATCCTCTAAACTAAAAAAAACCCACATACATTTCCTTTCAATGATGTTCAAAGATGCTTCCCTTCATTCATTCCTGACATGAAGGCCTTTTGTTATCGCGGATTATCTGTTTAGACCTTAGATGAGAAATTTTAATGAACCACGATTTTCAGAGAAGTCTTTCAGCTGGATACATATTTTCTCTTGTTCAGAAGACTAAAGCTAGATAATATTTTTTTTTGAATGAGATGCATTGATATTAATACAAATATTATGAAGATATCAGCCAATTTGTTTTAAAATTACGCAGATGCATATAAGCATCTCATCAAATCATAAAACGGACACATTATTTTCTTTTGCTAATGAAAGGCACTGTGCACAACAACAGCATTGATGCTGCATACAGCATACAGTCTATTATCATCCATTTCAGAGAATGTACATGGAGAATGCACATGGTCCCGTCGGGTGTTCAGTTGACATTCTTGTATTTTTCCACACAGAGACGGAGACAAATATTACTTGCTTCAGAAGCAGCAGCCAATTTGTCTCTCTCTCTCTTACTTTGTTCTGATTGAAAACATGGCGTGTGAGCAGAAAAGTCCTGAGTCTTCTTTACCATTCGTGGAGGATTCCTGATGAGGATTCATAGAAATCTCTGTACTGCTCGAAGCAAAGGGAATTCAACCAAATCCAACTGTTCCGGGAAGAAATCCGCATTCCCAGGCACTTGTGTGAGCAGAATAAGTTCAAAGTCAGAAAAATATTTGAGACACTCTATCATTTTAGCATTTGTGCACAGTTCAACTTTCTGTGTCTCAGAGTTTTCTAGAAAATTTCCCAGACTGATACCTATATCATTGGACACAGCACCCAACTGGTTACATTTAAAATTTGCTTTCACCAATAGAGGAGTGGGAAAAGACATGAGTGACCCCCCAATATTGTTCAGATCACGATCAAGAGATTCTCAAAGGGTTGTTAAGGTGTGAATTCCCTTCCACAGAAGATTGTGATGCCTGGATATTTGCATTTTTTTCAAAATTGTCTGTGTAAGACATTTGAAAGACAAATGAATGTAGGGAAATGGTACACTGACAGAAAAGTGCTGCTGAGACCTTAATCAGATCATAGTGCATGGTGGAGCCATGATAAAGTGTCTGATGACCCACTCTTGCTCCACAGTCCCGTGTTACTATGGTGAATTGAGCCTCTCACAGCTCCTGTAAGGTGCAGATGGAGGCCACTTGCTCCAAATACCTGGTCCACAGTAACAGAGGATCTCACTTAATCACTCACAACTGTCACACACAGATTGGTACGGATTGGAAAATGTTATTTGAAAATCCAGGCTGGTTTAGAAAGACGCCTCTGGTCTGTTTACAGAGTGCCCCCTCTCTGCAACTTGTGCTTCATTTGTTGGTCTTGGTCTAGACCAGGATTCGTTATGAATGAAGCTCCATACCTCACTCAGAGATGACTCAAAAATGCTTTGCTCTCTCTGATTACAACATGCAATAACAATACATCCAGGATAATTGCAGCCGTTTACTTTGAAGTTACAGAAAATGAAAACATAAGGAACAGGAATAGGTAATTTGGACGGTCAAGTCATTGTCTACGATCATGGCTGATCTACTGTTAGCATTACCTCCTCGTTAATGCCCAGTTCTTCACACTCCTCAGCTCTCTGACAGAGTGAATGGCCTTGAGATCAAGGCAGCAGTTGACTGAGGATGTCATCGGGACCACCTACTTATTTGAGCTTAATGAGAATCAGGTCGAACCTCCCTACTGGTTGGGGTCTTTCAGCGCACGAAGGAAGATGCTTGTGGTCGTTGGCCGACAATCCTCTCAGTCCCGGGACATCTCTTCAGGAGGTCCTCAGATTAACTTTCTCAGCACAAACATCTTCAGCTCCTTCGTCAACGTCTATGTGCCGCCATTCACGCCGCCCCCCATCTATCTCAAGATCAGAAGCGGAGTGATCACTGAAGACCACACAATATTCAGAACATTTTGTCCCCACTCAGCTCCTGAACCAGTCTGTGTCTATATTCAGCACAAACAACATTCACGTTAGTGCTGATAAAGTGTCGGTAACATTCATGTAACAGAACGGCCAGGCACTGCACATTTCCACAGTTAAAAGAGGAGCTCATTCAGAACATCAAGCTGGTTACACCCGGGTACGTGGAAACCATTCAGCCCAACGAAATGACTGAACAAGAAGAGGGACAGCCATTCAATCCTCCTGCCTGTTCCACAGGAAGAGGAGGCGTCTGGTCATTACATTGAGCCGTTAAACAGGAACAGGCAGAGTCCAGTAAGACCCCTAAACCTGTTCTAAAGAACCAAGAGGAGACCATTCACCCCTCGAGACACTTACACAGGAGTAGGAGGGTGTCATTGATCCTCCAACCTGGAAAACGAATGGAGCAGAGACTGCACTCAAAGACTGCTCACAATGCTCCTCGTGGCTCCATTGCCTGTGGAACAAATGATAGTTTAACGTGTTTTGCCGGCAGTGAGAAAGAAAGCCAAATATATTGTGCAAAGCCTCACAGAGGCATCTTCCATCTCCAAGAAGACGGATCTATGTTCTCCATGTGGGTCAGAAGCTGGTGGTAATAGTTAATAGCTTTAGAATGAAGGTATTGTGGCTCCTGTCGGGACGGTGGATAACGTGACGTTCTATGTATGATCACAACCAAATGCACTTTATTAATATGGAAAGGGTTTAGTTGAAGACTGGAGCTCTCTGTCTCTCAATCGAAATTGGGAGTGGCCTGGAATGAAAGGAACATTCTCAGAGTCTTTTAAGTCATCGAGAATCATGTAAACTAAGAAAGAAAACATGGAATTTATCACCGTATTAGTACTATTTGGAAAATAATGATTGACTGTCCATCAACTTAAGGTTCAATGCAATCACCTCTTATTCTTCAAAGCGCTACAGATTAATCCTCATGCATTCCCGATGGTACAATCATCCCAACAATTAGTCTGATGAAACTCCTTTACACTCTTTCTACTAAGAGGATTATTCCTTATAAAGGAGAGACGATCTGTGCACAATACCCCAAATACTATGTCAACAACACTCTAGGGTTGATCACAATGATTCTGTTCCCTCACTTAGCTGTCTCAGCTTCTTTCCTGTGGTATAAAAAGCTATTCCTTCTCTCTGCACTGCGAACGATGTGGAATTTTGAAGTTTCTTACATCTTTGCGTCAGTCGTCACCAGAGGTGTCGATGGAGGTGTCTATCACGTTCAGAGGGAGACTCAATCAGAAAGAATTCACTTGAAACAGGGAATGATCACCTACCTGAATGGAAATTATTTGCAGGAACATGGAAATCAGGCAGCAGAAGGGAGCTACATTTCCTTTTGTTCTTCACTCACGGCATGTGTGCAGCCCTGGTCAGGCCAGCATGTTATGATGATCTTGAACTGAGTGGTTGATTCAGCTGTTGCACAGGATAATAAAGAGTAAAACACATTGCTATGGGTTTGCAGTCACTCAGAGACCTGAACATGAAAGGATAACCCATTGCCTTCTCTAGAGGACATGAGGCAAACAGATATTCTTCTGTTGAAAACAAGTGGTGATGATTTCATTTGCATTTCATCAACTTCCTTCTGGAGACACCAAAAGATTATTATTCTGTGCTGCTTGATTATGAGGCAATGACTTGACCACCATGTACTGTCTGTCCATCTGACAGATTCTGTGGAGAGGACAAATTACCCATCTCAAGTGCAAATATTCTGTGATGCAAGCATAGTTTGAAGGGACTTGAAATGGTTATATCTGGATTTACCAAAGGCACAAATGATGGATTATTCAGCAGTTGCATTGAGGCTGAGAAGGTGACTGAAATATTCTGACAGTGGCGTTGGGCAGGATTGGTGAGTGGGGAGAATTTTAGAAACGTAAATATGAATGATGGAAAAAGATAATGGAGATTAAGGAGAGTGTGGTTTCTCTTCACGTATTGTTGAGTAAGTTGATGAATAGTAATTTGCTAGTTATAATTTGTAAGGAATAAAATTTTTGACCTGATCTGAAAATGATGATTTCCAAATTTTAAAATTTGAATATGAACAGAAATTCAGTTCAACTCAGCTTAATGGTCAGATGGAGTGACTCACCAGGAACACCAACTGTAGCGAGGATGGGATAGTAACCACCTTGAATAATCCAAAGGATATCTTCCATCCGTGATGCTAATGATATCCAAGGCTGAGAAAAATAGTAAAGACCCAAGGATAAACTCCTGTCTGTTATTGTAATATTCCAGTCTAATGTTCTCAGATTCTGATCTCTCCTCCCCGTCACTCGAGCTACTGATCTCTGTTAGTCCAGTCATTGATGCTCCTGCCCATACTGGGATAACACATTGAACCAAGTCCTTAGTTACTAGAAGAGGCAAACCCTCCAGTGACACATCTCGGATCCACGGAGACTCTCATCAATCACAGTCACTGGCTCCAGCCAACGTCTTTTAATTCAATATTGTTGTATTCAAATTCAAAACAATGATTCAAACGGGCATTTTCTGGATGGGCTATGTGAGGGTGACTGATGGAACAAATCTTGAGGCTGGTAGATCAATTGAGTGTAACCATTCAATCTGTCTTGGATGCAGGAGTAATGCCATAAGTTTATCAGAACATGAACATGCGTCTCTGATTATAAATGGAAACATACATCCTGGAAATATTGATCAAGCATCATAATTTCAATTAACATTGAGACAATTTTTATAGTTCATGATCTGAGGGGAATGTGTGTCTGAGAAATGTGGGGTTATAACAGACAAATGGCATGGATATGTTAACAGAGAATTGTTCGTGACAAATGCAATTCGGATTGATATTCCAAGTTCAGTGAGAGGCAGATGAGGCCTGTATTATTGATGTTATCAATGTTAGTGAACTGTGATGAAATGTCATTTACTGGACTTCAATTACATTGTGATTATGGCATTGGGGAGGAGACAGAAAACAGAGAGAATTGGGGGACATGGCAGTTCAGACTGGAGGGAGGGACTATAATATTCCCCAATCATCAATATTGGAATGTCACTGTTTATAACTCATATGAAGAACAGATTCAAATTTTCATTTAAAGAAAGGAATGAGGAGTAAAAATTGTTTATTGAACACAAAATACCGGGACAAAAGGATTAAACTATGGGAAGTACGAAGAAATAAGATACACTCATGATATTGAGCTACATAAATTGAAATGTGTGTTACAAAACCAGGAAAGTGGTGTGCAATCTTTATTAATCATTATTTGGCCCATAGCTGAGATGCTGATTTCCCCTCTGTCAGTGATCCACCTCATTGAGATTCTCTGGTGCAGTATCTCAGGATTGAGGGGGTTCTCAGTTCTTGCTGCTATTCACACAGTCAATTTCAATTAAATCAGTTTCTCACTGTAGAAAAACATATCACTTGGCCTTTTGGACTCTGTTTAACTGTCAGCAACTCAGTTATGTGACATTATTGGCAATAAATGCTCTGGGACCACAGTCGGTATCTGCACAGTGCTCAAACAGCATGGCAATAGGTAAAGGCCTTGCAGTCCGTGAGAATTTCTAAATAAAACTTCCATTTTCTCTCTGCTCCTGTCTATCCCCCCTCATGCTGTCTTCTGATCGAGCCAACTCACCCTCATTTAACATCCCTCCAATCACTCCCTGTATTCCCAAATTGTGCAATTGTACAGCTTGATGTTGTGGTCATTTTGGAGAAATGCATACAGCAGAGACAGTACTGATCGTTGGAGACTCCGGGTTTAGATGCTTCATTAAGAACAAGCATCTATTAGATATTAAAAGTGGGGCGGGGTGGGGTGGTGTGGGGGAGGGTGGGGTGGCATTGAAAATCAAAGACAGCATTGGTAGAAAGGATGCTTGATAAAGACTCGTCTACTGAGGCAGTATGGGAAGAGTTTAGAAACAAAAACGGAGAGGTCACTCTGTTGAGAGTTCTCTATTGCCGTCTGAAAAGTTCCAGAGATGTAGAGGAAAGGATTACAAAGATGATACTGGATAGGAGCGAAAGTAACCGTGTAGTTGTTATGGAAGAATTTATCTTTCCAAATATTGACTGGAAATGCTACAGTTCAATTACTTTATATGGGTCAGTTTTTGTCCAATGTGTGCAGAATGGTTTCCTGACACAGTACGTAGATAGGTCAACAAGGGCCGAGGCCAAATTGGATTTGGTACAGAGTAATGAACCAGACCAGGTGTTAGATTTGGAGGTAGGTGAAGACTTTGCTGATAGTGACCATAATTCAGTTATATTTCCCTTAGCAATGGAAAGGGACAGCTGTATACCGCAGGGCAAGAGTTGTAGTTGGGGGGAAGGCAATTATGATGCAATTAGGAAAGGTTTTAGGATACATCGGACCGGGAAGGAAACCGCAAAGGATGGGCACAATTTTAGTGTGGAGTTTTTTTCAATCAACAGCTGCTGTGTGTCCTTGATAAGTTTATACCTGTCAGGAAAGGAGGAAGTAGACGAGTGAGGCTGTTGTGGTTTACTGAAGCAGTTGAATCTCTTGTCAAGAGGGAGAAGGAGGCTTATTTAACGATGAAACGTGAAGGCTCAATTCGGATGCTTGAGAGTTACTAGTTAGCCTGGAAGGACTTAAAGAAAGAGCTAAGAATAGCCAAGAGAGAATGATAAGTCTGCCAAGTAGGATCGAGGAAAACCCTCAAGCTTTCTATCAATTTGTCATGAATAAAAGAATGACCAAATGTAGATTAATGGCAACCAAGGACAGTAGTGTTAAGTTGTGTGTGGAGTCTGAGGAGATAGGACAGGCTGTAAATTCATATTTCAATCAGTATTCACAATGGAAAAACAAAATGCTGTCAAGGCCAATACTGAGATACAGGCTATTAGACTAGACGAGATTGAAGTTCGTAACGTGGAGATGTTAGCAGTTCTGGAGAGTGTGAAAATAACTAAGTCCCCTGGTCCAGATGGTATTTATCCTAGGATCCTCTGAGAAGCTACGGAGGAGATTACACAACCACCTGTTCGGATTTTTACATCACCATTGTCTACAGGAATAGTGCCAGAAGACTGGAGGACAGCAAATGTCGTCCCTTTGTTCAAGAAATTGAGAAGAGACAACCCAGGTAATTATTTAACAGGCTTACTTTGGTTGTGGGTAAAGTGTTGGAAAGGATTATAAGAGATAGGATTTACTATCATCTAGAAAGGAATTATTTGATTTGGAATAGTCAACAAAGTTTTCTGAAGGGTATGTCATGCCTCACAAATCTTACCGAGTTCATTGAGAAGGTGACCAAATAGGTGGATGAGGGTAAAGTGAGGTATGTGGATTTCAGTGAAGCTTTTGATAAGGTCCACCATGGTAGTCTATTGAAGAAAATATGTAGAGTGTGTTGTTGGAAAAGCAGAACAGATGAGGCAGCGTCCAGGATGCATGCAAGTTGATGTTTCTCTTGTACGCCCTTCATCAGAAATCGGTTTTCTGGTCTGCAGCATCTGCAGTCTTAATTTTCTCCTCGCTCCTCGGATGTTGGCTGACCTGCTGTGCGTTTCCAAAGCCACACTCTCGACTCTGATCTCAACGATCTGCAGTCCTTACTTTCTCCCAGAAAATATGGAGACGTGGAATTGTGAGTGATTTAGCATTTGGATCACAAATCGGCCAGCTCAAAGCAGACAGAAGGTGGTAGTTAATGGGGAATGCTCATCCTGGAGTGGAGTTGCTAGTGATATATTGCAAGGATCTTCTTTGGAGTGACTGTTGCCTGTCCTTTTGAAAATGACCTTAATGAGGGCATAGAAGGAGGAGTTAGTAAATTTACGGTTGACAGTAAGGTCGGTGGATCTGTCGGCAGTACCGAAGGATGTTGTAGGAACTGAGCTGTAATATTCGATGTGCATGGACCTACAATGGGATACATAGCTTCCTTCTGTGATGTAACAATTCTGAGGTAATCTGGCCCACAGTAAAAGCTTCAGGTGCCTGGAGAGTCAAGCTGGTCCAGTAAAGGACACACACTGCACAATCATCCATCATCTCTTCGTGTTTTCTGATTTACAGCGGCCTCAAAATATCAGTCCAAATAAACTAGATTGATTCAAATTCAAGCAGTCACGAGAAGGTTCACCCGAGGAGATTGCCGTCACCTCTGAATGAATAATAAGATTTCAGAATAACACACAAAAAAGCAATATCACAGCACCATAATAATTGGCAGCAGAGTAAAACTTACAGTTCCAAATATTTCCAAGTTTAGCATTGTGCTCACTTTTGGTCACCTTGCTGTAGGGAGGATGGTATTAAACTGGAACTTTACAAGGATGTTGCCAGGACTCAAGGGTCTGAGTAATAGGGAGAGGTTGGATAAGCTGGGACATTTCTCTTTAGAGCGCGGGAGACTGAGGGGAGTGAAGTGATTCGAGAAGCTCGCCATGGCCAACATCAGTTCCAGTCTCCCAGCCTGCCTCGATCCCCTACAATTTCTCTACCAGTGGAATGGGTCCATAGCGGGTGCCATATCCCTGGAACATCTGGACAACAAGGACACCCACGTCAGATTCCAACTCATTGACTATAGGTTCACCTTCAACACCATTATTCCCTTCAGAATAATCACAAAACTCCCTGACCTTAGTCTTGGCTCCGCCCTCTGAAGTTGGATCCTCAGCTTTCTGACCTACAGTGCACAATCAGTGAAAATAGGAAAGTGTGTCTTCCATGATAACATTCTACACTAAAATCCCAAAGGATGTGTCCTCAGCCCCCGACTATACCCCTGTACACCCACGACTGTATTGCCAAATTTTGAACGAATGCCATCTATATGTTCACTGATGACACCATCAGAGTAGGACAGGTATGTAATGATGGCAAGTCAAAATACAGAACGGATTTCTTGAAATCTCGCACAAATTGAAATATTGTTTCATCATTCAACTTGAATAGACTACTCAGAATATTATGGGTTTAAAAGGATCATGCGTCATTTTCCTAAACTCCAACTGATCCAAGTCCAGTCTGACAATGTTTCCTCCAGAAATAAATGCTCTTTACAGGAATCAGTTGAGTGAATCTTCTCTGGACTGCTTTTTATGTCACTGTGCCCTCAGCTCTCCTGACATGGTCTCACCATACCCTGGAAAACTGCAGAAAACTTTCCAGACTCCTGGATGTGTTCTCTTTCAAAAGGTTTGAAAATGTATATTGCCTCCCTATGACGTGCACGCAACGTGTTGTTTTTTTGTGATCCAGGTGTCTCATTCCTCTGTGCCTCAGCTTTGCAATCTCTCCACTTGAATAATACACTGTTTTTCCATTCACACCACCAATCTATTCAAACACAGGCACATTTTTCCTGCTTAAAAATTCATAACACTGTCCACCCTATGTAACCCTCTGATTATCTTGTATAGATAAATTCAGACACCGCTCAGACTTCTTCTCTCGAACGAAAACAGCGGCAACTACCTCAGACTTTCCTTTTAAGACCTTCCCTCCAAATCAGGCAACATCCTCATAAATCTGTTTTGAATCTTTTCCAAACCCTCCTCGTCCTTTTGTAATTAGCTTAGATTACTTTACAGTGTGGAAACAAGTCCACACCGACCCGCCGAAGCGCAACCCACCCATACCCCTACATTTACCCCTTACCTAACACTACGGACAATTTAGCATGGCCAATTCACCTCACCTGCACATCTTTGGACTGTGGGAGGAAACCGGAGCACCCGGAGGAA
>NC_057717.1:25141445-25142188 GCF_004010195.1 Chiloscyllium plagiosum | reverse complement strand
CCCCGGAGCATGACTACTTGTGCAGTATGATTTGCCCTAGTTTTCGCACTCATGCTGTCATTGACTTCCTTATACAGACATGGATAATTTTTCTCTGTAATGCAATTCCTCTTGTCTCACGAATGTACTTTAATTGAGAGGTATTTAGTATCCCCTTAAGTATTTGCCAAGTTACTTCATCTGTCCTGCCTTTGACTGTTCACACCACCGCATACCACCCCTACCCCCCCCACCAACACCTTCCTTAGGCCACTGTAAGTATCATTGCCCAACATTAAGGCTCTCTTATGTGACTCTGTTCTCACTCTTTCAATCTGAATTTGCAACTATTGCATGTTGTGGTCATTCTTTCCAAGAGAATCCTTAACTGCATGATCGTTTTTCATTCCTTCCTGGCATCAAATCTAAAGTAGCCTGCTCTCTGGTTGATTCAATGACATGTGCTCTCACAAAAAATTCTTCATTTTCTCTATGAATTGTCCGTGGAGACTATCCTTTGCCAAGTTGATTAATTTATTCAATATGCACGTTTAGCCCACCGTTGTTTACCTTGTCACGAACCCTCATTATTCCCGACCTCAGAAGTACTTTGGGGAGACTGTGGCTGAAAATTACTCTTCCAAAGAGGTTTCTTCCCTTGCTTTTTATTTGTCCCTGGACTAATTTCATTTTGTTCCCTCATGCCAATATCATTTCTTAGTATAGCCTTGGTATCATCCTTAACTAATGCATCAATTCCATCT
>NC_057717.1:25123281-25140945 GCF_004010195.1 Chiloscyllium plagiosum | reverse complement strand
CTAAAAGTTGAAGTTCTAAATTGAAGAAAGGCCAATTTTGACGGTATTGGCAGGAACTTTCAAAACCTGATTGGGGGCAAATGTTCACAGGTAAATGGACGGCTGGAAAAGGGGAAGCCTTCAGAAATGATATAACAAGAATCCAGAGAAAGTACATTCCTGTTAGGTAGAAAGGAAAGGCTGGTAGGTACAGGGAATGCTGGCTAACTAAAGGGTTTGATTAATAAAAAGAAGGAAGCATCTGTCAGGAAGAGACAGGATAGATCGAGAGAATCCGTAGAAGAGTATAAATGCAGTAGGAGTATACTTAAGAGGGAAATCAGGAGGGCAAAAAGGGGACATTAGATAGCTTAAGCAAACAGAATTAAGGAGAATCCAAAGGGTTTTTACAAATACATTAATGTCAAAATCATAATTAGGGAGAGAACAGAGCTCCTCAAAGATAAGAAAGGCAGCCCTTGTGTGGAGCTGCAGAAAATGGGGGAGATACTAAACGAGCATTTTGCATCAGTATTTACCGTGGAAACGGATAGGGAAGATATAGAATGTCAGGAAATAGATGGTTACACGTTGAAAAATGACCATATTACAGAGGAGGAAGTGCTGGATGTATTGAAACGGGTAAAGGTGGATAATTCCCCAGGACCTGAACAGCTGTACCATAGAACTCTGTGCGAAGCCAGAGAAGTGATTGCTGGGCCTCTTGCTGAGACATTTGTACCGTTGATAGTCACAGGAGAGGTGCCAGAAGACTGGAGTTTAGCAAGCGTAGCGCCACTGTTTAAGAAGTGTGGTACGGACAAGCCAAGGAACTATAGGCCAGTGAGCCTGACGTCGGTGGTGAACAAGTTGTTAAAGGGAATCCTGAAGGACAGGATGTACATGCATTTGGAAAGACAAGGACTGATTAGGGATAGTCAACATGGCTTTTCCGTGGGAAATCATATCTCATCATCTTGATTGAATTTTTTTGAAGAAGTAACGAAGAGGGCAGAGCGGTAGATGTGATCTATATGGACTTCACTAACGCATTCGACAAGATTCTCCATGGGAGACTGGTTAGCAAATTTATATCTCACGGAATACAGGGACAATTAGCTGTTTGGATGCAGAACTAATTCAATTTTGAAGACAGAGGGTTGAGGTGGAGGGTTGTTTTTCAGACTGTAGACCTGTGACCAGTGGAGTACCACAAGGATCAGTGCTGGGTCCTCTATATTTTTGTCAATTACATAAATGATTTGATGTGAGCGTAAGAAGTATCGTTAGTAAGTTTGCAGATGACAACAAAGTTGGAGGTGTCGTGGACAGTAAAGAAGGTTACCTCAGAGTACAAAAGGATCTTGATCAGATGGGCCAACGTGCTGAGAAGTGGCAGATGGAGTTTAATTCAGATAAATGCGAGGTGCTGCATTTTGGGAAAGCAAATTTTAGTAGGATTTATATAATGTCCTGGGGAGTGTTGCTGAACAAAGACACCTTGGAGTGCAGGTTCATGGCTCCTTGAAAGTGGAGTCGCAGGTAGATAGGATAGTTAAGGCGGCATTTGGTATGCTTTCCTTTATTGGTTAGAGTATTGAGTATTGGAATTGGGAGGTCATGTTGCGGCTGTACGGGTCATTGGTTAGGCCACTGTTGAAATATTGCGTGCAATTCTGGTCTCCTTCCTATGGGAAATATGTTGTGAAAATTGAAATGGTTCAGGAAAGAGTTACAAGGATGTTGACAGGGTTGGAAGATTTTAGGTATAGGGAGAGGCTGTACAGTCTGGGGCTGTTTTCCCTTGAGCATTGGAGGCTGAGTGGTGACCTTATACAGATGTACAAAATTACGAAGGGCATGGAGAGGATAAATGGATAAAGTCTTTTCCCTGGTGTCGTGAAGTCCAGAACTAAAGGGCATTAGTTTGGGTGAGAGGAGAAAGATGTTGGTCGTCACGGTGGCACAGTGGTTAGCAATGCTGTCTCACGATGCCAGAGACTTGGGTTACAATTCCCGCTTCAGTTTGTGTGGACTTTGCACATTCTCCCGATGTCTGCGTGGGTTTCTTCCCACAATCCAAAAATGTGCAGGTTAGGTGAATTGGCTATCCTTAATTATCCGCAGTGTTAGTTTAAGGGGGATGGGTCTGGGTGGGTTGCGCTTCAGCGGGTCGTTGTGGACTTGGTTCCACACTTTAAGAAATCTAAATGTAAAAGAGACCTGAGGGACAACTTTTTCACACAGACGGTGGTACGTGTATGGAATGAGCTGCCAGAGGATGTGGTGGAGGCTGGTACAATTGCAGCAATTAAAAGGCATTTGGATGGTTATATCAATAGCAAGAGTTTGGAGGAATATGGGCCGGATGCGGGCAGGTGGGACTGGATTGGATTGGGATATCTGCTAGACATGGACGGATTGGAATGAAGGGCCTGTTTCCATGCTTTACATCTCTATGCCTCTATAACTCACACAGTGAGTTCGTAAATGCAATTAGTGTGAATGGTATTTGGAGGAATACGTGTAATTGGAAAGATAAAGTTAGGCTGTAGTTTGTTTCAGGGAATCGGAATATAGAGGTAAAGACATCATGAAGCAGTTGCATAGAGTGTTGGTGAGAGTGTACCTGAGGTATTGAGTGCAGTGTTGGTGACCTAATCTAAGAAAGATTACACTGATCACAGAGGACATGCAATGAACATTCTCCAGATTAATTCGTGAGATGACAAGATTTTCTGATGGGGAGATTTGTCTTGCGACCTCTTCAGTTTCAAAGCATGAGAGGTGATCGCAGTGAAATTTCAACAATCTATGATACATGTGATGAGATGGAAATAAATAGGATGTTTCTCTAGCTGTCTACTCTATATTTAAGGCAAATAATGACAGGATAAGAGATATGCCATTTAAGACCGTAATAAGGAGGAAATTATTCCCTCGGAGGGGACTGACTAACACAGGGGCATAGAAGCCTGTTGGCAGGGCAAGATTAAGGAGAATCCCCAGATATTCTTCACGTATATCAAGTGGAACAGAACAACCAGGGAACATGTAGGGCCTATTAGTGACTTGCCAAGTTGCATCCCAACTCAACGTCATGGTAGAAGGGCGTTTGTGTGACTGAGCCCAATTTCCCCTGGTGTACTACAGAGATCAGTGCTTTGTCCCTTATTATTTGTGGTATTCATAAACGATGTGAATTTGAAGTGGGTAGGGGGAGTGTGATAAGTAAGTTTGTGTTTGACACAAAGATTGGCCGTGTGGTTGGCAGTGAGGAGGAAGGTCTTATGTTACAGAAAGATACAGCTGGAATGGTCAGATGGTCAGATCAATCGCAGATGGAATGTAAACCTGATAAATATGAGGTGATCCACTTTGGAAGAAGGAAACAGACAGGGGAGTACTCAAAGAATGGCATCACACTAGGAAGCTCAGAGCGTGCTTCTCCACACATCCCTGAATGTGACTGGATATGATAATTGATGAGTTCGGCATTACTGTAGATAAAGTCTTTATTCATTGACCCAAAGATTACACGAGTTTTATATAGCACTTTGGTAAGGCCAAATGAAATATTGTGTGCAGTTCTGGGAGCCAAATTACAGGAAGGATGTGATTGCACTGGATAAGGTGCAGAAGAGATTCACCAGGATGTTCCCTGGGATGGAACATATGAGCTGTGGAGAGAGGCTGGGTAAGCTCGAGTTATTTATTTTGGAGCAGAGGAAGTTGAGTGGGTAAGTAATTCAGGTTTAAGATTACAAGGGGCATGGACAGGATGAATAGATAACAGCTGTTCTTTTTCGTCAAAGTTTCAGATTCCTTACAGAGTGAAACCCGGGAATGGAGAATGGAGAATAGAGAAACATGACACGACTACTTCACTTCTGCTGTCACAGAAAAATACATAAACAAAGCCTTCCCAGCAATAGGAGAAAATCTGAATCTGATGAGAAAATGATGTAGAATTAAACTAGTAAATAAACTAATTTGGAGTAATTATTGGAACTGCAAATAATGGGCATAGGAAAAATTCAACACACATTAATGAAATGGGAAACATATTTGAGAAACTGACTGGTAGATTAATTACAGAAAAAAACAATAGAGGCACTGAACTTGGATTTTCAGCAAGAATGTTAATAGAGTCCCAAGCCTAGTGTGCAAAGTAAAAGCATATGGGATAGGAGGTAATATATGAACATGATGTTAAAATGGGAGTGTTGACAGGAAACAATGAGCAGGAATAAATGGGTGGTTTTCAGTTTGGAAGGCTCATGAGGCATCGCAATGATTAGTGCTGGGGCGCCAGATATTCACAATACATCTCAAACATCTCGTTGAGGGAATCAAATGCAAGGTTTCCAAGTCTGCTGATGGAACTAGGATTTTGAAAACTGAGGAGGGTGTGAAAAAAACTTCAAGATGATTGAAACAAATGGAGTGAATGAGTAAATCTGTGGCAGATGAAGAGCAGTGTGGATAGATGTGATGTTTTCTACTTTGTTGGGAAACACTAAAATTCCAGCTAACCATTGGAAAAGGGAATGGTTGAGAAATATCGATCTATGAAGGGAACTGCACTTTTCTTCTGTTATTGTTTGGACAGACATCGGAGTTCCAGGGCAGTAAGTCATGAAGACAGAGGCCAATACAGGGAATACATTGGCACAGAGACCAGTTTATGCAGACCCACCAAGTGGGGAGCTGTAACATTGAAAAGGATCTGCGATCTCCCTATACACCAGTAACTGAAAGCAGGATTGCAGGAGCAGAAAGCAGTCAGGAAGATAAATGGGGTGTTGACCCTCATTTCAGTTGGGCTTGAGTCCAGCAGTAAGGGTGTCTCAGTGCAGCTGTACAGGCAATTGGTGAGACCTCAACTCGAACATTGTGCAGTATTGTGTGCAGTTTTGGTCTCCATACCGAACAAAGGACAAACCTGACATTGAGTGAGTGCAGCGAAGGCTGACGAGACTGATCTCTGGGATGACAGACCTTTTGTGGGAGCAGAGTTTTGGGCGACTGAGCCTGTATTCCATGGGGTTGAGGAAAATGAGTGGAGATCTCAGTGAGATATTTAAAACACTGACAGGGTTAGGTAGATTGGAAGCAGGATGATAATTCCCCTGGCTGGGACGTCTAAAACAAGAGGCCACAGAATCAGGTACAGGCAGGTCACATTGCATTTAGATACCAATAAATGTCTGCACTCAGAACTGGTGAACCTGGGAATTCTCTCTCACATAAGGCTGTGGAAGACAAGGCACAAAAGACTAATAAGGATGTCTAGACACCGAAAGGATGGGGGAGACAGCAGAAGTATGGTGTAGAAATAAAGGGTCAGCCATCATTATATTGAATTGGATAGCAAACTCGACAGACCAAGGGGACTACCGCAGTTCCTATTTTATAGCTTCACAAGGTTAATCACATTAAGGCATGTGTACAGTGAGTGGAGAAAGTGCATTGAGGAGATGTCAGACATTAGAATGGGGCAGGCTTAATGTTCTGTATAGCCTATTACATTCCCGATGTTTCTGTGCGGTTTGTGGGAAAGCTCTGTAAATGTTGTCACAAGTTCACAGATGTTAGGAAGGACGTCTCTGCAGGATCGGCAGGACTGTCTTTCCAGTTCCCTTTTCCATACTGAGGCTGGGGCTGGGTGTTCTATCAGGTTTTATCATTTAAGACGTTGGAGCAGTTTGATACAATAGAGTGTCTTGCTTGGCCGTTTCAGAGACCATTGAAGAGTTTATCACATGTCTGTGTGTCTGGAGTCAGTTTTAGGCCAGACCAGGAAAGCACGGGAGATTCACTTCCTAAAAGTACATTGGAAAAGCAAATTGATGTTTACGATCGACATTGACTGCAAGGTCACTGTTACTGACACCAGATTTGAGATCTCGATATTTTATTATTTGTTCTTAACTTCCACCAGCTGCCAATGCATTAGCCTGGTCTGGATTATTCATCCAGTGGCTTTTCCAAAACAGCACCATCTCCAAATGGGGACCTATCAGAAACCACACAAAACAAGTTATGTCTGTGCTGTTCTACAGCTCTATCAAAAGTCAGGGCCCATTGCCATTGTCATCTACTGTGTTCAGCTTTCATGTGCAGCAAATCGAATTGGTTGAAGACTGGCAACTGTGATCCTGTGTGCATCATGATGACAGCGAGTTGAATCATCGACTCAACACCCCTGGCTAGGATGGTACAGATACTATTTCCTTGTTTTTTACACTGATGTGCAGAGCTGATCCATTGATAGAATGGGAATAATTGTGGAGCCATCTCCATCAATTAGTTTTTTAATCGTCTATTACAATTTTTGGTCGGATGTGACAGGCTGCAGCGATCTGGGTCTATTGACCTTATGACAATTTCTCTCTCTCTATCATTAGATTTGGTTTCATTTGATTTGATAGGATTCATTGTCGCATGTATCTAAGTAGAGTGAAACTTTTTGTTTATGCACAGTTCTGGCAGATCATCGTGAGAGTTGGAGCTGCTTTTTTTTTAGAGACATGGAGTGGCCGAAATTTAAAAGTCTACTTCAACTGTCTGTTTTTGAAGAGGCACAAAATAGCTAGAAATTACAATATATTGCTTCAGCGCTAGTGAAAAAAGGGCCTTTGAGAAGGGAATTATTCCAAGGCAAAAGAAAGGATAATCTGATTCGCAAGATTCTGAAACATGCCAACATAGTGATAAAGAAGGTTCTTTTTTAAAAAAAATGATGATTTGTAACAGAACACAGATGAAATAATGAAATTGTAGCACAAAAACTCTGAAGAATCACTACAAAAGGTAACTTATTCTGATCTCAGTAAGGATTCTTTTCATCCACATAAACAGCAACTCAAGTTATCTTTCCGAAGCTAGATGCGCCTTTGAAACTATTTACAATAGTAATAAGTTCTAGTTAAATATTTGGTAAATAATCATGGACACAGATTTCAATGACCTGCTGCGCTTTTCCAGCAACACATTTCCATCTCTGATCTCCAGCATCTGCAGACCTCACTTTCTCCTAAAAAGAGCACAGCTCCGAATTTTGGAATGCATTATTGAAAGATCCCAAGGACTAGAGATAACAACAATCGTTAAACATCCGAAACAAATAAGAACCTCGGGCTGTCCATGCGAGTGTCCATCATTGATCAGTTGTTTTACAAGATTGGTTCTGCAGAAGGGGAGTGGAGGGTACACTGACAAAGTTGTGTACGATCATTGCAACACAAAACGAAATAGTCTTTTTAATGCAAAATCGAAGTGGGTCATTGATTTACCTTCTGATCTGAGCTAAAGATTAAGGAGATTCGAGGAAGATCCTTTGGTATTCTCCCAGCATTAACCAGGTTTTGCTTGAATTCAAGTCCAGTCCGTGCCTGTGCCCTGTCTGCCTCCAGAGTCTTTGATCCTAGCCGGAGTATCTCGCTCCTACAATAAGCAAGGACATACAGATCATAGGGTAAAGGAAAACCTTAGACAGAGGCATACAGGCTACAACAGGAAGGGCATGCAATAGGCAACACCAATGTGAACAAGATCAGCATTATTTGAAGTTAGAGAGTCCATTCCTCAGTTTAATAATGGCTGGGAAGATGCTGTTCATGAGCAGCAGGTTTGTGTGTTCAAGCTTCTGTATTATCTGCCTGATGGGAGAGAGTGCAGGAGATCCAGGGTGCGATGGGTCTTTGATAATGTTGTCAGCCTTTCCGCGGCAGTGAGCTGTGTAAATGGAGACAATGGATAGGACGTTAGTTTCCGTGATGGCATGGGCTGTGCACACAACCTTCTGTCATTTCTCTTACTGTCCTTGGCAGGGCTGTGGCTACACCAGGACATTATGCACCCAGATAGTTTGCTGTCGTGGTGCATTTGTAGACATTGGTGAGGGTCCTCTTGGGCATGTCAAATGTCCTGAGCTGCCAGAGAAAGAAGAGGCGTTCTTGTGCCATCTCGGCTGTCACATCTACATGAGAGGTCTGTTATCGTCACTCCAAGCAACTTAATGCTTTCCACCCTTTCAACTTCAGTTCCATTGATGCAGGGGAACTTCATTCCCCTCAGTCTCCTGCGCTCTAAAGAGAAATGTCCCAGCTTATCCAATCTCTCCCTATGACTCTGCCCCTTGGGTCATGTTCTCCTCCTTTCTTTGTGAAGTCATTGATCAGTTGGTTAGTTCTGCCGACGTTGAAAGAGAGGATGGTCTCAGTGCAGCACATCACTAAGTCTTCTATTTCCATTCTGGATTTTGACTTGCCATCATTACATACCTGTCCTACTATGATGGCGTTATCAGTGAACATGAAGATGGCATTCGTTCAAAATTTGGCAATACAATCGTGGGTGTACAGGGACTATAGTAGGGGGCTGAGGACACATCCTTTGGAATTTCAGTGTAGAATGCTATCATGGAAGTGACACACTTACCTATTTTCACTGATTGTACTGTGGGTCAGAAAGCTGAGGATCTAAGTTCAGAGGGCGGAGCCAAGACTAAGGTCAGGGAGTTTTGTGATTATTCTGAAGGGAATAATGGTGTTGAAGGTGAACCTATAGTCAATGAGCAGGAATCTGACGAGGGTGTCCTTGTTGTCCAGATGTTCCAGGGATATGGCACCCGCTATGGACCTATTCCACTGGTAGGAAAACTGTAGGGGATCGAGGCAGGCTGGGAGACTGGAACTGATGTGGGCCATGACTAGCTTCTCGAAGAACTTCATTCCCCTCAGTCTCCTGCGCTCTAAAGAGAAATGTCCCAGCTTATCCAATCTCTCCCTATGACTCTGCCCCTTGAGTCTTGGCAACATCCTTGTAAAGTTCCAGTTCAATACCATCCTTCCTATAGCAAGGTGACCAAAACTGTACACAATGCTGAACTTGGAAATATTTGGAACTGTAAGTTTTACTCTGCTGCCAATTATTATGCTGCTGTGATATTGTTTTATTTTTGTGTTATTCTGAAATCTTATTATTCATTGAATCCTCTGACGGCAATCCCCTCGGGTGAACGTTCTGACTGCTTGAATTTGAATCAATCTAACAGGAAGAGATGGATAACAGGAAGAGATGATGGATGATTGTGCAGTGTGTCTCCTTGACTGGACCAGCTTGTCACTCTCGGTACCTAAGGCTTTTATTGTGGGCCAGAGTACCTCAGAATCGTTACATCACAGAGGGAAGCTATTTAGCCCATTGTAGGTGCATGAACATAGAACATTACAGCTCAGTACCTACAACATCATTCAGCACTGCCGACAGATCCACCGACCTTACTGTCAACCGTAAATTTACTTGGTGGGCGGCACGGTGGCACAGTGGTTAGCACTGCTGCCTCACAGCGCCTGAGACCCGGGTTCAATTCCCGCCTCAGGCGACTGACTGTGTGGAGTTTGCACGTTCTCCCCTTGTCTGCGTGGGTTTCCTCCGGGTGCTCCGGTTTCCTCCCACAGTCCAAACGATGTGCAGGGTCAGGTGAATTGGCCATGCTAAATTGCCCGTCGTGTTAGGTAAGGGGTAAATATAGGGGTATGGGTGGATTTCGCTTCGGCGGGTCGGTGTGGACTTGTTGGGCCGAAGGGCCTGTTTCCACACTGTAATGTAATCTAATCTAATCATTTTGTTTGGACTGATATTTTGAGGTCGCTGTATATCAGAAAACAGGAAGAGATGATGGATGATTTTGCAGTGTGTCTCCTTTACTGGACCAGCTTGTCTCTCTCGGTACCTAAGGCTTTTATTGTGGGCCAGAGTACCTCAGAATCGTTACATCACAGAGGGAAGCTATTTAGCCCATTGTAGGTGCATGAACATAGAACATTACAGCTCAGTACCTACAACATCATTCAGCACTGCCGACAGATCCACCGACCTTACTGTCAACCGTAAATTTACTAACTCATCCTTCTATGCCCTCATTAAGGTCATTTTCAAAAGGACAACAACAGCCACTCGAAAGCAGTATACCACCAGAACTAAACTCCAGGATGAACATGCCCCATCAACTACTACCTTCTGTTTGCTTTCAGCGAGCCAATTTGTGATCCAAACGCTAAATCCCCCACAATTCCATGTCTCCATATTTTCTGGGAGAAAGTAAGGACTGCAGATGTTTGAGATCAGAGTCGAGAGTGTGGCGCTGGAAACGCACAGCAGGTCAGGTAACATCCGAGGAGCGAGGAGAAAATGAAGACTGCAGATGTTGCAGACCAGAAAACTGATTCCTGATGAAGGGCTTACAAGAGACATATCAACTTGGATGCATCTTGGACGCTGCCTCATCTGTTCTTCTTTTCCAACACCACACTCTCCATATTTTCTGCAATAGTCTACCATGGGGGACCTTATCAAACGCTTCACTGAAATCCATACTCCTCACTTTACCCTCATCCACCTATTTGGTCACCTTCTCAATGAACTCGGAAAGATTTGTGAGGCAAGACATACCCTTCACAAAACCTTGTTGACTATTCTTAATCAAATGATTCCTTTCTCGATGATAGTAAATCCTATCTCTTATAATCCTTTCCAACACTTTACCCACAACCGAAGTAAGATAGGTATATGATTACCAGGGTTGTCTCTTCTGCATTTCTTGAGCAAAGGGACAATGTTTTCTGTCTCCCAGCCTTCTGGCACTGTTCCTGTAGACAATGGCGATGTAAAAATCTGAACAGATGGTTGTATAAACTCCTCCCTAACTTTTCAGAGAATCCTAGGATAAATCCCATCTGGCCCAGGAGACTTATCTATTTTCACGTTCTCCAGAACTGCTAACATCTCCACGTGACGAACTTCAATCCAGTCCAGTCTAATAGCCTGTATCTCAGTGTTGGCCTTGACAGCATTTTCTTTTTCCATTGTGAATACTGATTCAAATATTAATTTACAGTCTGTCCTATCTCCTCAGACTCCACACACAACTTAACACTACTGTCCTTGGTTGCCATTAATCTTCATTTGGTCACTCTTTTATTTGTAAAATACTGATAGAAGGCTTGAGGGTTTTCCGTGATCCTACTTGCCAAAGACTTCTCATGCTCTCTCCTGGCTATTCTTAGCGCTTTTTTTAAGTCCTTCCAGGCTAACTTGTAACTCTCAACCATCCGAACTGAGCCTTCACGTTAAACTTTACATAAGCCTCCTTCTTCATCTTGACAAGAGATCCAACTTCTTCAGTAAACCACAACATCCTCACTCGACCACTTCCTCCTTTCCTGACAGGTATAAACTTAATAAGGACACACAGTAGCTGATGTTTGAAAAAGCTCCACACTTAAATTGTACCCATCCTCTGCAGCTTCCTTCCCCATCCCATGCATCCTAAAACCTTTCCTAATCGCATCATAATTGCATTTCCCCCAGCTATAACTCATGTCCTGCGGTATACACTTGTCCCTTTCCATCTCGAAGGTAAACATAAATGAATTGTGGTCACTATCAGCAAAGTATTCACCTAACTCCAAATCTAAAACCTGGTCTGGTTCATTACTCAGTACCAAATCCAATTTGGCCTCTGCCCATGTTGGCCTATCTACATACTGTATCAGGAAATCATTCTGCACACATTGGACAAAAACTGACCCATATAAAGTAATTGAACTGCAGCATTTCCAGTCAATATTTGGGAAGTTAAATTCTTCCATAACAACTACTCTGTTATTTTCGTTCCTATCCAGTGTCATCTTTGTAATCCTTTCCTCTAAATCTCTGGAACTTTTCAGATGGCAATAGTGAACTTTCAACAGGGTGACCTCTCTGTTTTTGTTTCTAACCTCTTCCCATACGACCTCTCCAGACGAGTCCTTATCAAGCATCCTTTCTACCAATGTAATGCTGTCTTCGATTTTCAATGCCACCCCATCCTCCCCCACACCAACCCCCTCCCACGCCCCACTTTTAGTTCCATCCTTGTTCTTATTGAAGCATCTAAACCCCGGACCCTCCAACGATCAGTCCTGTCCCTGCTCTATTCGTTTCTCCAAAATTGCCAAAAACATCAAGCTGTACAACTGCACAATTTGGAAACAGGGATGTTAAACGAGGGTGAGTTGGATAGATCAGAAGACAGCATGAGAGGAGATAGACAGGAACAGACAGAAAATGGAAGTTGTATTTAGAAATTCTCACGAACGGCAAGGTCTTTATCTATTGCCATACCGTTTGAGCACTGTGCAGATACTGGCTGTAGTCCCAGGCATTTATCTTCAATAATATCACAGAGCTGAGTTGCTGATAGTTAAACAGAGTCCAAAAGGCTAAATGATTTTTTTTTTCTACAGTGAGAAGGTGATTTAATTTAAACAGACTGGGTGAACAGCAGCAGGAACTGAGAACCCTCTGAATACTGAGATACTGCGCCAGAGAATCTCAATGAGGCGAATCACTGACAGAGGGAAAATCAGCATCTCAGCTGTGGGCCAAATAATGATTGACAAAGATTACACACCGCTTCCGTGGTTTTGTAATAACCCATTTCAATTTATGTCGCTCAATATCATGAGTGTATCTTATCTCTTTGTACTTCCCATAGTTTAGCGCGGACAGAAAATCATTTTGTCCCCGTATTTTATGTTCAATAAACAAATTTTACTCCTCATTCCTCACTTTAGATGTATCCTTGAATCTGTTCTTCATATGAGTTATAAAGAGTAACATTCCAATATTGATGACTGAGGAATATTATTGTCCCTCCCTCCAGTCTGAACTGCCATGTCCCACAATTCTCTCTGCTTTCTGTCTCCTCCACAATGCCATAATCACACTGCAATTGAAGTCCAGTAAATGACATTTCATCACAGTTCACTAAATCGATAACATCAATAGCACAGGCCTCATCTGCCTCTCCCTGATCCTGGAATAACAATCTGAATTGCATTTGTCACGTACAATTCTCTTAACATATCCATGCCATTTGTCTGTTACAACCCTACGTTTCTCAGACATACATTCGCCTCAGATCATGAATTATAAAACTTTTCTCAACGTTTAATTGAAATTATGATGCTTGATCAATAGTTCCAGGATGTATGTTTCCATTTATAATCAGAGACGCATGTTTACGTTCTGATAAACTTATGGCATTACTCCTGCATCCAAGACAGATTGAATAGTTACACTCAATTGATCGACCGGCCTCGAGATTTGTTCCATCAGTCACCCTCACATAGCCCATCCAGAAAATGACAGTTTGAATCATTGTTTTGAATTTGAATAAAACAATATTGAATTGAAAGGCGTTGGCTGGAGCTATTTGTTCACTGACTGTGATTGATGTCAGTCTCCGTAGATCCGTGATGTGTCACTGGAGGGTTTGCCTCTTCTATTAATTAAGGACTCGGTTCAATGTTTTATCCCAGTATTGGCGGGAGCATCAATGACTGGACTAACAGGGATCAGTAGCTCGAGAGACGGGGAGGAGAGATAAGAATCTGAGAACATTGACGGAATGTCCCATTAATGGATCAGAATCTGAGGACATTAGACTGGAATGTTCCAACAGACAGGAGTTTATCCTGGGGTCTTTACTACCTTTCTTAGTCTTGGATATCATTAGCATCACGGATCGAAGATATCCTTTGGATTATTCAAGGTGGTTACTATCCCATCCTCGCTATAGTTGGTGTTCCTGGTAAGTCATTCTATCTGACCATAAAACCGAGTTGAACTGAATTGCTGCTCATATTCAAATTTTAAAATTTGGAAGTCATCATTTTCAGATCCAGTCAAAAATTTTATTCATTACTGATTATAACTAGCAAATTACTATTCACAACTTACTCAACAATACGCGTGGAGAAACCACACTGTTCTTAATCTCCATTATCTTTTTTCCTCATTCATATTTACATTTCTACATATTCTTCCCACTTACCAATCCTGCCCAAGACCACTATCAGGATATTTCAGTCACCTTCTCAGCCTCAATGCAACTGCTGAATAATCCATTGTTTGTGCCTTTGGTAAATCGAGGGGTGGATTGAGAGAACAACACATGGGATAGGGGCAGCAGTATATCTCTGCACAGCCTCGAGGGGTGGACTGAGGGAACAACACAAGGGGTAGGGGCAGCAGTATATGTCTGTAACAGCCTGGAGCGTGGATTGAGGGAACAACATATGGGGTAGGGACAGCAGTGTATCTCTGTAACAGCCTGGAGCGTGGATTGAGGGAGCAACACATGGGATAGGGGCAGCAGTATATCTCTGTAACAGCCTCGAGGGGTGGATTGAGGGAACAACATATGGGGTAGGAGCAGCAGTATATCTCTGGAACAGCATCGAGGGGTGTATTGAGGGAACAACAGAAAGGGTAGGGGCAGCAGCATATCTCTGTAACGGCCGGGAGCGGGGATTAAGGGAACAACACATGGGATAGGGGCAACAGTATATTCTGGTAACGGCCGGGAGGGTGGATTGACGGAACTACACATTGGAAAGGGGCAGCAGTTGGTCATTTGGTGGCACTATTCAGAATGCTCATGGCTGATCCGAGTGTATCTGACCATCCGTCTCCTGTCTGTTCCCAATAAGCATTGACTCTCCTGTCCTGCAAAGATCAGTCAATCTCAACCTAAGTACCTAAATTAACCGAGTCTTCACTACTCGCTGAGGATGAGGACCCCACAGATAGCACAACAGTAAAGGGAAAGGGACATCCTTCTTTCATTGTGGGACACAATTTTTAAAAAATTGTGTTGACCTCATATCAAATCACTGCCCCTTTTCGGATAACGTAGTACAATAACTATGAATAGACATTAACCATTCTGCCCTCCAATCTTTTCCCACATTACCACTGACTGTTTCCAATCAAATATGTTGCTGCTACTGTCTCATGAAGA
This sequence comes from Chiloscyllium plagiosum, assembly GCF_004010195.1. Taxonomy (NCBI): domain Eukaryota; kingdom Metazoa; phylum Chordata; class Chondrichthyes; order Orectolobiformes; family Hemiscylliidae; genus Chiloscyllium; species Chiloscyllium plagiosum. Next base: position 25,126,109 of record NC_057717.1, on the reverse strand, counting down.
GAATAGCTGATAGCATAACACCACACGAGCGTTCAAAAAAGGAGCAGAATTATACCATTTGGACTTTCGAGTCTGATATACCATTCAGTTATTTCTAATATGTTCCTCAACATCATTCTCACACCTTGCCCTGGAATCCTGGATCTCCTTATAAATCAAAAACTTATTTATTTGTGTCCTAATGGCACTCGTGTCTGTGTCTTAAGGTGCATTTATGTATGTGTGTGTCCATGTACTTGTCACTTTTGTATTTGTGTGACTATGTCTGTCTGTCTTTGTATCAGCCTGTGTGTTTCTATCTCTGTTTGTGTCTATTTGTGTGTGACTGTTTATGTCTTTGTGTACTTCTCCGTGTGTGCATGCTTATCTCCTTGTATGCATTGTGTATGTTTGTATATTGGGGTATTTACCAATACGTCTGTATTTCAATCCCTGCATCTCTGTGCAATGGGGTATCTGTTCTTCTGCGAGTGAGAGAGATGAAGCTGGAACTGACAGCAGGTTTGAATCGAGAATTGCTCTTTACTGAACACTGCTTCTTATTCGGTAGGTGGGACATGGATGTTTCCGAATCTCCACACAAGGCCTCCTGGTCCTTTCCGGTTCTCTCCAGGATCCTCCCCACATATTAGGGTAGGGGGATGAGGGGACGGATATCCGGCACTCCACCACCCGGCATGGCCCCTTCTGTCCTATTCCAGGCTGTTTCTCCTGGAATGGGAGAAAGGGATGGAATGAGTGAGGGTGGGAGTGGATGGCCCTGCTGTTAGTGCTGAACTGGGTAAGGTGTGACATGGTGAGGTGGCCGGAGGGAGTCTGTCCATAGTGTTGTATCCATGTCGTGCTATTAGTGTGTGGGGCTATTGCACCAGAGACAGAAAATGTGGGGGAGGGAAGGTGCTGAATTCAACAATGAGAGTGGTTGTGCTTGAACCTTATCTGGAGATAGAGTGTGAGCCTTGGTCAAGGGTAGGTGCTATAAGAGACATACAGTGAGTGTGAGGGAGCAGTGAGAATATACGGTGACACTTATCCTGACAGAGGGGGTTGGATATTGATGCTTGTCCTGTATTGTTTGACATGTCTTCAGATCATCTCAGCATCGAGATGAGACTCCCCGAATGCCTTTTCCAACTCTGTCACTAATAATGACACAAACTCTGTCCCTCAGATTCCACAGAATGAGTTTGGGTGGATCTTACAAATAGCAAGGAGAAACAAACTTGTGTTATATATCTGAACCAAAACTGTCGCGCAAATATTTTGCATCATATGCTCTGGAAATCATATATGCAACTATATGCAAAGGGAAGCTATGACATACTGATATTAACGCTGGGCTCTTAACCCAGAGACCCAGGTAATGTTCTGGGGACATGGTTTCAAATCCTGCCATGGCAGATTGTGGAATTTGAATTCAATAAGTATCTGGAATCAAGGATTTATGATGATCGGGAATCCATTCCTGATTGTTGGAAAAACTTATCTGGTTCACTAATGTCCTTTAGGGAAGGAAACGGCTGTTCTTACCTGGTCTGGCCTGCATGTCACTCCGATCCAAGGCAATGCTGTTGACTCCTAACTGCCGTCTAGCATGGCCAGTAAATGCTGGTTATCCAGCTGAGCCCTCATTCTGTGAATGAGTAGCAAATATTTGTGGGTTCTGCAGTAATAATGGATGGTGTCAAGTTGCATCGAAACTGAGTTAACTAAGTGACTGCTAATGTTGTGAAAAATAAATTCCTTTAGTGTATATCAGGTAGGTTGAAGAGAATGTTGTGAACCAAACTAGAGAGCAGATTGTTTCGGATTTGGTGTTGTGGGATACTGAATAAGGATGATCAGTCATGATCATATTGAATGGTGGTGCAGGCTCGGAGTGCAGAATGGCCTACTCCTGCATCTATTGTCTATTGTCTATTGTGTGGTCGGAAGGACTAATTACTGACCTTGCTCTGAAGCAGCTTTGGAGGAATAGTGACATTAATATGTTGTATTTTACACGGCGTCTGCATTCAATGTGGAATGTTTGAACATTCTGATCAAACATCATGGAAGCCCAGAGGCTAGAGTGTCAAGTTCGCTCCAGTGAATTGGGAAAATACAATATAACATTCAGTAGGAGAACAATGGTGTTAGACCCATATAGTCTTACAGCACGGAGACAGGCTATTCGGCCCAAACTGGTCCATTTCGAACAAAATGTCCATTCACACTAACCCCATTTCCCTGCCATTTCCCTGTCTCCTTCTAATCCTTTCCTACCTGTGCATTTGTCCAAATGTATTTTAACTTTTGTGAATGTACCCGTCTCAACCACTTCTGTTGGCAGCTCATCCCATATGCATATCACTCAGTGTTTAAAAGAAATTACCCCTCAGGTTCCCTTTTACTCTTTCCCCTCTGACCTTAGTTTGATGCCCTCTAGTCCGTGATTGCCCAATCCTGGGGAAAAAAAGACTGAGTGCATTGACTCTATCCATGTCTCCCATGATCTTATACACTACTATCAGATCCCCCTCAGCCTCATACATTCCAAAGTAAAAACTCCTAGCTTGTTCAATCCCTCAGTACAACTCAGAACATTGAGTCTTGGCAACATCCTTGTAAATTTCTTCTGCACTCTTTCCAGTTTAATAACATCCTTCCACGAGCAAAGTGAACAAAACTGAACATGACGCTACAAGTATGGACTCGCCAACATATTGTATAACGGCAATATAACTGCCTAATTTCGGTACTCAGTGCTCTCACTTATGAAGGCCAGTGAGTCAAATGCTTTTTTCAGCGCCTTGTCGACCTGGGACTCCACTTACAGAAAACCGTGC
>NC_057717.1:25121702-25123092 GCF_004010195.1 Chiloscyllium plagiosum | reverse complement strand
TGGTTATCCAGCTGAGCCCTCATTCTGTGAATGAGTAGCAAATACTTGTAGGTTCTGCAGTAATAATAGATGGGGTCAAGTTGCATCGAAACTGGGTTAACTAAGTGACTGCTAATGTTGTGAAAAATAAATTCCTTTAATGTATATCAGGTAGGTTGAAGAGAATATTGTGAACCAAACTAGAGAGCAGATTATTTCGGATTTGGTGTTGTGGGATACTGAATAAGGATGATCAGTCATGATCATATTGAATGGTGGTGCAGGCTCGAAGTGCAGAATGGCCTACTCCTGCATCTATTGTCTATTGTCTATTGTGTGGTCGGAAGGACTAATTACTGACCTTGCTCTGAAGCAGCTTTGGAGGAATAGTGACATTAATATGTTGTATTTTACACGGCGTCTGCATTCAATGTGGAATGTTTGAACATTCTGATCAAACATCATGGAATCCCAGAGGCTGGAGTGTCAAGTTCACTCCAGTGAATTGGGAAAATACAATATAACATTCAGTAGGAGAACAATGGAGTTAGACCCATATAATCTTACAGCACAGAGACAGGCTATTCGGCCCAAACTGGTCCATTTCGAACAAAATGTCCATTCACACTAACCCCATTTCCCTGCCATTTCCCTGTATCCTTCTAATCCTTTCCTACCTGTGTATTTGTCCAAATGTATTTTAAATTTTGTGAATGTACCCGTCTCAACCACTTCTGTTGGCAGCTCATCCCATATGCATGTCACTCAGTGTTTAAAAGAAATTTCCCCTCAGGTTCCCTTTTACTCTTTCCCCTCTGACCTTAGTTTGATGCCCTCTAGTCCGTGATTGCCCAATCCTGGGGAAAAAAAGACTGAGTGCATTGACTCTATCCATGCCTCCCATGATCTTATACACTACTATCAGATCCCCCTCAGCCTCATACATTCCAAAGTAAAAACTCCTAGCTTGTTCAACCCCTCAGTACAACTCAGACCATTGAGTCTTGGCAACATCCTTGTAAATTTCTTCTGCACTCTTTCCAGTTTAATAACATCCTTCCACGAGCAAAGTGAACAAAACTGAACATGATGCTACAAGTATGGACTCGCCAACATATTGTATAACGGCAATATAACTGCCTAATTTCGGTACGCAGTGCTCTCACTGATGAAGGCCAGTGAGTCAAATGCCTTTTTCAGTGCCTTGTCTACCTGGGACTCCACTTACAGAAAACCGTGCACCTGAATTCCAGCGTCACTCTGTTCCACAGCACTCCTTTAGGTCCTGCCATTCACCATGAAACTCCTGCCTTGATTTGACTTTCTAAAATGCAAGACCTTACACTTATCTGAATTAAATTCCATTTGCCATTTCTCGGCCCACTTACCCACCTGATCAAGGTACTGCTGT
>NC_057717.1:25119550-25121345 GCF_004010195.1 Chiloscyllium plagiosum | reverse complement strand
GTATATCTTCTCCCTCAGAATCTTCTCAAGTAACTTACCTGCTACATATTTTAGGTTTACTGGTCTATAGTTCCCCGGTTTTTATTGGTAGCCCTTCTTGAATAACGGCACAGCATTCACTACCCTTCAATCCTCCAGGACTTCACCCGTTGGCTACTGCTGATGCAAAAGTACCAACCAGGGCCCCCGCTATTTCTTTCCTGTCCTCCTGCAGTATTCCTGAATATACCTGGTCAGGACCAGGAGATTTATAGAAATACTACAAAGTCTGAAAAATATGTCTATTTATGCGGAGTGGACTCGATGGGCCGAATGGCCTTACTTCCACTCCTATGTCTATGTCTTATGGTCTTATTTAGGTAAAACACTCAAGAGTGAGAAAGTGAGTTAACAATGGTTAACATAATAAATTAAAGATTACATGAATCACAGGAAGTGACTTCAGAAGAATTCCAGACATTGTGGAATCCTGAGAATTCTCAGAAATTTACGATCCAGAAAAGGAGGGCCATGAAACGGGTAAGGAAATCAAAAAGCGAACACACATGCAAACAAACAGGAACACAAAGACTGCATAAATCTATGTTCTATATTTCAAAGGAAAGAGAAAAGCAAAGTCAAATGTGGAAATCTGCAATCAGGAAAGACGAGATTATTATGGATAACAGGGAAATGGCCTAGCAAATAACCAATTACTTTCCATCTGTCTTCATGGAGGAAGATTCAGAAAATCAACCAGAAATACAACGTCATTATATAAGACTTGTGGATCAAAAGACAAAGTCAATTTATATTAGTAACAAGCTCTACTTTAACATGCAGCTAAATTGAGCATTGCTAACCTTGACAAACAAAATGTACTTCAAACCAAAATCTTCAGAGATAAACCACTAATAGAAGTAATAGACTGTGTTCTATTACCCCGTGCATTCTACAACGGAAGCCGTTGTAGATAAATGGACATTCGTAAACGTGATCCAAGCACTATAGATGTACGGTAGTGATCCAAGCATCCAGAAAGGGAAGAAGAGATAGTGTGGAGAACTGCAGACCAATTAACTTGACATTTGTGGGGAAACTGTTGGAGTCTATTATATAGGATGTGATATTCGTTATTTAGAAATTAACAGCAACATTGGAGTGAATCAGTCTGCATTTCTGAAAGGGCAATCATAATTGACAAGCTTTGGAATTGTTTGAAGTTGATTCTTACAACATAGATAATGGGGAACCAGTACAACTGGCATATTTTAGATTATCAGAAGGTTTTCTATAAGAATTCACAATGAGTTCGTAAATGCAATGAATGTGAAGGGTAGTTGGAGGAATATATGCAAGTGGTCAATTGAAGATTGGATTGCCTTCCTTTAAGGGAGTCAGAATATAGACGTAAAGACATGTGGAAGTAGTTGAAAGCGTGTTAGTGAGTAATGTACCTTGAATATTGAGTACAGTTTTGATTACCAAATCTGAGAAAGAATATACTGACCACAGAGGAAGCTCAATGGACATTCTCCAGATTAATCCCTCAATTGGCGAGATTGCGTGATGAGGAAACTCCGCCTGTGTTCTCTAGAGTTTCAAAGAATGAGAGGTGGGTCACTGTGAAATGTATAAAATTCACAAAACATGTGAAAAGTTGGAAATTAATATGATGTTTCTCCGGCTGCCTAATACACAATCAAGGGAAATAATGGCAGGATAAAGGACAGACCATTTAAGACTGCAATAAGGAGGAAATTCTGCAAGCGTATGGGACTAACTAACAGAGGGGCATGGAAACCTGCTGGCAGGG
>NC_057717.1:25108988-25112758 GCF_004010195.1 Chiloscyllium plagiosum | reverse complement strand
TTGCGGGCTGACATTGTAGAAGCTTATAAAATCATGAGAGGAATGGATAGGGTGAATAGCCAAGATTTTCCCACAGGTTGGGGGAGTTCAAGCATAGAGACAATGGGTTTAAGGTGTTAGAGAGAATATTTAAAAAGGACGAAGGGACAACGTTTCTACGCAGAGAGTGGTGTGGGTATGGAATGGGCTGCCAGAGGAAGAGTGGTACATGGCGTGTAGAGCTGCAACATTAAACATTATTTGGACAAATATATGACTGGGAAACACTTAGAGGCGTATGGGTCAAATGAAAGCAGATGGGACTAGTACAGTTTGGAAAACTTGCCCGGCATGGACGTTTAGAAAAGCTTCACGCAGTGTCAGTGTGGGTTTCTGAACGGGAAATGATATTTTGCCTCTAAATTCATGCAAAGTACTTCTGGAGATGCCTGAAAATGTAACATCGGACTTGATAAAGGGGATCTGGTAGACGCAAAACTTTCCAGAGATTTTCCACAAGTATTACAAAATGGAAGTTCTTACACAAAACAGAAGCTCTAGGACGTCGGATACTGTACTAACATGGGATGATGATTGGTTAACACAGAAATCGAAGAATCAGGATTAATGGATATTTATGATAAAGGTGTATCTGCTGGAGTACCACAAATATCAGTCTGATGGCATGAGTTATTTACAATCTATGCTGACAGCCTGAAGGACGGAGCTGAGTGCAATATACATCCGAGTTTGAGGATGACACTGAGAATCAAAATGCAGGCTGTTATTTAATGGAGAGGACTTCCAGAAAAGGAGCAGTACAAAGGGTTTGGAGTGTTCCTATGTGTGAAACATAAAGTCAGCATGCTCGTGCAGCAAGGAACGATGTTGGTACATTATGACTTTTCCTGTGATGAAAGGGTTTAGTTATAGAGAATCTCTAAAAAAAATTGATGTGATCATTCATTGGGTTTAAATGAATGATGAGTGATACTGCTGAACCATACAAGACACAGCAGGGGCTTGAGAAATTAAATGTTGAGAAGTTGTTTCCATTCTTGGGCAAAGTGTCGAACTCGAGGATATAGATTTCGAATAAGGAACATCGATTTCAATCTGAGATGCAAACCGATGTCTTCTCTCAGAAGGTAGTGAATGTATGGAATTCCCTGACCCAGAGAGGTGTGGAAGGATACAAGGAGTCGGCAAGAAAGTGGAGTTGAGCCCTGGAGTAGATCAGCCATGTTCTTTTTAAATGACAAGGCTATGGGCCGATTGACCTACTCCTGTTCCTATTTATTAATGTCACATGCGATGCTTTTGGAAAGTAACGGGTTATGTTCATGGAAATCGCGTTGTAAAATGTTGCAGAGGAGGGCAGAGGATTTGTTGTTTTAACCCTGCGTGGGGGGTATGGGGTTGTATTCGCAGCGTATCTGGGGCTGCAATAGGTTCCTCATCTGGAGCAGAATTTACAGACAGGGGAAGCCTGGAAACAGGGATTGTTTGGGGGAGGGGGGCGGGCGAGTGGTGGGGGCACTTTCTCGCCCAGCCTGCATTTTCCACGTACATTTCCCCATCTGCACCTAACCATCGGAGTGGCCTCGATCTGCCCCTGTGCAGCAGGTCCGAACGGCTGAATGGAACATCAGAACACAGGGCTGAGGAACACGATGGGGCCATTCGGCCCTTTGACACTACTTCACCAGTAAGTAAGGTCGTGGCTCATCTCATTGTGGTCCCAGTTACACTTTGCTCTCCATCCACCATTATCTCTGATTCAAATGTCTATAGACAAAGCCAGCCTCGTTATAATATAAATATCTGGCCACCCCAAATTCTGGGAAAGAGAAAACCCACTGGAATGAAATACCACTTTGTGATTTTTTTCTCACTCCAGTTGTGACTGAGGATGGAGGGTGGCACTCTTTCCTTTTCTAGTTCCACTTTTCCACTGCTCCTAACAAATTTTAAATGTAACCAGGTTGGTAATATGGCTGATGATAAAGGTTTCAGACTGGGTGAGGTTCAGTGACAGGAACAAATCAGGCAGATTTCTTAAGTTAGCCATAAGTAACTAATAGAACTAACGGATGCACATAGTGGATCTGTGGATAGCACTGCTACCTCCCATCGCCCAGGAGCTGCATTCAATTCCAACCTCTGGCAACCCACTATTTGGATTTTGAACATTCTCCCCATGTCTGTGTGGGTTTCCTACCAGTGTTCCAGTTTTCTCCCACAGTCCAAAGATATGCAGCTTAGAGTGGATTAGCCATGCTAAACTTCCCATAGTGCCCAGGGATGTGAAGGTTATATAGGTTAGTGATGGGAAATGCAGGGTTACATGGATAGAGTAGGGGGGCAGGTCCGGGGGAGATACAGTTCTGAGGGTCAATGTGGACTTGAAGGTAAGGAGACAAAATGATCTCACGCACAGTTGCGGTTAACTTTTGTTTTCTCAGTGGTGAGAGTGTTTGGAACTCTCTTCCCGCACAGCATTGGAGGCAGAGATATTGAATATTTTTGAGGCACTTCAGAAGTATCATAAGTAACAACAGAGTCAAGGATTATCGAGGAATGGGCAGCAATTTGCAGTGTAGGAGGAAATGTAGACAGTGATACAAAATCACACTGCTCCAGAACATCCAGGAATATAATGCAAACCGAAATAATAATATTGATAAAATGTTAAGGGGGAATCCAAGATTGTGGCGATCCGGAAGGTCTGCTTTGTTGGGCTCTGCATCACAGCATGGGCAAAGTGGTTCCCTAACCCACTCCATCCCAGGCATTTACTTAAAATTCAACACTAGAAGAGCGATAGAATCTTTACTGATCCCGGTTTATCAAGTGGAAATGACAAAACATGGGAAAGGATCGAGTCAGTCCCAACAGACGGTGCACCCGTCAGAAGCATGGAGCCTGCCTGAGGCTGGAGCTGCAACCCACTCTGCTCGTTCCATGGACCCAGTTCCTCACCAGGCCTTTGCCACTGAGTTCACCAAGTTATGTGAAATGGTTGAAGCCATGATTGAAGAAGGGTTCAGCCGTGGCTAGAACCACTAACACGCTCAGACGGGCTCCAAAAACATGAGCAGCAACTTGACAGCCTTGGAAAGAAAATGGACGATGTCATCCGCCGAACTGCATGACAGAGTCTGCGATAATAAATTCCTCATGAGAGAGGATCCTCACCGTTGAAAAACAGGTCCATATCTTAACTGAACATGATGACGACCTTGGGAACAGGGGCAGGATGAGGAATGTTCACATCGTCGGTCTGCTAGCCCAGACAGCAGGTGGTCAGCCAGTGAGTATTTTTTGAGAACTGGCTGCAGAGATTCCTTCACTTCGAAACTGAAGAGGGACGGGTGAAGACTGAGACAGTTCATCGGGTTACGGTGTACAGGTCAGGCTCAGACCAGCACTCTTGCCCTGTCCGCGTGTGGTTACATAGTTATGGGGATAAACAAAGACTAATGGAAGCTTCCAGAACCCAGCGGAAAGATCCAATGCCTTTAATTCACGGGCTCCAGGATTATGTCCTTTCGGAACGTTTCGGCGGCGTTGATTCGGAAAAAAATCTTTTGATGATACAGAACATACAACATTACAGCGCAGTACAGGACCGTCGGCCCTCGATGTTGCGCCAACCTGTCATACCATTCTGAAACCCATCGAACCTTCACTATTCAATGTACTTGGACATATGCTTGTCCAATGACGACTTAAATGTACTTAAAGTTGGTGAATCTACTACCGTTGCAGGCAAAGCATTCCATACCCTT
>NC_057717.1:25081577-25108488 GCF_004010195.1 Chiloscyllium plagiosum | reverse complement strand
CACAATTCAGAATGCAATTCGAGGATCAGAGCGGGAAGGTTAACGTCATGCTGTTAATGGCAATCAACTGTGATAAACTATCATTTACTGGACTTCAATTACAGTGTGCTTATAACATTTAGGAGGAGACATAAAACAGAGAGAATTGGGGGGAAATGGCTGCTGAGACTGGAGGGACAGGACATCATATTGCCCAACCATCAGTATTGGAACGTTATCCTTTATCAATCATATGAAGATCAGATTCAGTAATGCATCTACCATAAGTAATCCGAAAGCCAATATTAAGGATAAGACCAGAAGACACAAGAGCAGAAATTTGCCGATTCAACCCATTACGTGTGTTCCACCATTCAACCATGTCCGGTAACCTTTTCAAACCCATTTTTCCGCTTTGTCACCGTTAACCTTGATCCACTTTCAAGAGCTTATCTACCTCAGCCTTAAATGTATTCAATTACCTGGTGTCTACCAACTGCTGTGGCACTGACTTTCAACGATTCAACGCTGTCTGGCTGAAGAAATTTCTCCTTAACTCTATTCGAAATGGTCTTCCCTTGAATGTGTGCCCTCGGGTCCCAGTCTCTCCGACCAATAGAAGAGCTCCCAATATCCACTCTGACCAAGCCATTCAGTATTCTGTAAGTTGTAATTAGATCCCACCACATCCTTCTAAACTTCAACAAATATCGACCCAAACCCTCAAATGTTCCTCATGTGTTAAGCTTTTCATTCCTATGACCATTTTCGTCGATCTTATTTGAAAACTATCTCGGGCCAGTGCATCCTTTCTGAGATATGGGACACAGAACTGTACACAATAATCCAAATCTACGCTGACCAAAGCGTCTTAGAGCCTCAGAAGTACATTCCTATATTTATATGCAAGCTCTTTTGAAATAAATGTCATCATTGATTTAGCCTTCCTAACTCCTTACATCCTGCAAGTTTACTTCACAGACTCCTGGACGAGAACTCGCACGTTTTCTTTGCACTTCAGACGTCTGAATTAAATCCCTATTTAAAAAGAAATGCCTCTATACTGCTTTCAAAAATGCATGACCTCACACTTTCTCAAGTTGCAATCTATCTCCCAATTCTTTGCCCTCTTCCTAACCTGTCATGTGTTAAGCTTTTCAGGATAAAGTGAGGACGGCTGTTGCTGGAGATCGGAGACAAAACTTGTGGTGCTAGAAAAACACGAAGGAGCAGGAAAGTCGACGTTTCGGTAATAAGCTGTTCATTCGGAATGGTGTGCATGGAAGGAAGCTGAGCGATAAATGGGTGTCTGGGTCTGTGGGAAGCTAGCTTGGAAGGCGAAAGGTAGGTAACGGTAAGGGGTGAGTAGGTCAGAGTTGAAGTTGGAGCGGACAGATGGGGAGGAAGTTGGACAAGTCGGGCAGATTAAAAGAGCAGTCCCGAGTTGGAGGATTATATTTGACATAAGCTTGGGGGCGGGGGAGGGGGGGGTGAATATGAGGCAACTGGTGAAATTGACTTTGATACAGTGTGGTTGAAGGGTCCGAATATGCGGCTTCTTCCTCCAGGCATGAGGTGGATAGATGTCGGCTTTGGAGGAGGCCAAGAACCTACACGTCCTGAGTGCAGGGAGAGTTGAACTGGTCGGCCAGAAGGTGCTGAGATGTTGGGTGGGGTTATTCCAGAGATGCTCCCTGAACCGTTCTGAAAATTGTTGTCCCGTCTACCCAGTGCAGAGATGGCCGCGAGCAATGGATATAGCAAATGAGATGTTTGGGTGGGAAGGAAAATCTCTGCCAGATGTGGAAGTATTCTTTGGGGCCTTAAATGGAGGTGAGGTGGGAGGTGTGAGCGCAGAATTTGCACCTGTTGTAGTGACAATGGATGGTGCTTGGATTGGAGAGTGGTTTGGTTTGGGGAGGGTGTGGACCTAACGCGGGAGTCGTGAATGGATTGGTCTCTGCAGGATGCTGGTCGGGGTGGGATGGGAAATATATCTCTGTTGGTGGGCTTTGACTGGAAGTGGCGGAAATGACGGATGGTGATGCGTTGTATCTGGAGGTTGGTGGGGTGGAAGTGGGCGACTAGGCGGTTCTATCCTTGTGATAGGCACGGTGGTGTTCAAGTGCTGAGTTGTGAGAAGTTGAGGAGATGCGCTGGAGCATCCTTCTTCAGCCTATCCACCTCTTCAATGCTCCTTGACTCTCTTCCAATCTTTGCAGGGTCTGAAAACTTGGCCAGAATGCGCTCAGTTCCTTCATCTGAAGAATTAATGCATACAGTGAAAAGGTGTCTTTACCAAAAACTGCGGCTTGTGGGACACCATTCGTCACCACCTTCCATCCTGAGAAGGACAGTATAATCCATACTCTGTTTTCTGACAGACTACGAAGGCCAACACCTTGCCTTGAACACAATGGGAAATTATCTTTAAAAATAGCCTTGTTTGACACCTAATCAAAGGCCTTCTTTATATCCAGGTAGTTACGTCCATTGGTTGTCCATGGTTTAATATGATCTTCTAGCAGGTTTGTCAGGCATGATCTCCCATTGTTGAACCGATGCTGTCTCTGCCATATTTTACAGAACACCTCTAAATGTTTAGAAATCTCATCCTTCGCAATGAATTCCATGGTCTTACCCACGGCCGTGGTTAGGCTAATCAGTGTGTAGTATTCCGTCTTCTGCCTTAATCCCGTTCTAAATCGGGTGCCATGTTAACTATTTTCGATTTGTCTTGGACCTTTCCTGATTCGAGTAATTCCTGAAGGATTACCACGAGCGCTTGCATTATCTCTTCAGGTATCTCCTTTTGAACTCGAGGGTGATTTCCCAAGTTGAAACTAAAACACGATCAGCATGAACAACATCAACATTATTTGGAGTTGCAGAGCCCATTCATGAGTCTAATATAGTATTCCTAATACATTATATGCCTCAATGAACTCTCCCCACACTAATGTGCCATCGCGTTGAGGTCCTACAGGACGAATTTAGGGAGTTAGGTACCAAGTTAAAAAGTAGGAACTCAGAGGTATTAATCTCAGGATTGCGAACAATGTCAAGTGCTAGCCAGAGTAGGAATGATCGAATAATCACTAAGAATGTGTGGCTTGAGAGATAGTGCAGGAGGGAGGGGTTCAGATGTTTGGGACATTGAGACCGGTTCTGGGGGAGGTGGGATTCTTACAAATTGGACGGTCTACATCTGGGTAGGACTGAAGCCAATATCCTCGGGGGTGCTTTTGGTAACGCTGTTGATGCAGGTTTAAACTAATGTGTCAGGGGATCGGGAAACAAATGAGGAAGTTGGTGAACAGAAAGGGGATAGTAACTAAAGCCTAAGGAACAAGCTAATGAAATCAGCATGGCTGAGGGCAAGAGGAAGCAGGAAGCAGAGAATGAACATAGAGGGACTGGCAGTTTTAATGCAAGAAGTATGGCAGGTAAGGCAGATGAACTTAGAGTTTGGAATAGTACCTGGGAATATAATGTTATTGCTATTGCTGAGACTTGGTTGAGGGAAGGTCGTGATTGGTAATTAAATATCCCAGGACATTAATGCTTCAGGCGGGATAGAGAGGAAGGTAAAGGGGGTGGAGGAGAAGCTTACTGGTCAAAGAAGTTATCACAGCTGTGCTGAAGGAGGGCACCATGGAAGATTCAAGCAGTGAGGCAATATGGGAAGAGCTCAGAAATAGAAATGGTGCGGTAACAATGCTGGGATTGTACTTCAGACCTCCCAACATGGAGCATGAGATAGAGGTACGAATATGCAGATAGATCACAGAAAGATGTAGGATGGTGGTGATAGATTTTAATTTTCCCAACATTGATTGGAATTCACTTAGTGTTAAAGGTCTGGATGGAGCAGAATTTGTAAGGACTCTCCAGGAGGGTTTTCTAGTGCAGCATATAATTAGTTGAACTCGGGAAGCGGCCATACTAGACCTGGTGTTGGTAAATGAGCCCGCCCAAGCAGTTGAAGTTTCAGTCGGGGATTACGTTGGGAATAATGATCACATTTCCGTGAGATTTACAATAGTCATGGACAAAGATGAGAGTGGTCCTAAAGGAATAGTGCTAAACTGGGGGAAGGCCAATTATAGCAAAATTCGACAGGAGCTGTGGAACGTTGATTGGGAACAGTAAGATCAAGGGAAATCCACATTTCATATGCGGGAGGCTTTTGAAGAGAGATTAATTAATATTCAGGAGAGATACGTTCCTGTGAAAATGATGGAAAAAATAGCAAGTTTAGGAAACCATAGGTAACACCACCAGGGATATATTTCCCTCCCCACCCCTTTCTGCCTTCCAAAAAGACCGTTCCCTCCGTGACTACCTGGTCAGGTCCACGCCCCCCTAAAACCCACCCTCCCTTCCTGGCACCTTCCCCTGCCACAGCAGGAACTGCAAAACCTGCACCCACACCTCCTCCCTCACCTCCATCCTAAAGGAGCCTTCCTCATCCATCAAGGTTTTACCTGCACATCCACTAATATCATTTGCTGTACCTGTTGCTCCCGATGCGGTCTCTTCTACATTGGGGAACTGGACGCTTCCTAGCAGAGCGCTTTAGGAAACATCTCCGGGACACCCGCACCAAACAACCACACCGCCCTGTGGGCCAACATTTCAACTCCCGCCACACTCTGCCGAGGACATGGAGGTCCTGGGCCTCCTTCACCGCCGCTCCCTCACTACCAGACGCACTCCACCCTCACCCCACCGACCTATCACCTTCATCCCTCCCCCACACACCTATTGTACTCTAAGCAACTTTCACCCCACCCCCACCCTCCTCTCAATTATCTCTCCACGCTTCAGGCTGTCTGCCTTTATTCCTGATGAAGGGCTTTGCCAGAAAAGTCGATTTTACTGCTTCTAGGATGCTGCCTGAACTGCTGTGCTCTTCCAGCACCACCAACCCAGAATCTGATTTCCAGCATCTGCAGTCATTGTTTTTACCTTGGAAACCATAGAATTCAAGTGATAAAGTGAGACTAGCTAAGCGGAAGAATGATGTGTACATAATGTCTAGGTGAATGAAGATAGAGGAAGCCTTGGAAGACTTTTGTGAATGTGGGACCAACTGAAATGAGGAATTAAGAGGGCTCAAAGGGGTCATGAGATAGCCTTAGCGAGTAGGATTAAGGAAAACATCAAAGCTTTTTGTTCCTATATAACGAGCAAGGGGGAAGTAGGGAAAGGGTGGACCCACTTAAGGACAATGCAGGAAAGATATGCTTGGAGGCAGAGAAAATGGATGAGATTCTTAATGAGTACTTTGCATCGGTATTCACCAAGGAGAGCGGCATTGTGGATGTTGAGGTGAAGGATAGATCTTTGATTACTCTAGATAAAGTCTGCGTAAGGAGGGAGGAAGTGTTGTGATTTCCAAAAGGCATTAAGAAGGACAAGTCCCCAGTTCTGGATGCGGTATACCACAGGTTACTGAGGGAAGCGAGAGAGACAATAGCTGGGGCTTTAACAGATATTTTTGCAGCATCCTTGAGCACGGGGGAAGTCCCTGGGGAATGGAGAATTGCTAATGGTGTCTCCTTGTTTAAGCAATATCCAGGTGATTACACACCAATGAACCTGACGCCAGTGGTAAGGAAGCTACTGGAGAAGATGCTGAGGGATAGGGTGTATACCCATTTGGAAGAAAAGGGCTTCTCAGTGCTAGGTAGCATGGTTTTTTGCAGGGAAGGTCATGGCTTACAAACTTAATAGAATTGTTTGAAGAGGTGACAAAGTTGATTGATGAGGGAAGGGATGTAGATGCCGTATAGATGGACTTTAGTAAGGCGTTTGATGCATTTCCCCATGGTAGGCTGATGAAGAAGGTGAAGTCGCATGCGTGTTCTCGCCAGATGGATAGATAACTAATTAGGAAACGGGAGACAGGGTATAATAATGGAAGGGGGCTTCTCAAAACTGAGATCTGTGACTTATGATGTTCCACAGCGACCCGTGCTGAGACCATTGTTTTTTGTGATAAACATAAATGATTTGAGTTGTTTCATTAGCAAGTTTGTAGGTGACGCTAAGACTGATGGAGTAGCAATCAGTGAAGGGCGCGGTCTGAGAATACAGCAGAATATAGATAGATTTGCGAGATGGGCAGAGAAATGGCAGATGGAGTTCAATATGGACAAATACGACGTGATACATTTTGGAAGTTTCAATTGAAGAACAACCTATACAGTAAATAGAAAACTCTTGGGAAAAAAATGATGTAGAAAGACATCTAGGTGTTTAGGTCCATTGTTCCCTGAAGACAGCAAGGCAGATCAGTAGTGTGGTCAAGAAGGCATACGGCATGCTATCCTTCATTGGACCGGGTATTGAATATAAGAGTTGGCAGGTCATGAAACAGTTGCATAAGACTTTAGTTCAACCACATTTCGAATGCTGCATACACTCTGGATGCCACATTAGCAAAACTATGTGGATGCTTTGGAGAGGGTGCAGAGGAAGTTCACCGGGATGTTGCTTGGTAATGAGGGTGCCAGCCATGAAGAGAGTTTGAATAAATTAGGATTATTTTCATTAGGTAGTCGGCGGTTGAGGGGGGAACAGATACCTGAATGGCGAGGTATATTGAGGCTCTGGTAAGGAAAATAAAGAAGGCCTAAATTGCGTTTAAGATATTGGGCTCAAGTCAATCCTTAGGTGACTATACAAAGTGTAAAAGCACCCTTAAGAGGGGAATCAGAAGCTCAGAAAAATGGCATGACATGGATTTCTCTGAAAGGATTAAAGATAATCCCAAGAGATTCTCTAACTATATCAAGAGTGGAAGAGTTGCTAGGGAGAGAATAGGTCCCCGTAATGATCAGCATGGCCTTCCTTGTTTGGAATCACCAGGAGTTTGGAGTAATTGTTTAATCAATATTTCTCCTCCATGTTTACTGATGAGCAAATCATGCGTATTAAGCAAATAAGGAAAATAAGTGAGAATGTTTTGGACCGCATGCATATTACCAGAGTGGAGGGATTTGCTACCTTAAAGCACAATAAGGTGAATAAATCCCCTGGGCATGAACATTTCCATCCTCGGATGTTATGGGAGGCTCGGAAAGAAATTGCAGAGGCCCTTGTAGAGATTTTTGCTTCTTCGTTTGCTAATGGATTGGTTCCATTGCTTATGAAAGGTAGCAAAGACAAACCAGGGAGCTGTTGGTCAGTGAGTGTAATATCAGTGGTAGGTAAGTTGTTGGAGTGGATAATGAGAGACAGGATGGCCCAACATTTGGAAATTCAAGGTCTGATAAGAAATAGTCAGCATGGATTTTTGTGCATGAAATAATGTCTGACAAACCTTTTAAATTGTTTCAAACAGGTAACTGCGAGAATACATAAGCGTAGGAAAATAGATGATCTGTATAATGACTTTAGTAAAACTATTGACAAGGTCCCATACGGCAGGTTAGTTGGTGGGTTTAGCTAGAGAGAGCTAGCTAATTGGATTCAAAATTGGCTCGATGGTAGGAAGCAGAGGGTGATGGTTGAAGATTGTTACTCAGACTGAAGGCCTATGGCTAATGGTGTGCCAGAGGTGTCGGTGCTGAGACCTTTGTTATTTACATAAATGACCTGAATATGGATGTACACGGCATGATGGGGACCATATGACATAGGAGCAGAAATTGAAATATTCAGACAATCGAGTCTGCTCCACTATTCAGTCATGGCTGGTAAGTTTCTTAACCCTATTCTTCTGCTTTCTCGCCATAACCCTTGATCCCCTTGACAATCAAGAACCTGTCCATCTCAGTGTTATATATACTCATTAAACGGCCTCCACAGTCTTCTGTGGCATTGAATTCCGTGAATTCACCACTCGCTGGCTGAAGAAGTTTATCTTTATCTCCGTTCTAAAAGCTGTTCCATTTACTCTAAGGCTGTGCCCTCGGGTCCTACTCTACACTACCAATGGAAACATCTTAACAACATCTATTCTATTCAGACTATTCAGTGAATGGCATATTTCAAGTAGATCTCCCCTCAGCCTTCTAAAATCCATTGAGTAAAGATCCAGAGCCCTCAAAGGTTCCTCGAATGTTAAGCTTTTCATTCCTGGGACCATTCTCCTGAAACTCCTCTGAACACGTTCCAAGGCCAGTAGATCTGTTCTGAGATAAGGGGCCCAAAACTGCACAACACACTCCATGTACCCCCAAGAAGGTTCTTACATTTATGGATGATACAAAATTAGGAGGTATCGTTGATAGCGATGAACGTTATCAGAAATGATAGAGGGATTTTAATCTGATGGGGAAGTCAGCTGAGGATTGGCAACTGCAATTACATACAGATAAGTCGGAGGTGTTACACTTTGGAAAGTAAAACAAAGATAGGGCTAATACAGTAAATAGTTAGGTTCTAAGGAGTATTGTGGAACAGAGGGACCATGGTCCACAAGTCCATAATTCACTGGAAGAGGCATCACGGATAGACAGGGCGGTAAAGAAGGCATTTAGCATGCTGGCCTTCATCGTTCAAAGCACTGAATGTAGGAGTTGGGACATTATGCTATCATTCTGTAAGTCGTTGGTGAGGCCACACTTGGAGTATTGTGTACAGTTTTGGTCACCCTGTTAACCTGAAAATAGTGCAAAGAAGTTTGACAAGGATGTTGTCAGGACTAATAGGCCAGCTTTATAGGGAAGGGGTGGGCTAAGTTCGGATGTCATCCCTTAGAATGTAGGAGAATGAGGGGGTGTTTTTATTGAGATGCATAATATCATGACGGTCATAAATAGAATGAATGCAAAGAGTAATTTTCCCAGAGATGAGGGAGTGAAAGCCACAGGGCATAGCTTTAAGGTGAGAGGGGGAAGATTTATGAAGAGCCTGAGGGGCAACTTCATTATGCAGAGAATATTTTTGAAATGGAATGGGCTGCCAGAAAACGTGGTTGAGGCAGGTACAATAGCAATATGTAAAAATGAATTGATACGTAGATGGGAAGAGTTGAGAGTGATATGGTTCAAATCTGTGCAATTGGAATTAGTTGAGTGGGGAGCATGGTCAGCACGGACCAGTTTGGGCCGAATGGCCAGTTCCCATGCGCGATCGCTCTATGACTCAATGACACTCCATTTAAGTCAGTGACACAGTAACACTCCGGCTTACACCAGCCCACACGGCGTCACTGTCAGGGGGACACTTTGGGCTACATCAGCTCACACCAAGTCACTGTCGGGGGGATACTCCGGGCTACACAAGCCCATACAACGTTACTGTCAGGGGGATACTCTGGGCTAGACCATCCCACACCATATTGCTCTCAGGGGACACACGTGGATATAGCAGCCCACATCATCTCGCCGTGCAGTGGCTTCTATCATTTGATTGTCGAAGGTGCAGATGTTATCTACCTGCTTGGTAATGTTCTCTATGAGGTCAGTAACCCCCATCATACACTTGCCCTTAACTATGGAACAATCCCGACCCTCTTTGCCGTTTGGTTAGTCGAGGGCATACCGGTTTTTCTGTGAAGACAGACGTGATTATGAGAAAATGTCTTTACCTCCTGCTATGTCCAAGCGGTCTCCTTGTCCAAGCGGGTTAGACCACAAATAAGATAGTTTCAATTTTGATGGCTAATAATTCCTGCAGATCCTCCTCAGGAAAAGGTACTGAGAAATGTGTAAGCCAGAAACTGGGCTTTACTGTTACCCAAAGCCTTAGCACCTCTCCAATGAACGTTTGGTCTGGAAACCCCAGCCCCATTCCCAGGTAGTTGGAAAGGAAACAGCAGTTATGAAAACTGCCCCTATAGCTTCAGCACAGGGATTACCTACTTCCTTAAGAACAATGAAGTTCGTCGCTTTGTCTTGGCTGAAAAAATAATATCCGGGTTTAGTATAGATAATGGAGGGGGCTTCCCAATAAGAAACAGGCCTTTGTTACTACCCTGAAAGTATGGGTAATCCATAACTACAAAATATGGTCGTTCTGGGCTCTGAGGGAAAAGTTGTTCAATAAAAAGTGTTGGGTCTTTCAGTAAGAGATGCGATTATTGTCCCAGACGGTTCCTTCCATCCCACGATTGAGACAATGGAGGTGCCATTAGGGGTATCATAGTGAAGGTGGGTGCCACTTCTAATACAACAAAGAGCCTGACTATCCACAATAACAGAGAAACACTCCCCCAGTAGACATATGCATGAGATGCGAGGTGCCACAGGGAAGCAGTAGCGGTTGGTACATTGGACCAAGGCACATGGAATAAACTTAGTCGCATTCACATAAGTACACCCCATTCCCATACAGTTGTAACAAATTGGATATGCTTCCTGGACTTATCAGAGGAATTCTACAGGCAGCTGGCAGGTGGGGAAAAGTAAAATTAAAGACAAATGGGTGCTGACAGTCTTTCTGAAGAGGCAGAGAGAGAAAAAAAAAAGCATGTTGCAGGTCGACAACAGTGAAACATTTAGCGTCTAATGATACCAAGGCCACAATATGAGCTGGATTTGGGACCATGGCGTGATCAGGCTTTACAATACCATTGATAGCTCTTAAATCTGGAACCAGTCTATACTGTTCTGGCGTGCTAGATTTCTGGACATCTCCCTGGAGTCCGCGACTCCTTTTTGCATTTCATATTGTATTCTTATCAGGATATTTTCGGGCTGGACTTGGACGATTGAGAGCGAGGGGTCGAGTCAACCACGTTTGAATGTGAGGAAAACCAAACGGAGAAAATACTCACGTCTGGCCGGCCAATTTCTCTACACTCAATAGTGGAGGACTGAAAGCTCTTATACCATTGTCCGCAATCCGTCCATACCGAATCCGAGTCACGACACCAGATGAAGATCTGGACCTCGGCAACGTCTCTCAGTTCGGCAATAGGTCAATAAACACTCGTAATTGGTCTGGCTGTTAAGACTTTACTCTTTATTTTTCATGCAGCCGAGTCCAGAGTGTGCAGAAAATCAGAGGTTACATACTTTCGTGTTCCTTGGAGAAACTGTGCACAAAGCTCAAACCAAGGACATGATCAAATATTACATTCGGACAATTACCAATCAATACACGATATTGATTTATGTGAAAATTCCTTGGTCCAATAATATTTCCTGGAACCAACTTTATATTCCAACAATCAAGTCACCCTTACCTCACTAACAGAGCCATTGCACGAGCACCTAAAGGCCGGCGAAAACTGTCTTATCAAGCACTGCACCTAATGGTCGGCTAAAACTATCTTATCTAGCTGAGTTATTTCTATGCTTTAAAGGGCACATTTTCTGCGAAACACTATCGAAGCAGACTGTTGTTAGTCACTTATTCAGAATTAGCAGTTAGTAACTTAAAAACTATTATCTGCGGCTTTAGCAGAATTGTCAGTTTGCCGCCTAGAAGCCATTATGCCATGTTATTTCCACCGAGAAGACATCTCGTTGTCACCTAGGTTATGAAGAACATCTGTTTAATGGTTGTCCCGACTACAACCAGTCACCTCAGCCTGTATTCAGGTGTCAGATCCAAACCCGTCCCTCTGTAATAGGCTCGAGAGGCTGAATGGCCTCCTTCTATCCCTGTGTAACAGACCGCACAGGTTGAATGGCCTCTTCCTATCCCTATGAACAGACTAGAGAGGCTGAATGGCCTCGTATTATCCCTCTATAACACATTCAAGAGGCCGAATGGCCTCCTCCTGTTCCTCTGTAACAGTCCCGAGACATTAAATGACACAGCAATTGATGGATTATGAGAAGCCGGTAAACTGTATCGAATGAAGGTCCCTCCATTCTCAATTACAGAGACATAAAGAACACAGTTTTCTTCAGGTGCTCTCTCAGTAACACCTCTTAGAGCTGCAGTAACACTTCTATCTGCTTTGAATAGTTCCCTTTGCATCTTTCCACCTCTTCAAGTGGGAATAGGCTAATGCGGGCTGAATGCCCTCCTCCTATCCCTCTGTAACAGGCGCATTGGGAGAGAATTGATTCCCCCATTCCTGAGTCGCCATCCCAATGCTTTGTCAAAGTTATGAACGGGTTTGATAACTGGGCACTTTTACACAGGAGGAGCCTCACACAAAGTCATTTGGTAATAAGTATCATACCTTGGGTTAAAGCCTCTAGAAATTTCCCCTCCAGTTTTTTTTTTTAGTAATTGCTATGATATTTTATTCCTGTCTCCTTTTATAAGCAGGTTGGGACTTATACAACCCTGCAGTGTTCCGGCAATATTCCCACATACAAGGAAAAAATGATTAAATAGATTGAAATAGCTTTCTGGTCCATCCGTCAGTAACTTTCATCCATTCCATCCAGACTGAGTAAATGCTGACTTTTATTTTGATATGAAAAGGGATGTAATGAAGGGATTAACTGAGTCTGTTTGTTCGGTGACTGTGATTAATGCCAATCTCCATGAATTCTAATTATTCCAGTGAAGACTTCCCACCTTTAATGATAAATGGGCTCTGTTCAATTTTTTATCCCACAGTATGAGCAGGAGCATCACCGACAGCACTAACATGGATCAGCAGCTACAGAGAGAAGCGGAGGAGAGATCAGAATCTGGGAACATTAAACTGAAATGTTACAACAATGGATCTGAATCCGAGAACATGAGACTGGAATGTTTCAACAATGGACAGGAGTTTATCCTCTGATTTTTCTATTCTTTCTACATATTATGATGGGTTGTCATTATCATGGCGAATCTATTATGCTCTTTGCATTATTCAATACTTTTATTATCCTCTCCTGTCTATCATTGGTGTCCCTGGTAAGTCTCACTCTCCAGCTATTTTTTCTATAAACCAGTTATGACTGCCTAACTGTTCTTTCATAAAGTCGACATGCCTTGCCACCATTATTGTTCCTGTTGAGACTCTGAATCCAGATATTCACTCCACAGACGAGGACTAACTGCATCACTGAACTTATTCAATTACTGTCTCCCCCCCTTGCCTCTGGCAGTGTTACTCATAGGTCTCTATGTTAACCTACTCAGCGGTGAACCATTACCTCACTGACCTTGTTATTTAACTATTAGGGACACAGGCGTCACTGCCTTCTGTTATGGTGAAAAACACTGTTTCCTTCATCTGATTCCATACCACTCTTATCCAAGAGCTTTTTGTAATACATTTGTGGGACTGAGTCATCGCTGTCTGGCGAGCATTGATATTTAATCCCACTTTGCCTTTGAGGAGGTGGTGATGAGCTGTCTTTTTCATCGCTGCAGTCCACTCGCTGTTGGTTGACCAATTGCAGTATTTCAGGAGGGAGGGAATTTCAGGATATTGACCCAATGACTGTGAGGGAATGGCGGTAGTGCCAGAAGACTGGGGGAGAGCAAATGTTGTCCCCTTGTTCAAGAAGGGGAGTAAATACAACCCTGGAAATTATAGACCAGTGTGCCTCACTTCGGTTGTGGGTAGAGTATTGGGCAAGGTTACAAGAGAAAGTCCTTATAAAAATCTCGAGAGGAATAAGTTGATTTGGGATCGTCAACACGGTTTTGTGAACTGTAGGATGTGCCTCACAAACCTTATTGAGTTCTTTGAGAAGGTGACCGAACAACTGATTGAGGGTAAAGTGGCTGACGTGGTGTATATGGATTTCAGCACGGTGTTTGATAAGGATCCCCACGTTAGGCTATTGCACAAAATGCAGAGGCATGGGATTGAGGGCGATTTAGCGGTTTGGATCAGAAATTGGCTAGTTAAAATAAGACAGAGTGTAGAGATTGATGGGAAATGAGCACCCTGGAATTCAGTTACTAGTGGTGAACCGCAAGGATCTGATTTGGGGCCATTGTTGTATGTCATTTTCATATATGACCTAGATGACGGCGTAGGAGGATTGCTTAGTAAATTTGCAGATGGCACGAAGGTTGTTGGAGTTGTGGGTAGTGCTGAAAGATGCTGCAAGTTACACAGGGACATAGATAAGCTGCACAGCTGGGCTGAGAAGTTGCAAATGGAGTTTAATGCGTAAAAGTGTGAGGTGATGCACTTCAGAAGGAGCAACAGGATTAAAGAGTACTGGGCTAATGGGAAAATTCATGGTATGAGGATGAGCAGAGAAATTTCGGT
The DNA here is from genome assembly GCF_004010195.1 of Chiloscyllium plagiosum. Classification (NCBI taxonomy): domain Eukaryota; kingdom Metazoa; phylum Chordata; class Chondrichthyes; order Orectolobiformes; family Hemiscylliidae; genus Chiloscyllium; species Chiloscyllium plagiosum. The sequence continues at coordinate 25,094,429 of NC_057717.1, read as the reverse complement.
GTCTATATGCAGAGATCCCTGAAAGCTGCCACCCAGCTTGATACTGTTACTAAGAGGGCTTACAGTGGGGGGGGGGGGGGGTATTCAAGATGGTGGCAATTCCGTAGGTCTGCCATGCTGAGCTCTGCACGAGAACCCAGGCAAAGTGGGGCACTCACTCTCCCTTTATTACCGATTGCGGTCGAAATCAATAGATTTTGATGACCTGAATTGCTGTGTGTGAGTTTAAAATTGTTAACAAAATGAATAAAGGGAATGGACTAAGAGGATTGCAACAAGCAGGACAGTCTCCTGCAGCAAGGGACACGTCGGTGGCCACAGCATCGACCTCGCGGGAACTCAGCTGTGGAGCACAGCCTGGTCTTGGAGTTGGTGAAACTCTGAGAGAAGATTAATTAAGCCATGGAGGCGACCCGGGCCAGGCTTGAACCGATCTCAGTCATGCTGCAGTAGCGTGACCAGGAGATCCGGCGTCTCAGGCAGCACATCATAGAGGTGGAGCAACGGACTGCAGCCTCTGATACCGTGTTGGAATCCTTGGCGTGTCAGGTCCAGGCCCTGGAACAGCAGGTACGGGCTTTGGAAGAGCAGGTCGATGAGCTCGAAAATCAAGGCTGTCGGAAGAACATCTGCCTGGTCGGGCTGCAGGAACAGGAAGAGGGATACAAGCTGGTCAGCTTCTTGGAGCAATGGCTCCGCAGTTATTGAAGCTGGTTGTTGGGTCGGGCCGTGTTCGGGTGAGTGGGCCGACCGGTCACACTGCACAGGCCCGAAATGAACCAGCGCCCCTACCCGGTACTAGTGCTACACCAGCAGTCACAGAGATAAGCAAACGGTGCCAGAACCTCTGGTACACAAAGGATTGCGAATTACGCTTTTTCAAGACTTTTCTGCGACCGTGATTCGCAAAAGGAAGGTCTTTGTTGAGTTAACAAGGCAGCTGAGGGACTTGAATATCCAGTACCCTGTAAGATACTACATTTCTGCCATGGAGCATCCGTGTTTAATTTTGACTCACCATAAAAATGCAAAGGACTTCCTGGAAACCTTATAATAAACTGGCTGGCTCAAATAATATGGACAATAATCTTTACTTTATTTTTTTTCTCTGTGGTTTACTTGATCATCCTTTTTATATATATTTGTGGGTGTTCTATTTTTCATCTTTTTTTCGATCTCTTCCTTCTACCTCTTTTGGTAATGTGGCGACCAGAACTGAACACAGTATTCTAAATGTGGCCAAACCAATGTCTTGTACAATGTGAGCATGACGTTCCAGCTCTTATATTCAATACCACGTCCACTGAAGGCAAGCATACTGTATGCATTCTTGACCATTCTATCCACCTGTGAAGCAACTGTCAAGGTACAATGGACGTGCACTCCCAGATTTCTCTGCCCATCAACTTTTCCCAAGGCTCTGCCATTTATTGTATAATTCGCTCTAGAATTAGTCTTGCCTAAATGCATCACCAGACATTTGTCTGGATTGAAATCCATCTGCCACTTTTCTGCCCAACCATATCTATATCCTGCTGTATTCTCTGACAGTCCCTTATGCTTTCTGCCAATCCACCAATCTTCGTGTCATCTGCAAAGTTGCTGATCATACCCAACAGTGCCCTCTTCTAGATCATTTATGTACATTACAAATAACAGTGGCCTCAACACTGACCCCTGTGAAATACCACTGGTTACCTTTCTGCATTTCGAAAAACTCCCTTCAACTACTACTCCCTGTTCCCTGCTGCTCAACACGTTCTTTATCCACCTCGCTAGAACACTCTGCACACCATATGACTTCACTTTCTCCATTCTCTACCATGGGGACTCTTACCAAATACCTTACTAAAATCCATGGAAATGACATCAACAGTCCTTCCTTCATCTCTCAACTTGATCACTTCCTCAAAGACCTCTATTAAGTTGGTAAGGCACGATCTCCCCTGCACAAAACTATGTTGCCTATCACTGATAATCCCATTCTTTTCTAAATATAAATAGATCCTATCCCTCAGTTCCCTCTCAAGCAACTTTCCCAACACCGACGTCAGGCTCACTGGTCTGTAGTTATCTGGAATATCCCTGCTACCCTTCTTGTGCAAGGGGACAACATGAGCAAACCTCCAGTCGTCCGGCACCTCACCTGTATTTAAGGATGCCACAAAATTATCTGTCAGGGCCCCAGCTATTTCATCTCTCGCCTCCCTCAGCAAACTTGGATAGATCCAATCCGGTCCTGGCGTTTTGTCCACCTTAATAACCTGTAGCCTACCGAACACATCTTCCCTACTTCTGTCAACGTGATTCAGTCAAATCAAACCTCGATCTCTAATCTCAACATTCATCATGTTCATCTCCTCAGTGAACACTAATGCAACGTAATCATTCAGAATCTCACCCATTCGCTCAGGTTCGGCACACAGCCTTTTTTTTTCATTATCCTTTAGTGGACCAATCCTTCCTCTAGTTACCCGCTTGCTTCTTATATAAGAATAAAATGCTTTGGGATTCTCCTTAATCCTGCTCGCTAAAGCTACTTCATGATCCCTTTTAGCCCGCTTGTTTCCTTGTTTAAGACTTGTCATATCTTCTGATATTTCTCCAGGGCCCATTCTGTCCTTAGCTGCCGAGACCTTATGTATGCTTCCCTTTTCCTCTTGGCTCGTCGTACAATTTCGCCTGTAATCCAGGGTTCATGAATCATGCCCTTCCTATCCTTTGCCTTCAACGAGACATGCCTATCCTGCACGATCTTTAACCTTTCTTTGAAAGCCTCCCACATCTCAAATGTGGACTTCCCTTCAACTAGCTGTGTCCAATCCACATTTCTGAGTTCCTGCCTAATTTTGATATAATTGCCCTTGGCCCAGTATAGTACTCTTCCCGTAGGACCATTCTCTACTTCATCTACGAGTGTTCTAAAACTTACAGAATTGTGGTCACTGTTCCCAAAGAAATCCCCCACCGCAACTTCTACCACCTGCCCTAGCTCATTCCCCAGTAGCAGGTCCAATATGTCCCCTTCCCTCGTTGAAATATTGACATACTGCTCTAGAAAGCTCTCCTGGACACTTCTTCCAAATTCTACCCCATCCAGACCACTGACGCTAAGTGTATCCCAGTCAATGTTGGGAAAATTAAAGTTTCCCATCACCACTACCGTATCTTTCCATAACCTGTTTACCTGTTTGTTCTTCTACCACATGCGCACTGTTGGGAGGCCTGTAATACAGCTCCAACAATGTAACTGCACCCTTCTTATTTCTCAGCTGCACCCATAATGCCTCACTACCCAAGACCGCCATAGTGTGCTCCTATAGCACAACCGTGATATGACCAGTTATGCAAATCCACCCCCCACTTTTGCTTCCCTCCCTGCCCGGTCTGAAGCGTCTATATCCTGAACATTTAATTGCCAATCATCATGCCCTTCCTTAAACCAAGCCTCTGTGATTGTAATAACATGATACTCCCAGGCACCAATCCAAGCCCTAAGTTCATCTGCCTTACACACTATGCGCTTTGTATGAAAGTCGGTGCATTTTATGCCAACAGTGTTTTGCACTCACCTGCTCTCTGCCTACTCTTCCCTTTATTAATGCTATCTTCATAATTCTTGCAGTCTCCAGTCTCGACCTCACTGCCTACTTGCTTTCTATTCTGGTTCCCAGCTTCATGCCACATTAGTTTAAAAACTCCCCAACAGTAGTAGCAAAAACTTCCCCAAGGACTTTGGTTCCAGTCTGGTTCAGTTGTAGACTGTCCCTTTTGTAATAGTCCCACCTTCCCCAGAACCGGTTCTAAGGTCCAACAAATCTGAACCCCTCCCTCCTACACCATCTCGCAAGCCACGTGTTCACCCTGCCTATTTTTTCATTTCCACGCTGGCTAGCACGTGACACTGTTAGTAATCCCGAGATCACCACCTTTGAGGTCCTCCCCTTTAACTTCTCTCCGAGCTCCCTGAATTCTTCTTTCAGGACCTCATCTCATTTCCGACTTATATCGTTGCTGTAAATATGCACCAAGACAACTGGATGTTCACCCTCCCCTTTTAGAATGCCCTACAGCCAATCGGTAACATCCCTGACCCGAGCATCTGGGAGGCAACAAACCATCCGGGAGTCCCGTTTTCGGCCACAGAACCGCCTAACTACTCCACTCACAATAGAATCTACTATGACTATGGCTCAACGAGTCTTTTTCCCGCCCTTGTGAACAGCAGTGCCTGACACGGTGCCATGAACTTGCAACTGCTGCCCGCCCCTGGTGAGCCATCTCTCCCAACAGTATCCAAATGGTATACCTGTTTTTGGAGGGAGATGACTGCACTGCTTTCTTACCCTTTTTCTCTATTTTGGTCACCCATTCACTGTCTCCCTCAGCAATCCTAACCTGTGGTGTGACTAGTTCACTAAACGGGCGATCCACGATCTCGTCAGCATCGTGGATGCTCCACAATGAGTTCATCCGCAACTCCAGAGCCCTCATGCGGTCAAACAATAGGTGCAGCTGGACACATGTCTAGCAGGTGAAAGAGTCAGGAATGTCATACACGTTCCTAAGCTCCCACATCAAGCAAGAGGCACATGCCACGGGTCTGAGGTCCCCTGCCATTGGCAGCGTAGCTTAATATGAACTAACCAAACCCAAACAATGCACTTAAATATATGAAAAAGTAATATAAAGAAAAAATAAAATCTTTACCTCACCGAGTCTTCTCCTCCTGATGAGAGGAGGGGGCGGGAGGGTAATGCTACATGTGCAGCAGCTGGGGTTTCGCCACTGTCCAAATATAAATTAAGCCCTTACCTTCCCGGCAGCCCTCGTTTCACCCTGCCTACTCACCGCTCTGTCCGAGTGTTCAGAAGTGTGTTTTTTTCTCATTCTTTAATTCGAAAAGCAGAGGGGTTACTAACTCTTCAAGAAGAATCTTCCTTTTCAACTGGGAGACCAAATTAAGGATGAATATGGACGTTTATGATTCTAAAAGCTTTAATACATGGAGGTATGTATGGGAATTTGAATGTATCCTGCACCAGGCACATTCCCTCAATTTTTTAAAAGATGCACTCGTCATGTTGATGGCCCTTGGGGAACGTCATACAGTAACAGCGGAGACTTTTACCAAAGTAGTGGACCTCAGACCCGTGGATGTCCCAGAGTCTTTCAGGTATGTCCCCACAATCCAGGCAGTTGGTGGACCTGAACAGGAGTTGGGGTTGGTGGTTGTGTGGAGTTGTCTCCACCCTGAGTGCTGTACGAGGATTGGCTTTTTTCTGTCCTATTGACCTTTTTGAATTCGGTGCTGTCCTGCAGAATTGGGAAGACAGCCATTTCTGATCATGCAGCAGTGTACATGGAGGATAAGGTCGGTGGCGATGGGAAAAGCTCACAGCACTGGCGCATAGCTCCTTTATTCCTGAAGGAAAGCAAGTTTATTGAGTTATTTTCGGTGGAATTTAAACATTTTTGGGACATTTATTTGGGTATGGCCAGTAATCCGTCAGTGCTCTCGGAGACTGCCAAGGCCTATGCGAGGGATTTAATTAGTTCTTACTCAGCGACCCAGATGTGGCAGAAGGCAGAGTAGCAACGTATGCTCTAGGCTTGCCTGAATGTCGCTGAAACAGCATCCCTTGCCAGACCATCTGTAACCAAGGTGCAGCAGGTTACAGCCCTCAGGGCTACTTTGAACGCTGGGCTCAACCAGACAGCAAAGAAGGAAATCTCCTTTACGAAACAGAGATTATTTGAGATGGTAATAAACCGGGTAGATATCTAACAGACTTGGCCAGAAAGAAGAATGCCCCCTAATCTATCACATCCATAATGAGAGATCGCTGGCACTCTTACTTGCGATACCAAAAATTACTTTCGAATGTAACCAATTAATTTGAATTATGCCCAGGATACCAGGAACCACTGGAAACTGAACGTTATTGTTTTAACGCCGGGAAAACAATCAAACAATGAGAATTGAATCTGTCATGGGGAGTATATAAACCTCGTATTTTGAAACTTAACGGGAAAGCTAACTGGACAGCTAACATCTTGGCCTCAAATTAGAAGAAACGTTTCGATCCAATATACTTTATTTACAGTAAAAATACAGAAAGAAGGTGATCCAGGGAGATCATCAGCTGGAAGACTGAAGACAGCGGGGAATACAGAGACTGTGCCATGTTCACATTAAGTTAATGTAACTTTTAATACGTGGGTTAATATTATCAGAGTTTTTCAGAGTTGCAGTCAGATAGTAAGCAGTTAAGAAAAGCGGGTTATGTACTTGTGTGAAAAGTTGTTGTTTAGTGTTCGCTATTCGGGTCCATAAAATGAATTGTTATTTTTCTTCGAATGGTGGAATTTGGGAGTTCTCTGTCACTCATGTTTTCACAGATTATGAGGCGAGGTAAGCTTTCTTTGGTGTTTGGTTTCTATTAACAGAGGGGCTCGACATCGATGTCATAACAGTTTGGGGGCTTGTCATTCAGGATTTGGATAGATGTGAACAGATGAGGTGTACAAAAGATCCCAGCGGATTCCAATACTTGGCAATTACTGTCCTAGATCTTCAAATAAAACTTAGGTCAGAAAATTTGTTTCATTTTGGTTACTTATGAAAGATTAAATGAAAAGTTAAAGAAATGCGTCTTAACATACTAAAGAGGTTTTGGGGTTTGAAAATTATTCCCAATTTGCCAAGAATGTTTATAAAGACAGAGGAAAGGTGTACATTTGGAATTAGCAAATATGTTAGAATTGGGTTTAACCAGGGACAAAGAGAAGTTGAAATTGCAATGGTGTTGGTCAAGCACTTCAGTGTATCGGAGAAACTGACAGTGAGTGCAGCAGAGTTCGAAAGAAAAATAGACTGCAAATGCAGTACCTGCAGTTAGAAGATTAAAAAGTGAGACAAAAAGAAAGAGAGAAGAAACAGGAAGCAAGATAGAAGAAAAAGAGAAAGAGAGAGGAAAAATAGAGAGAGAATTTGAACGTGAGAAGTTGTGCATTTGTCAGTAAAGTCAAGTTAACAGAATAGAGATTAACTAAAAGGTAGGGATGTGTGTATATATATATATATATATATATATATATGTATATATATATATATATATATATATATATATATATATATATACATATATATATAAGTGAGGCAAAGCGAAAGAGAGAAGAAAGAGGAAGCGAGTTAGAAGAAAAAGAGAAAGAGAGAGGAAAAGAGAGAGAGAATTTGAACGTGAGAAGTTGTGCATTTGTCAGTAAAGTCAAGTTAACAGAATAGAGATTAACTAAAAGGTAGGGATGTGTGTATATATATATATATATATATATATATATGTATATATATATATATATATATATATATATATATATATATATACCCCTACCTTTTAGTTTAATCTCTATTCTGTTAACTTGACTTCACTGACAAATGCACAACTTCTCACGTTCAAATTCTCTCTCTCTTTTCCTCTCTCTTTCTCTTTTTCTTCTAACTCGCTTCCTCTTTCTTCTCTCTTTCGCTTTGCCTCACTTATATATATATGTATATATATATATATATATATATATATATACACACAAAAATATTGCCATATTTTGATAAGAAAAATGTGGCTGCCTTCATTATTTCATTTGAAATAATGGGTAGACAGATGAAGTAGTCAGAGAACATGTGGGTAATGCTAGTTCAGACTAAGCTGGTAGGCAGAGCGAGTGATGTATGTTCAGCGCTGTCAGATGAGGGGTCAAAAGAGTATGCAGATGTCAAACAGGCTAGTTTACATCTGACAATTTTTTTTGCTGGAAAAGCGCAGCAGGTCAGGCAACATCCAAGGAGCAGGAAAATCGACGTTTCGGGGATAAGCCGTTCTTTCAAATGCCTATGAATGGTACCAGAAGTATATAGAGCGCGGTTTAGAAATATAATGATGGAACCAGATCAGAATTATTTTGAGTTTGATAGAGTTAAACATAGTAAGTTTGATAGATGGGCATGGGCCTTGAAAATAGACTAGACATATAAGGCTCTGAGACAGATCATTCTGCTGGAGGAATTTAAAAACTCACTTCCAGGGATGATCAGAGTTCATGCAGATGAACAGGAACTTCAAGAAGTGAGAAGAATAGCAGAGCTTCCAGGTAAAAATGCATTGGTGCATGATCTGCAATTTAGCTTCTGGTCGGATTTTCCTCCCCTGACGGATAGCAATTGGGAAAAGGGGAGATCCTACTCTACAAAATAAAGATTGAGTGCACATTGGGAATACTTTATTTAAGTTAATATTGAAGCCCAAGAGATTTGAAAGGAGATGAAAGGCCACAGGTTTTTTCACAATACCGGAGTGAAACATATAGAATTAGAGTGCCGGTGGTTTAAGAATGTCACTGGGAAAAGATCTCTTCACTGCCATAAGTGGGATACACAAAGTCACAATGCTAGTCTTTGAAGAAAGGCAACGTGGGAAAAGATGTGGTAGAAGCGTCTACGCCAGTGTCATTAGTGGAAGTAGTAAAGAAAACCCCAAGAAACATTGAGGAGCTACAGGAGAGTGCACAGCCTAGGCAGCGGCTGGATATGGAGTTATTACCTGATCTCTATAAAGAATTCACTTCTGTGGGGCAAGTTTACTCAGGAGGAACAGACGAGAAGGATAACAAGGTATAAGTTTGCGAGATACGGGATCTGCGCAGTCTCTAATATTCATAAATTCTGGCGCTGGAAAAGCACAACAGGTCTGGCAGCATCTGAACATCGACATATTAGGCACAAGTCCATCACCTAGAAAGTGGCGAGGAGGGGAAGAGAAGGGGGTAAATAATAAATAGGAGGAGTTTAGCTTCTGGTCGGATTTTCCTCCTGTAAGGGATAGCAATTTGGAAAAGGGGAGATCCTACTCTACAAAATAAAGATTGAGTGCACATTGGGAATACTTTATTTAAGTTAATATTGAAGTCCAAGAGATTTGAAAGGAGATGAAAGGCCTCGGGTGTTTTCACAATACCGGAGTGAAACGTATAGAATTACAGTGCCGGTGGTTTAAGAGTGTCGCTGGGAAAAGATGTCTTCACTGCCATAAGTGGGATTCACAAAGTCACAATGCTCATCGTTGAAGAAAGGCACGGTGGGAAAAGATGTGGTAGAAGCGTCTCAGCCAGTGGAATTAGTGGAAGTAGTAAAGGAAACCCCAAGAAATGTTGAGGAGCTATAGGAGAGTGCACAGCCTAGGCAGCGGCTGGATATGGAGTTAGTACCTGATCTCAATAAAGAATTCACTTCTGTGAGGAAAGTTTACTCAGGAAGAACAGACGAGAATGATAACAAGGTATAATTTTGCGAGATATGAGATCTGATTAGTCTCTAATATTCACAAATTCTGGCGCTGGAAAAGCACAACAGGTCAGGCAGCATCTGAACATCGACATATTAGGCATAAGCCCATCATCTGGAAAGTGGCGAGGAGGGGAAGAGAAGGGGTTAAAGTATAAATAGGAGGACAGAGATGAGGCTGGGGTGGAGGGCAAGGCAGTGGGAAGGCGATAGGAAAATGAAGGAGTGAGTGATCGTGATGGGTCGGAGAAGAGGATGCAGTGGACATGTGGGAAGGAAGGTGGACAGCCAGGAAAGTTGAAGAAGGGGCGATGCTGAGTTGAAGGGATGAGGTTGGGAGAGGGGAGAATCGGAAACTGGTGAAGTCGACTTTGTTGCCGAGTGGTTGGAGGGTCCCACCTGTCCTACCACCTATCCGCTTCACCCTGCCCTCTGACCTATCACCATCAGCCCCCCACCTGCATCTACCTATCGCCTTCCAAGCTACAGTCCGCAAACTCCACCCCCATCCACCTACATATCTCTCAGAACCCTCTCCTCCCATCACCCAGTTTCCTTATGAAGGGGTTATGCCTGAAACTTGGATTCCCCTGCTCCTCGGCTGCTGCCTGTCCTGCTTTGCGTTTCTAGCGCCACACCTTTCAACTGTATCTCTAGCATCTGTAATCCTCACATTCTCTCACCCTCTAAAAGTAAGTGATGAAAGCATTTGCACTCTTTCTGACATGTTACCTGAGAGAGTGATAATTTGTGGAATGGGGACAGAAATTTAGTGTTCCTCTGTGTAAGATCAGGTTGGAGATTCAAATCAAGATTCGGGACATAACAGTGGTAGTGAGTGACAGACCATCAGTTTCAGAAATACCGGTTTATTCATGAGAACAATTTAGCAGGATTCAGGGTGGGAGTGACTCCTTTTGTGGTGGAGAAATCAAAGGAAGACCAGGGAATTGTGGAGTTCAAATACCAGACTGTGTAATGACAAGATCTCACTGTCATAGGTGACAGCAAGAAGCAAAAAGTAAAGAGAAAGTCAGAGGAGTGGAAGTTTCATTAACTGGTCTACTGCTCATGTAGTAGTGCAGGAAAAAACCTGAACAGGCAGAGCGTCAGGCAGAGGTGTTTAGTCCTGAAAGGCTAATGGCATTACAACAGAAATTTACATAAATTAATGCGTACTCAGAAAATGAATCAGAATATGTTGTCGAGAGTTATCAACATAAAGATCGAATCCTAAATGAAAATGGAGACCACGGCAGGTTAATGCAGAGGAGAAATGGACCAAAGTTAACCAAATTGTGTTGGCGGTCGCATACAGACTGGAAGTGTTACGGGTGTCACATGAACTATCTGCAGGAGGTTATCTAGGTATACCTGCAGGAGGTCACCTGGAAGACTCAGGCTAAGGTACAAAAGCATTTCTACTGGCCTGGGAGGCACAAGGACGTTGTTACTTTTTGACATATGTATCATACGTGCCGAATGGGAAGTAAGCCACAGGTACGAATAAAACCAGGACCTTTGTTGACAATTCTTGCGTTCGACGGACCTTTTATGTGGTTTATGATTAGTTGTGTAGGCCCCCTTTCTAAAATAAAAGTGGAAACCAATATTTGCTGGCCATAATGGATGTGGCTGTCAGATTACCAGAGGCAATTCCATTAGAGTGTTAAGGCAAAACGAGAGGTGGAAGGGTTGGTAGCTTTCTTTACTCAGTATGGGCTACCCAGATAGTTTCCGTCAGTCCAAGGGAGTCATTTTACCATTCAGCTGTTTAAGGACATCATGGATAGCTTGGATATAGAGCACTTCAAACCAAGTGCGTCCCATCCTGATCGCAGGGAGCCTTCGAAAGTTGCCATCAGAGGCTGAAGACCATGTTAACAGCGTACTGACAGAATTGGCAAAATGCTTGGGATAAAGGTGTCCGATTAAATTATTTGCCATTAGAGACGCCCCGAACGAATCTACTCAGTTTACTCTCTTCGAGTAAATATTCGGAAATGAAGTGAGAGGTATTTTGGAATTAATTAAAGTGAAATAAATAGGACAGAAGTCGGAGATCTCACATTTGGATTATGTAGCTGAGTTGAGGGAGAGATTAAATAGAGTATATGATTTAGCTAACCAGCACCTGAAGAGGGCACAACATACAATAAAGCAAGAGGCAGGTAAAAACTATGGAATTTGATGGGTTTTTTTCCGTGGAGATGCCACCAGTGGTAGGAAATCTCTTCAAAGCCAGGTTTAGTGTCCCTTTCCAAATGCGGAAAGTAAACTATGTGGTAAATATGCTGGATATAAAAAATGGTAGCAGGTATGTCATGTGAATCGTTGTAATCTTACTACTGTATGGTAAGGAACTGGGGAAACAGCTGTTAGTTACAGTCCCGCAGAGTGAGGAATCAAAGACAGATGTCATGAGGTTTGATGTGACGCAAAATCCATTAAATAACAAGAAAGTCCTTAAGGAGTGGGGTAGGATAGCGAGCTATTTGTTGCAAGAACGATGAACCCGATTGATTGTTCATTGCAACCGTATGAGGATATTTGCAGAACCATGATGGGAGGACTTACACTTTTGTGTATGGGTTGGAGGTAGGGAATGCTGTTCTGATAAACAACACCCTTGCAGGCTTAATCCTCACAAAGCCACCGAGGTCCAGAGGGAAGTGAATGCGATGCTTAATGAATATATCATTGAACCGAGTCAGGGCGAGTGAAGTGCACTGATTCTTTTAGTTCCCAAACCTGATGGGGCTCACCAATTTTGTGAGGACTATCAGAAGGTCAACGCTAAAACAAAATCAGACTCCTATCCAATACCAAGATTCACAGACTGCATATGTAAAGTTTAGTATGCCACACACATCACAAAGCTGGACTTACTGCATGGTTATTGGCATTTAACTCCATCCCCCATCACGAAGGACTCAAAGCACTCCGCTTCTTCCTTTCCCGCCGTACCACCCAGTACCCTTCCACCGACACGCTCCTTCGACTGACCGAACTGGTCCTCACCCTGAACAAATTTTATTTCCAATCCTCCCACTTTTTTCCAAACAAAAGGAGTAGCCATGGGCACCCGCATGGGCCCCAGCTATGCCTGCCTCTTCGTAGGGTATATGGAACAATCCATCTTCCGCAACTACACTGGCCCCACCCCCCATCTTTTCCTTCGCTACATTGATGACTGTATCGGCGCTACCTCGTGCTCCCACGAGGAGGTTGAACAGTTCATCCACTACACCAACACCTTCCACCCCGACCTCAAATTCACCTGGACAGTCTCGGACTCCTCCCTCCCCTTCCTAGACCTTTCTGTTTCTATCTCAGGCGACCAAATCAACACGGACATCTACTACAAACCAACCGACTCCCACAGCTACCTGGACTACACCTCCTCCCATCCTGCCCCCTGTAAAAACGCCATCCCATTCTCCCAATTCCTTCGTCTCCGCCGCATCTGCTCCCAGGAGGACCAGTTCAAAATACGTACAACACAGATGGCCACC
>NC_057717.1:25077014-25081066 GCF_004010195.1 Chiloscyllium plagiosum | reverse complement strand
CCTGCAGTCTTCTTCTTGCCCTCTCCGCCTCCACCCTACTCCGACCTATCATCTTCACCTTGACCTCTTTCCACCTATCACATTTCCCACGCCCCTCCTCCAAGTCCCTCCTCCCTACCTTTTATCTTCTCCTGCTGAACACTCTCTGCTCATTCCTGAAGAAGGGTCTGTTCCCGAAACGTCGAATCTCCTGTTCCCCGGATGCTGCCTGACCTGCTGTGCTGTTCCAGCAATAAAGTTTCAACTTTGATCTCCAGCATCTGCAGACCTCACTTTCTCCCCATTTAACTTGATCAGACGAAGTAAAAGAAGTTTCTGCATTTGTAACTTTAAATGGGCTACATCAATTCAAAGTGATGATCTTTGGAATGAATAATGCACCAGCCACATTCCAAAGACTCATGAACAGAGTTGTGGCCAGATTAACAAATTGTGAAGTTTATCTGTTAGATGCAGTGATCTTTAGCAAGTAATGGAAAGATCACATGTTACAGTTGGCAGAGCTCGTGGAACGATTACAAGAAGGAAAACTGACAATAAACGTAAAGAAAACAGAATTTGCGGAAGCAGAGATGGCTTTCTTGGGACATTACATTGGACATGGAAGATTGAGCCGATGGAACACAGAGACGAAGGACTTTAGGAATTTCCACAACCATCCTCGAAGAAAGTGGAGCTTCGATTTATGGGACTGAGTGGATTCCTTTGGAAGTTTGTTGTAAACATCAACAGCGTCGTGGAACGGCTGATGGATTTATTAAAGAAGAACATGAAATGCTGGTGTATAGAACAATTAAAGCAGGCATTTGAGAATGCAAAAGCAGCATTAAACACCGCACCAGTTTTAGCTGTACCAAATATTTTGAAAACCATCAAAGTTGCGATGGTTGCTAGCGACATAGGGGTTGGAGATGTATTAATGTAGGAATATGAGAATGGAATGAAATGGCCAATTGGCTTCCTGTAAAAAAAAAACAAGCACGCACCGGAAAGAAAATGCTCCACGATTTAAAAAGGGTTATTGAGTTTGGTACTGGCCTGACAGCTTTTTGTTGTTTATGTAATAAACAGGCTGTCGGAGACGAATGTACCACAATCCTCTTGCAATTTTTGGAAGGTTTAAAGACTAAAATATGAGAATATTTCATTGGAGTCTCATGTTACTGACTTTTAACTTACAAAATATACATGGCGTGGGCCGTAAAGATGTGATAGCTGATGTGTATTCGCAGATTTAAAGGATAAAGTTCAGATAAGATTTGACCCATGAATTTTTATGTGACAATGTGCACAGTCGAACAGATCTGCTACATGAATGTTACCGACACTTTAACAGCACAAGCCTCAATTGTGTCTGGGTCTTGCTGCACACAGACACAGACCGGTTCAGGAGCTGAGGGACGGGGAACAAATTATTCTGAACATTGTGGAATCTTCAATGACCATCCCTACTTCTGGTCTTATGGTGGGGTGGATGGGGGTGGTGGAGGGGCGATATTGATAAAGCAGCTGAAGATGTTTGTGAAGCTACCCTGAGGATCTCCCACGGAGATGACCCAGGACTGAGATGATTGACATACATGAACATCAAACAGCTTCCTTTGTGCTACAATTGACTCCAACCAGTGGGGAGTTTACTTTGATTCCCATTAAGTCCAGATTTGTTAAGTACTTTGATGTCAACCTTAGTCAACCAGTGCCTTGATATCAGGGCCAGTCACTCTGACCTGAACCCTTGTGTTCACATCTTTCGATCATATAACAGGCCATGATATCGTAGCAGCAAGTGTTTTATTCAAACAGGTTGTATTAAATGTCAGGAATTCTCTTTTCCAGAGTGTTTGGGGAGCGAGAAGATGAATTACTTGAAGAGGAGGTGGATGGATATTGACCTGTTGGAGAGGTAAGGGATATGAAGAATCAAGCATTAAAGAGAACATCTTAGTGAAGGGCAAGTAAAGCTTGGGGGAGTGGTGAACGAACTAGCCCTGTTTCTGATGTTCTCCCATTCTGTTATTGGAAAGTTAGTGGGTGTTATTTTCCTGGAAGTTCTGTTATTGAATATTGCAGTCGGAGAGACCTGAGGATTCAGTGAGCAATGCCTGGGTGAGGTCTGTGGGCTGTATTCACAGTGAACCTGGATCTATAACATGACAAACAAATGAAGCACAAGCTGCAGAGGAGAAGCTCTGTAAAGAGAGATGAGGGGCTTCATTCATACACAGCTTGGGTTTTCAAGTCACATTTTCCAAACCATGTGGCACAGATTTGAGGGATTGAATGGTTTCTGTGCACCAGTTTATAGGCGGAAATATCCTTTAACTGCTCCTGTCTAGCAAGTTTGAGGGGCTGAATGGAACACAGACACCTAGGACTGAGGAGCAGGAGTGGGTCATTCGACACTGAGCCTTCTCCACCAGGCACTAAGATTGTGGTTGATCAGGTTGTGGTCTCAGCCCCACATTCCTGTCTGTATCCGTGACTCACTCTTCTGTCAAATATTTAACTAACTCAGCTTTGCATCAATGTGAACAAAAAGGCACACTAAACTTCCAGTGAAGAGAATTCCCTCTCCAAAGGCCGTTTCAGAATTTATCCTCATCGCTCTTATAGAATCGGAGAGTCAGCCAGAATGGTAACGGACCCGTTTGTCCAATCTGTCCACTCGGACCAGATAAACAAATCTGATCACATCCAATTTGCTAGTATTTGGTCAATATCCTTCCTGTATCAGACACATTTTAAATGTGCGATTGTACCCGCCTTCACCACTTCCTCTGACAGCACTTTCCGTACACACACCACTCTCTGTGTGAAACATTTACCCCTAATATCCCTTCCAAATCATTCCCCTTCTGCCTTCAGCCTATGCCCTCTTGTTCTGGACTCCCCAATCCTGGGAAAGAAATAGTGGCTATTCAGAATATCCATGCCCCTGATGATTTTATAAACCTCTATGATGTCACCCCACAGCCTCTGACCCCAGGGGGAAACACCTCAACCTAATCAGCCTCTCCCAAAAGCTGAAACTGTGCAGTCCTGATACATCTTTTTGAATGTTTTCTGGAGAAACCCGAATTGTATGCAGTATTCTTAAAGTGGCCTCACCAACGTCCTGGACAGATGCCACCCCAAATCCTTTATTCAATGCTCTGACTGATGAAGGTAAATATTCCAAATGTGTTCTGCACCACACTGTCTACCTGCGACTCCACTTTCAAGGAACAACGCGCTTGCAGTCCAAGGTCCCTTTGTTCCACAACACTCCCCAGGAGCTTATCATTAAGTGTATAATTCCTGCCCTGATTTGCCTTTCTAAAATGCAAAACCTCGTATTTATCTAAATTAAACTTCATCTCTCAATCCTTGTCCCTTTGTCCCATCTAATTGTGGTGTCGTTGTACTCTGAGATAATCTACGACACCACCTTTCTGATGTAATCTGTAAATTTACTAACTATGCCTCCGATGTTCACACCGAAATCCTTGATATCAATGATGAAATGCAGTGAATTCAGTACTGATTCTTGCAGCACACTGCAGGCCACAAGCCTCCTATCCGTCTACCTTCAAGCCAGTTGTGAATCCAATTGATTAGCTTCCTTTGTATCCCCTGTAACCTAACCTTACTAATCTGCCTATCAACCGGAATGCTATGAACACCTTGCTGAGGTTCATATAGACAATATCTACCAAACTGCCTTCATCAATCGTCTTTGCCACCTCTTCATTAAACTCAATCAAATTAATGAGACATGATTTCGCATGCAGTCCTTGCCTTCCCAAATGTATGTAAATCCTATCCCTCAGAATCCTCTCCAGCAACATTTCCACCACTGACATTCGGCTCACCGGTCTATAGTTCCCCGACTTCTAGGTCACTGTTTCCTTTTCTAGTCCCACTCTTCCACTGCTCGCAACACATGTTAAATGTAACCAGGTTGGTGCTGTAGCCCATGATATCGGTCTCAAACTGGGTGAGAGTCAGTTTTTGGAACAAATCAGGCTAGTTTCTTCAATCTGCTAAAACAACACGTTTATGATTCAGAGCAA
>NC_057717.1:25068488-25076986 GCF_004010195.1 Chiloscyllium plagiosum | reverse complement strand
TAATTATATAATCAATATTTCCCTTTCTAAAAACACTGGCACACACACAGACTCACAGACACACACACACACACACACCGATTAACAAAATCTCTGCAATTTTAACTTGAAAGAACTTTGTCCAAATATTCGTGTAACTCATGGCAAAAGTAAAAACTGAGAGATTGTCCAAAATGATATTCTGCTTCTGACAATATTCTACTCACACATGCTCCTAGCATGAAATTTCATCCTGGAACAGTTGGAATTGGCTGAATTCCGTTCGCATTAGGCAGTGTGGAGATTCCAATGAAATCTGGTCAGGAATCCTTCAATAGTTAGCACAGTGGCTCAGTGGTTAGCACTGCTGCCTCACAGCTCTAGGGTCTTGGGTTTGATTCCAGTCTCGGGCGACTGTCTGTGTCGGCTTTGTACATTCTCCTCTTGTTTGGGTGAGCTTCTAATGGGTGATCCATTTTCCTACCACAGCTCAAACTGTGTAGGTCTGGTCACGCTAAATTGTCTGAAGTGTTCGGGGATTTCTAGATTTGGTGCATTAGTCAGATGTAAATGTAGGGGAATGGGCTTGGGAAGATTGTTACGGACTTGTTTGGCCGAAGGGCCTGTTTCCACACTATCGGAATTCCATAAAAATAAGAAGGGTAATGATGACTATAGGGCTTTTTTTTTGTTTTAGCTCGCACACATTGGTGTGATGAGGAACAATGAAGGAGAGAGAGTGTAATAGGCCGTTCCTTCTCGGGCAGATTACATTTTCTCCCTCTCTGAGTTGAATCACACAATAATGTCATCCTCTCGCAATCATGTGAGGTCTCCTTGTACATTGTCCAAACTATGTCTCCATCACATTCCCTGTTCCATGTAGATACATCATTGCTGTTGTCATGCACAGAGCCATACAATTAGCAGAAAATGGTCTCAGTCGATTTGAAGATATGTTTACTTGTCCCTGCGACATTAAAAAAAAGTTTAATGTATTCAGAATACCTGTATTAAAATGAATGCATTTTGTAATAAATACAAAAATTGCTGGAAAAGCTCGGCAGGTTTGCCAGTACCCAGATGCCTTTTACATGCTGTAGTTGTACCAGGCTGCACCACTTCCTCTGGCAGCTCATTCCATACACACACCACCCTCTGTCCGAGATCTTTAAGTAAAACGTAGGTCAGAAAATTTGTTTCATTTTAGTTACTTGTGGATGATGAAACGTAAAATGAGAGAAATAAGTCTTAACAATACTAAAGAGGTTTTGGGGGTTGAAAATGAGTCCCAATTTGCCAAGAAAGTTTATAAAGTCAGAGGAAGGGTGTACATTTAGAATTAGCAAATAGGTTAGAATTGGGTTTAACCAGGGGCAAAAGGGAAGCTGAAATTGCAATGGTGTTGATCGAGCACTTCAGTGTATCGCAAAAACTGACTGTGAGTGCTGTACATTTAGAAAAAAAGATAGATCGCAAATGCAGTAACTGGAATTAGAAGATTAAAAAGTGAGACAAAAAGAAAGAGAGAAGAAATGGGAAGGGTCCAAAACAAGTTCATGCAGACACTGGAGAGTAAGCACCGGGAGACTATTGGGTTGAAAGGTCGCGTATGGTAGTCAGTGTCCTTTGTTGCGGATGTTGAATTCAGTTGGTTTCCACAGCGTTTTGTGCATAAAGATTCTTTCAGTCACTAAGAGTTCTCTGGGTGTGGAAGAAGTGAAGTTGGGGGTTTTACAAAAGGTAATGAAGGCAAAGCTGTAGGAATTGACAGACAAGCTGGAGTTGGGGTTGCCATTTACTAAAGAGGTTTTGGGGTTTGAAAATGAGTCCCAATTTGCCAAGAAAGTTTATAAAGTCAGAGGAAGGGTGTACATTTAGAATTAGCAAATAGGTTAGAACTGGGTTTAAACAGAGGCAAAAGGGAAGCTGAAATTGCAATGGTGTTGATCGAGCACTTCAGTGTATCGCAGAAACTGACTGTGAGTGCTGTACATTTAGAAAAAAAAGATAGATCGCAAATGCAGTATCTGGAATTAGAAGATTAAAAAGTGAGACAAAAAGAAAGAGAGAAGAAAGGGGAAGGGAGGTAGAAGAGAGAGAGAAAGCGAGAGAGGAAAAAAGAAGAGAGAGAATTTGAAATTAAGAAGTTGTGAATTAATCAGCAAAGTCAAGTTAACAGGATAGAGATTACAATAAAAGTTAGGGATATATATATAAATATCTTAAAACATTGCCATATTTTGATAAGAAAAATATGGCTGCCTTTTGTATTTCATTTTAACAGATGGAGTGGTCAGAGAACATGTGGGTAATGCTAGTTCAGACGAAGATGGTAATAAAAGTTAGGGATATATATATAAATATGTTAAAACATTGCCATATTTTGATAAGAAAAATATGGCTGCCTTTTGTATTTCATTTGAAAAATTGGATAGACAGATGGAGTGGTCAGAGAACATGTGGGTAATGCTAGTTCAGACGAAGATGGTAGGCAGAGCTAGTGAGGTATGTGCAGTGCTGTCAGATGAGGGGTCAAGAGGTTATGCAGATGCCAAACAGGCTATTTTGAATGCTTATAAATTTGTACCAGCAGTATATAGAGAGCGATTCAGAAACATAATGATGGAACTAGGTCAGACTTATATTGAGTTTGAAAGAGTTCAACATAGTAAGTTCGATAGATGGGCATGGGCCTTAAAAATAGACAAGACATATAAGGCTCTGAGACAGATCATTCTGCTGGAGGAATTTAAACACTCACTTCCAGAGATGAGCAGAGTTCATGCAGATGAGCAGAAAGTGCAAGAAATGAGAAGAGTGGCAGAGATGGAAGGTCAATATGCGTTGGTGCACGAGCTGCAAATTCGCTTCTGGTTGGATCTCCCTCCTGTGAGGGATAGAAATTGGGAGAAGGGGAGATCCTATTCTACAAACAAAGATTGAGAGGACACTGGGAATAGTTTAATTTAGGTTAATAAAGAAGCCCAAGAGAGTTGGAAGGAGGTGAAGGCCTCAGGTGTTTTCACAGTACCGGAGTGGAATATATCGAATTACAATGCCGGTGGTTTAAGAAGGGCACTGGGAAAAGGTGTATTCACTGCCATAACAAAAAGTCACAATGCTAGTTGTGGAAGAAAGGCACTGCGGGAAAAGATGTGGTAAAAGAGGCTAGTTTGTAGCATTCGTGGAAGTATTAAAGGAAACCCCAAGAAATGTTGAGGAGCTGCAGGAGAGTGCTCAGCCTAGGCAGGAGCTGGGTATGAAGTTAGTATCTGATCTCTATAACGAATTCACCTCTGTGGGGCAGGTTTATTCAGAAAGAACAGTGGAAAAGGACAACCAGGTATAATTTTGGGAGAAACGGGATCTGCTCAGTCTCTAATATTCAAAAAGTGTGGCGCTGGGAAGGCACAACAAGTCTGGCCGCATCTGAACATCGACATATCAGGCACAAGCCCTTCATCTGGAAAGTGGCGGGGAGGGGAGGAGAAGGGGGGTAAAATATAAATAGGAGGATAGAGGTGTGGCTGGGAGCATGTCAGTGGGAAGGCAATAGGAAAATGAAAGTGTGAGTGATCGTGATCGGTCGGAGAGGAGGGTGCAGTGGATGTGTGGGAAGGGAGGTGGACAGCCAGGAGAGTTGAAGAAGGCGATGCTGAGTTGAAGGGTTGGATCTGGGATGAGTTTGGGAGAGGGGGGAATTGGAAACTGATGAAGTCGACGTTGATGCCGTGTGGTTGGAGGGTCTCAGCTGTCCTAGCACCTATCCGCTTCACTCTGCTCTCTGACATATCACCATCACTCCCCACCTGCATCTACCTATCCCCTTCCAAGCTACCTTCCGCAAAATCCACCCCCACCCACCTATGTATCTCTCAGAACTCTTTCCTCCCATCCCCCGTTTCCTTATGAAAGGTTTATGCCTGAAACTTGGATTCTCCTGCTCCTCTGCTGCTTCCTGACCTGCTGTGCCTTTTCAGCGCCACACCTTTCAACTGTGATCTCCAGTATCTGTAATCCTCACATTCTCCCAGCCTCTAAAAGTAAGTGACGAAAGCATTTGCACTCTTTCTGGCATGTTACCTGAGAGAGTGATCATTGTGGAATGGGAACAGAAATTTAATGTTCCCCTCTGTAAGATCAGGTTGGAGATCCAAATCAAGATTGGGGACGTAACAGTGGGAGTGAGTGACAGACCATCAGTTTCAGTAATACAGTTTTATTCTTGAGAACAATTTAGAAGGATCCAAGGTGGGAGTGACACTTCTTGTGTTCGAGGAATAAAAGGAAAACCAGGGAATTGATGAGTAAAAAGACAAATAACCAGGAAATTTTCCAAACTGTGTAATAACAAGATCTCACTGTCATAAGTTACAGCGAGAAGTAAAAAGTAAAGATCAAGACAAAGGAGCAGAAGTTTAATTAGCTGGCCGGTTGTTTCATGTAATAGTGTAGGAAAAACCTGAGCAGGCAGAGGGTCAGGCACAGATGTTTAGTCCTGAAAGGCTAATGGCCTTACAACCGAAATTTACTTAAATTGATGCATACTCAGAAAAAGAATCAGGATACATTGTCGTGCTTTTGCAATTTAAAGATAGAATCCCAAATGAAAATGGAGACCACGGCAGGTTAGTACAGAGGAGAAATAGGCCAAAGTTAACCAAATTGTTTTGGTGGTCGCATACAGACAGTAAATGTTATGGTATCACATGAACTACCTGCAGGACGTCTAGGTATACCTGCAGGAGGTTACCTGGATGACTCAGGCTAAGGTACAAAAGCGTTTCTACTGGCCTGGAATGCACATGGACGTGGTTACCGTTTTGCTGTATATGTTATACGAATGGTAGGTAAGCCAAAGGTAGGAATAAAACCAGGACCTTTGTTGCCATTTCTTGCGTTCGACGAACCTTTCACGAGGGTTATGATTAGTTGTGTAGGTCCCCTTTCTAAAATAAAAGTGGATACCAATATTTGCTGACCATAATGGATGTGTCTGTCAGACTACCAGGGACAATTCCATTTCAGAGTGTTAAGGAAAAAGGGAGGTGGAGGGGTTGGTAGCTTTCTTTACTCAGTACGGGCTACCCAGGAAGTTTCCGTCAGTCCAAGGGAGTCATTTTGCCATTCGGCTATTTAAGTAAATCATGGATAGCTTAGGCATATAGCACTTCAAATCAAGTGCGTCCAATCCTGAATTGCAGCAAGCCGTGGAAAGTTGGCATTTGATGCTGAAAATCATGTTAACAGTATACTGTCGGGATTACCCGAATGATTGGGATAAAGGTTTCCATTAAATTACTTGCCATTCGAGATGCCCTAACCGAATCTACTCGGTGTACGTCCTTTAAGTTAATATTCGGACAAGAAGTGAGAGATATTTTGGAATTAATTAAAGAGAAATTATTAGGACTGAAGTCGGAGATCTCACACTTGGATCATGTATCTGAGGTGAGGGAGAGATTAAATAGAGTATTTGAGTTAGCTAAGCGGCACCTGAAAAGGGCACAGCATACAATGAAGCAAGTGGCAGGTAACAACTATGAAATTTGATTTTTCTTTCCGTGGAGATGCCACCACTGGTAGGAAATCCCTTCAAAGCCACGTTTAATGTCCCTTTCCAAATGGAGAAAAAGTAGAGTCAGGTAAACTATGTGGTAAAGATGCTGGATATAAAATAATGGTAGCAGGAATGCCATGGGAATACGTTGTAACCTTACTAATATAGAGATAAGGAACTGGGGAAACAGGTGTTAGTTACTGCCCCACAGAGTGAGGAATCTAATACAGATTTCATGAGATTTGATGTGACGCAAAATCCTTTAAATAACAAGCAAGTCCTTGAGGAGTGGGGTACGATAGCGAGCTATCTGTTGCAAAAGCAATGAAACAAGTTGATTGGTCATTGCAGCTGTATGAGGACATTTGCAGAACCAAAATGAGAGGACTCACTTTTGTGTATGGATTGGAAATAGATAATGCTGTTCTGATAAACAACACCCTTGCAGGCTTAATCCTCACAAAGCCACCGAGGCCCAGAGGGAAGTGGATGCAATGCTCAATGAACATATCATTGAACCGAATCAGAGAGAGTGGAGTATGCTGATTCTGTTAATTCCAAAACCTGATGGGGGTCAGCGGTTTTGTGAGGACTATCAGAAGGTCAACGCTGAAACAAAATCAGACTCCAATCCAATACCAAGATTCAAATATTGCATATGTAAAGTTTGACATGCCACACACGTCACAAAGTTGGACTTACTGCATGGTTATTTGCATTTAACTTGATCATTGGAAGTGAAAGAAGTTTCTGCATTTGCAAACTTAATCAATTCAAAGTGGTTCTCTTTGGAATGAATAATGCACCAGCCACATTCCAAAGACGCATGAACAGAGTTGTGGCCAGATTAACAAATTTGCAGTTTAACTATTAGATGCAGTAATCTTTAGCAAGTCATGGCAAGATCACATGTTACAGTTAGCAGAGCTCGTGGAATGATTACACGAAGGAAAACTGGCAGTAAACGTAAAGAAAACAGAATTTTCGGAAGCAGAGTTGACGTTCTGGGGACATGACATTGGAAATGGAAGATTGACCCGATGGAACACAAAGACAAAGGACTTTTAGGAATTTCCACAACCATCCTCGAAGAAAGTGGAGCTTCGATTATTGGGACTGAGTGGATTCCTTTGGAAGTTTGTTCCAAACTTCAGCAGTGTCGTGGAACCTCTGATGGATTTACTGAAGAAGAACACGAAATGTTGGTGTATAGAACAATTCCAGCAGGCATTTGAGAATGCAAAAAGCGGAATTAACCACCGCACCAGTTTTAGCTACACCAAATATTTTGAAAGCCTTCAAAGTTGCGATTGTTGCTAGCGATATAGGGGTTGGAGATGTATTGATGCAGGAACATGAGAATGGAATGGAATGGCCAATTGGCTACCTGTAAAAAAAATCGAACACCCACCGGAAAGAAAATGCTCCACTATTTAAAAAGGGTTATTGGGTTTGGTACTGGCCTGACAGCATTTTGTTGCTTATGTAATAAACAGGCTGTCAGAGACGAATGTAACACAATCCTCTTGCATTTATTTGGAAAATTTCAAGACTGAAATGTGAAAATATTTCATGGACGTCTTATGTTTTTTTAGATTACTTACAGTGTGGAAACAGGCCCTTCGGCCCTACAAGTCCACACTGACCCTCCGAAGAGCAACGCATCCAGACCTATGCCCCTACAATTACCCCTTCACCTAACACTACGGGCAATTTAGCATGGCCAATTCACCTAACCTGCAAATTTTTGGCTTATGGGAGGAAACCGGAGCACTTGGAGGAAACCCACGCAGTCACGGGAAAACATGCAAACTCCACACAGACAATTGCTTGAGGCGGGAGTTGAGCCCGGGTCTCTGGCGCTGTGAGGCATCAGTGCTAACCACCGTGCCGCACTTACAAAGTATACATGGCGTGAGCCGTAAAGATGTAATAGCTGATGTGTTATCGCAGATTTAAAAGTAGAAGTGCAGATAAGATTTGACTCATGAATTTTACTGTGACAATGTGCACAGTCTAGCAGATCTGCTACATGAATGTAACTGAAACTTTAACTGCACAAGCCTGAATGGTGTCTGGGTCTTGCTGCACATGGACTCAGACTGGTTCAGGAGCTGAGGGACGGGAAACAAATTATTGTGGAATCTTCAATGACCATTCCAACTTCTGAGATTATGGTGGGGAGGATGGGGGTGGGGGCGGGGAGACATTGATGAAGAAACTGAAGATGTTTGTGAAGAGGAAGCTACCCTGCGGATCTCCCACAATGCAGGACTGAGATGATTGACAGCCACGAACAACAGACATCTTCCTTTGTGCTATGATTGACTCCAACCAGTGGGGAGTTTACTTTGATTCCCATTAAGTCCAGTTTTGTTGAGTACTTTGATGTCAACCAATTTTAGTCAACCACTGCCTTGATATCAAGGCTAGTCACTCTTACCTGAACCCTTGTGTTCACGTCTTTCAATCATATCAACAGGCCATGATATAGTAGTAGCAAGTGTTTTCTTCAAACAGATTGTATTGAATGTCAGGAAATCCCTGTTCCAGGGTGTTTCGGGAGCTAGAAGAAAAATTACTTGAGTAAGAGGAGGTGGATGGATATTGACCTCTTGGAGAGATGAGGGATGTGAAGAATCAGGAATTAAAGAGGATCTGAGACCATGAGCAGGTCAGCCATGGTCTTAGTGAAGGACAAGTCAGGCTTGGGATGGGAATGACCTGCCCCTGTTTCTGATGTTCTCTCATTCTGTTATTGGAAAGTCAGTGGGTGTTATTTTCCTGGAAGTTCTCTTATTGAATATTGCAGTCACGGAGACCAGAGGATTCCGTGAGCAATTCCTGGGTGAGTTCTGTGGGCTGTATTCACTGAGAACCTGGGTCTATAACATGACAAACAAATGAAGCACATGTTGCATAGGGGATGTTCTGTAAATAGAGATAAGGGGCCTCT
>NC_057717.1:25017267-25067988 GCF_004010195.1 Chiloscyllium plagiosum | reverse complement strand
TGTTAACTGTGAGGAAGGAAAACAAACCCATTATCCATCAGCCTGGAGGCAAAGGGACCCGTTTGATTGGGGGCCCAGTGAGATTTTAAAATGTGTCCCTGTATTCAGGGATTTATAAAAATAATTGGAGCTGGAATAACAAATGGGAAGGTCGGAATTACTGACAAAAATGTGACATAAACCACAAGAAACCCTCCCTCCCCAAACACACAGAGACACATCCATAAGGGCAGATGGTTTCTAGAACATTCCCACACACTCGATCACTCGAGAGCAGACACAGGTAACTCCTTCCCAGTTCCTAATACAGAGGGTGGAAACGTTGCTGTCCTGAAGGACTCTCTCCCAGTTTCCTGAAGACAAACGGAGTTTGGGAATTTCCTGTGTTTTGGTTTAAATTGTGGTCGATCCCATGTCGTGAAGAAATGTAAATGCAGGGAAAACGTATTCACCCCTTTACCTGTCCGAGGGGCCTTCGGAACAGTGTCTCCTTCTCCCTGGAACGGCATCTCTTCCCTCGGGGTCGTATCGTTTGTTCAATTCACTGACGTCCGGCCGTTCACAAACAATGTCAGGGACAGAACGTTCTGGGGAATGTCAGTTATAGAATGTCAGGGACAGAACGTTCTGGGGAATGTCAGTTATAGAATGTCTGGGACAGAACGTTGCGGGGAATGTCAGTTCTCAAATGTCGGGGACAGAACGTTCCGGGGAATGGCAGTTATAGAATGTCGGGGACAGAACGTTCCGGGGAATATCAGTTATAGAATGTCGTGGACAGAACGTTCCGGGGAATATCAGTTATAGAATGTCGTGGACAGAACGTTCCGGGGAATGGCAGTTATAGAATGTCGGGGACAGAACGTTCCGGGGAATGGCAGTTATAGAATGTCAGGGACAGAACTTTCCGGGGAATGGCAGTTATAGAATGTCGGGGACAGAACGTTGAGGGGAATGTCAGTTATAATATGTTGGGAACAGAACGTCCCGGGGAACTCTTTGACCTGTCCATGACTATCCCCCCATCCACCCCACCCTCCTCTCTGACCTATCACCTCTCCCCCAACTCCGTCTCCCTGTCACATTCCCAACTCCCTTCCCTCAAGCCACAGCCCTGCCCAGCTCCCTCCCATGAATCTCTCAGCTCCCCAGCCCACAAGCCACATTACTGATGAACGGTTTATGTCCGAAACATTGATTCCCCTGCTCTTCGAATGCTGCCTGACCTGCTGTGCTTTTCCAGCATCATGCTCCCAGTCAGGAAACAGTCCGACACCGTCATACCCACAGGATCAGGCCTGATGGGTCATTTAGATTAGATTACTTACAGTGTGGAAATAGGCCCTTCAGCCCAACAAGTCCACACCGACACTCCGAAGGGCAACCCACCCAGACCCATTCCCCTACATTTATCCCTTCACCTCACACTACGAGCAATTTATCATGGCCAATTCATCTGCACATCTTTGGACTGTGGGAGGAAGCCGGAGCACCCGGAGGAAAGCCACGCAGACACGGGGAGAATGTGCAAACTCCACACAGTCAGTCACCTGAGGCCGGAATTGAACCCGGGTCTCTGGTGCTGTGAGGCAACAGTGCTAACCACTGTGCCACCGTGCCGCCCAGAGTGTTTCATGAAGCCCCATTACCAACCCTGGGTATATCCTGTCACACCGGCAGGACAGACCCACCAGTGGTGTGGACTCCCTGGGATGCAGTCAGGGAAGGTGTTACCCTGCAATTCCCCAACATTGATTCCAGAACCCAGGAAATCTCACAGTAACAGATCATACATGGTCAAGGAAGTCGACTGAGGGTAGTTATCTCCTGCCTCCCACCCCTCCTCTCGGTGATAACTCTGTTCCCCTCGATGTTGGAAACAAATCAGAGGAAGCACTGAGGGTGATAACAACACAGACCGTCCTCTGGGTGTGGGACTTCAATGTCCATCACCAAGGGTGTCCCCACAGGCCCCCCACTGACTGAGCAGGACAGGCTTCAATACATAACAGCCAGACTGGGGGAAACATTCTCACTAAACTCCTTGTCGCAGATGGATCTGTCCCTGACAGTATCTGTAGGACCAGCCAGCACACAGTCCTGGTGGGGGCACTGTCTCAGCCCCATATTTGACATACTCAAGATTAGTGTGTCCCTGGAAAAGCACAGCAGGTCAGGCAGCATCCGAGGAGCAGGGAAATCACAGTTTCGGAAAGCAGACCTTCATCACGACTGAGGCTGAGAGCCTCTGTGATGGTGAGATAAATCATATTAGGCGTACTGCTTACTGTGTGATGTGGCACTCCCTCCTGTGAAGTTGGACATTCTTCGAAAGGACTGAGCACATGGAAACTGGCCATCCATGAGGTACTGTGGGCTAGTAACAGCTGCAGCATCAATGGCCTTCCCTCCATCATAAAGTCAGAAGTGGCCTATTCACTGGTGGTTTCAAAATATTCAGCACCATTCACAATTGCACCGATACTGAAGCAGGCTATTCAGCCCATCAAGAGTTTTAAACAGGAATAGAATGAGGTCAGTCGGCCATTGGAGGCTGTTACTCAGCGATTGGAGCAGATCTTTTAATCTCTCATACCTGTTACACAGGAAATGGAAGGGAATATTCAGCATTTCAAAGCTGCTACACAGGAATATGGGGAGCTGTGTTGACCTCGGCAGTACATTGATCTATTAACCCAGACGAGGTATCAGTCCAGCACCGCGAGCTGAGCAGAACACTGCATTGCACTAATGTGTGAACCTGAAAGAAATATCCATCCAGTATGTGGAACTGCACAGAATACATCATTGCATTATCTATAAAACTCAAACGGTTAGTCCGACCAGCACAGCGGCCTGTGCAGTAATCACCCGTGAATCAATCTGTAAACCAGGAGCAGTTGCCCTCCCAGCATGTAGGGCTGTGTAAACCACCCCAGCCCATGGATCTGTGAACATGGAGCAGTTACGCACCCAGCATATAGGACTGTGTTCCCCACCCAAGTGCATTGATCTGTAAACCAGCAGCAGTTACTCTCCCAGCATATAGGACTGTGTGCACCACCACAGTGCATTGATCTGTAAACCAGGAGCAGTTACCCTCGCAGCATGTAGGACTGTGTGCACCACCCCAGTGCATTGATCTGTACACCAGGAGCAGTTACCCTCCCAGCACGTAGATCTGTATAACCCTCCCCAGTGCCTTGATCTGTAAACCAGGAACAGTTACTCTCCCAGCATGTAGGACTATGTACCCCACCCCAGTGTATTGCTCAGTAACACTGTGTTGGATCACTGCCCAGCGTAGGAAAACTTGCAGCCCGTGCTGGAAGTGATGGAATGTGCGTTTCCCATCCATTTATAGCTCCATATCTCCATTGAACCCTGATAATGAGGTGCTGTGGGTGTGTGAACATCACTGTCAGAGAGAGATGGTGGGGGAATCAGTTTAAATATCACCACATGGGAGGGGTTTGGGGTATAGACAGAGAGGGGGAGACTGAGAGACAGTGTCATGGAAGAATGTGTTCCCAGGTTGCAGAATGCTGAAATATAGACACTTCGATAGCATCCTGTAACATGAGCCCGTCTTCTCAGGAAAGATTGGAAAAAGGGATATCGGTGTGAGGCCAGACGGTGGAGAGTTTTGGATGAGCCTTTGTTCCACAGCTTTGTAAATGGGAGTGGATTCAACAGAATCTATGACTCATTGGGCAGATTCTAACATTAATTTGTCTCAGTGACATTTTCATTGAGTGTGACAGAGGGATCATCTACACGAGGCTGAGCTAGTTTCCTGGTGCTATCGTATCGAGCTCACCTCATTAACTACCCACCCTACCCCATGGTGTCCCTCTCATTCAATACCAGCCCGATTCTCCCACCCATCATGGCTGGAAGTACTCACCATCACCCGGGTACCCCTGGATATTCCGTGATCCCAGGCACTGGCCAATGGGCATACGATTGAGATTTCTCAGTTCGGAACTGCCCTACACAGTTTACCCCGAGCATGGCGGATAAGGGGCAATTACACCACGGAGGTCCTGATGGATGGGCTAGTACAGAGCGGGAACCATTCCCTTCCCAGTGGGGGCCACACCACCAGACACACCGAGCATGGTCTGAGCATACCACCCAGCTCAGTGCAGTATCTAAGCATCAATAACCTTTCCCGCTCTGTCAGGATAAGGGTCACCGTATTCTCTCTGCTCCCTCACATTGACTGTATGTCTGTTATAGCACCGACCCCCGAGCTTTTGCCCGAAACGTCGATTTTGAAGCTCCTTGGATGCTGCCTGAATTGCTGTGCTCTTCCAGCACCACTAATCCAGAATCTGCTTTCCAGCATCTGCAGTCATTGTTTTTACCCCAGATAGGGCAGAGCCGGGTGGTGGAGCGCCGGATATCCGTTCCCTCACACCCTCCCACGCCCCCCGCCATGTGGGGAGGATCCTGGTATGAGCCAGAGAGGACCGGAACGCCTCGTGTGGAGATTCTGTAACATCCACGTCCCAACGACCGAGTCAGGAGCAATGTTCAGTGAAGGGCAATTCTCACTTTAAACCCACTGGCAGCTCCGTTTCCCCCGCCACAACTTAGAAGCCGTGGCCCTGATGCCATCTCCCTTTTGTGTCGAATTGGTAGAAATGGAATCCCCACGGTCTCGGTGGGCAGGAGGGTGTGCTCACAACACATCGTCACCACCACCTCCCAGGAAGGGAGCACCGAGACTCCCTCCTACACCTCCTTCTGTAAACAGCTCAGATACTGAAACTAATCTGTGAGAGTTACTACTCTCCCCACTTGTCCTGATATCTTCAATAATCTGTGCTTATATACACCCAGCGCTCTCAGCTCCTGCAGCCCCTTTATAATGGCACAGCCTGTTTTATATTGTCTTCCAATGTCCTTCCTATCAAACAGCATCACCTCACACTGCTCTGCATTGATCCGCATCTGCCATAAACCTGAACACTACACCAACGTGTCATTATCATGGTAGAGTTCTACACTGTCCTCCATAGACTTTACAATTCTTCCATGTTTGTTGCTATTTACAAACATTGAAATAGTCATAGTGTCACACGTCCCCATGAAACAACTGAAATCCTGCCCCACTCACGATTGTAAGCAAATGAATTACTGCTGTATTCCCATGGAGGGAGTCGAATAATGACTTGCTGTCAATGGAGCAACAAAATTCCTGATACAAACCAGAAAAAGTGAATGAAATATTGACAAACCATAGAGCAAGAGAAATCCGGATTGGCTCCAAGTATCTGTATTGACATCAGGATGTTAATGTGATGAAGTTGGAAGTGTGAATGTACCTTTAAGAGAGAGGGAAAGCTGTTCTAAACTGAGAGCTTCCAAGCACCTGTGTACATGAAAGGATGGCAGACCCAGAGTGTGAAGGACAACTGAAAATATGTCATATTTGGCTGTGAAATAGATCCCTGAGATGGTTGCTATTTGGACAACGATTTCGAATAAGTTTAAATAATACCCCGGACACTAAAACCAAATCAAGTTTGAATTTATTATTTTTCAAAAATCGAACGAATGAAATAATCCAATGTTATGGATATTAAGAATGCAGGAATTTTGAAAATTGCAGACAGAGCAACACAGATCCACGAGATGAGGAAACACTCTCTGTCAAAGGTACCTTTTCCTATGGAACATATCCGCAGTAAACAGAAAGAAAATGACCCAGGGAGATCTTCTCACAGAAGAAGAGACAAAAACAACAGCTGCCTTGTGGTTTTGAAATTAAGTTGATGAAATTTTAATAAGCATCTTATTGAAAGAGTATATTGTTATAGAGTTGGAATTGGGGAATAAGTGGTTAAGAGAAATTGGGTCTCAGATTTGTGAATAGTTGATGTAAAATGTTCACTTTCAGAGTTAAAAAATAATTTGATGTTTTTATTTAAACAGTGTCCCTCTGTCCCTCATGTTTTAACAGTTTATGAGGCGAATTGAGCATTTCTTTATGTTGAGTTTAAATCACCAGATGAGCTTCACACCGTGCCCTAACCATTCCCGTGTGTGTATCTGTGTGCCTCTGTGTGGGACAGGTCTGGCAGTCTCTGTGGTGCTTAAAGTGATGCAATGCCACCCTCTCTTGGCCTTCCCACGCCTCTGCACAGACATTGTCAAAAGGTGGAAACCAACAGGTATCCATTCAAAGAGGGGGAGGGAGAGGGCAGCTGCTCACAGCACCATCCAAACTGATGACTTATCCGTGTACTGATCTAAATGTCCTTTAAACGTTGTAACTGTCCCTGCTTTCACCACTTCCTCTGGAAGTTCATTCCACACCCAAGCCAGCTTCTGTCTAAAATATTTACCTCTCATGACTTTTGTAAATCTTTTTTCCCACGGACCTTAAAATATCCCTCAGATTTGAATCCCCTACTCTCTGGAAAAGACATCAGCCCTTCAGCTTAAATGTAACCTCATTATTTTATAAATCTCTGTCAAGCTACCCCTTAATCTCCAGTGAAAAATGTTCCAGCCGACACTGCCTCTCTTTATAGCTCAATCCCTCCATTCCCAGCAACATCCAAGTTAATCTCTTCTCAATGCTCTCCATCTTAATAATATCAAAGTCAGTAATATCAAAGTATTTGATATGGAGATATTTTCTAAGTGCAGAGGAGTGCAAAACTAGTGGAAATAGCTTTAAGGTGAGAGGGGAAATATTTAAAAGTGACCAAAGGGACAGCCTTTTTACCCAGAGGGGTGTGCCTGTAGATGAGTGGGCAGGGTGACCAGATTGGACACAATATTCCAGAAGAGGTCTCACCAGTGTCCTGTACAACCTCAACATAACGCCCAATTTCTTTCCTCAAAGTTCTGACCAATGAGGACAAGTGTGCTGACCACATTCTTAACCACACTATCTTCATGCAAAGCAAATTTTATAGATTTATACCTGACGGCCGATTTCTCTGTTCTACAACACCCCCAAAGATCCTACTTTTAATTGTATTGGTGTTGCTCTTGTTTGATTAACCAAATCCAATACGTGGCATTAATCCAAACTAAACTCCGTCTGCCACTCCTTAGCCCAGTGAGTGTTATTACCACTACCCCACCATCCCCCTTCAAATTAAAATTCCTTCCTCCTCTCTAGGAGGCCTGCACACTGTGGCCTTGATTTTCACAAAGACCCTGTGTCATGAGTTACACTAATATTTGGACATTGCAATACACAAACACTTTGCCATTCATCTTTCCATCTTCACTTGAGTAATATTGCTCTGAATCATAAACGTGTTGTTTTAGCAGATTGAAGAAACTAGCCTGTTTTGTTCCAAAAACTGACTCTCACTCAGTTTGAGACCGATATCATGGGCTACATCACCAACCTGGTTACATTTAACATGTGTTCTGAGCAGTGGAGGAGTGGGGCTAGAAAAGGAAACAGTGACCCAGAAGCCGGGGAACTATAGAGCCTGATGTCAGTGGTGGAAATGTTGCTGGAGGGGATTCTGAGGGTCAGGATTTACATACATTTGGGAAGGCAAGGACCGCATGCGAAATCATGTCTCATTAATTTGATTGAGTTTATGAAGAGGTGGCAAAGACGACTTATGAAGGCAGTTTGGTAGATATTTTCTATATGGCCCTCAGCAAGGTGTTCATAGCATCCGGTTGATAGGCAGATTAGTAAGGTTCGGTTACAGGGGATACATAGGAAGCTAATCAATTGGATTCACAACTGGCTTGAAGGTAGACGGATAGGAGGCTTGTGGCCTGCAGTGTGCTGCAAGAATCAGTACTGAATTCACTGCATTTCATCATTGATATCAAGGATTTCAGTGTGAACATCGGAGGCATAGTTAGTAAGTTTACAACTTACATCAGAAAGGTGGTGTAGTAGATTAACTCAGAGTACAACGAGACCACAATTGGATGGGACAAAGGGATAAGGAGTGAGAGATGAGTTTAATTTAGATAAATACGAGGTTTTGCATTTTAGAAAGGCAAATCAGGGCAGGAATTATACATTTAATGAGAAGCTCCTGGGGAGTGTTGTGGAACAAAGGGACCTAGGACTGCAGGTGCATTGTTCCTTGAAAGTGGAGTCGGAGGTAGACAGTGTGGTCCAGAACACATTTGGAACATTTACCTTAATCAGTCAGAGCATTGAATGTAGGATTTGGGGTGGCATGTTGCATCTGTACAGGAAGTTAGTGAGGCCACTTTAAGAATACTGCGTACAATTCGGGTTTCTCCAGAAAACATTCAAAAAGATGTATCAGGACTGCACAGTTTCAGCTTTTGGGAGAGGCTGATTAGGTTGAGGTGTTTCCCCCTGGAGTCAGAGGCTGTGGGGTGACATCATAGAGGTTTATAAAGTCATCAGTGGCATGGATATTCTGAATAGCCACTATTTCATTCCCAGGATTGGGGAGTCCAGAACCAGAGGGCATAGGCTGAAGGCAGAAGGCGAATGATTTGCTAGGGATATTAGGGGTAAATGTTTCACACAGAGTGTGGTGTGTGTACGGAAAGTGCTGTCAGAGGAAGTGGTGAAGGCGGGTACAATCGCATATTTAAAATGTGTCTGATACAGGAGGGATATTGACCAACACTAGCAAATTGGATGTGATCAGATTTGTTTATCTGATCCGAGTGGACAGATTGGACAAATGGGTCCGTTTCAATTCTGCATGACTCTCTGATTCTCTAAGAGGGATGAGGATAAATTCTGAAACGGCCTTTGGAGAGGGAATTCTCTTCACTGGAAGTTTAGTGTGCCTCTATGTTCACATTGATGCAAAGCTGAGTTAGTTAAATATTTGACAGAAGAGTGAGTCATGGATAATAGGATACAGACAGGAAAGTGGGACTGAGACCACAACCTGATCAACCACAATCTTAGTGCCTGTGGAGAAGGATCAGTGTCTAATGACCCACTCTTGCTCCTCAGTCCTAGGTGTCTGTGTTCCTTTCAGCCCCTCAAACCATCTAGACAGGAGCAGTTAAATGATACTTCCGCCTATAAACTGGTGCACAGAAAGAGAGGAAACCATTCAATCCCTCAAGACTGTGCCACATGGTTTGGGGTGGTTTGGAAAATGTGACTTGAAAACCCAAGCTGTGTATGAATGAAGCTCCTCGTCTCTCTTTACAGAGCTTCCCCTCTGCAACTTGTGCTTCATTTGTTTGTCATGTTATAGACCCAGGTTCACTGTGAATCCAGCCCACAGACCTCATCCAGGGATTGCTCCCTGAATCCTCCGGTGTCTCCGACTACAATATTCAATAACAGAACTTCCAAGAAAATAACAACCACTAACATTCCAATAACAGAATGGGAGAACATCAGAAACAGGGCTAGTTCGTTCACCACTCCCCAAGCTTGACTTGCCCTTCACTAAGATGTCCTCTTTAATGCCCGATTCTTCATATCCCTCACCTCTCCAACAGGTCAATATCCATCCACCTCCTCTTCAAGTAATTCATCTTCTCGCTCCCCAAACACTCTGGAAAAGAGAATTCCTGACATTCACTCCAGCCTGTTTGAAGAAAACACTTGCTGTTACTATATCATGACCTGTTATATGATCGAAAGATGTGAACACAAGGGTTCAGGTAAGAGTGACTGGCCCTGATATCAAGGCAGTGGTTGACTAAGGTTGACATCAAAGTACTTTACAAAACTGGACTTAGTGGGAATCAAAGTAAACTCCCCACTGGTTGGAGTCAATCAAGCACAAAGGAAGATGTTTGTTGTTCGTGGATGTCAATCATCTCAGTCCTGGGTCATCTCCGTGGGTGATCCTCAGGGTAGCTTCCTCTTCACAAACATCTTCGGTTGCTTCATCAATGTCTCCCCGCCCCCACCCCATTCTCCCCACCATAAGATCAGAAGTAGGCATGGTCATTGAAGATTCCATAATGTTCAGAATAATATGTTTCCCGTCCCTCATCTCCTGAACCAGTCTGTGTCCATTTGCAGCAAGACCCAGACACCATTCAGGCTTGTACTGTTAAAGTGTCGGTAACATTCATGTAGCAGATCTGCTAGACTGTGCACATTATCACATAAAAAATCATGGGTCAAATCTTATCTGCACTTTATCCTTTAAATCTGCGATAACACATCAGCTATCACATCTTTACGGCCCACGCCATTTTTATTTTGTAAGTTAAAAGTCAGTAGCATGAGACTCCAATGAAAAATTCTCATATTTAAGTCTTTAAATCTTGCAAAAACTGCAAGAGGATTGTGGTACATTCGTCTCCGATAGCCTGTTTGTCACATAAACAACAAAATGTTGTCAGGGCAGTACCAAACTCAGTAATCCTTTTTAAATAGTGGAGCATTTTATTTCCGGTGGGTGCTTAGTTTTTTTTTTGCAGGAAGCCAATTGATCATTGCATTCCATTCTCATCTTCCTACATCAATACATCTCCAACCCCTATATCGCTAGCAACCATCGCAACTTTGAAGGTATTCAAAATATTTGGTGTAGCTAAAACTGGTGCGGTATTTAATGCTGCTTTTGCATTCTCAAATGCCTGCTTTAATTGTTCTATACACCAGCATTTCGTGTTCTTCTTCAGTAAATCCATCAGCGGTTCCACGACGCTGCTGAAGTTTGGAACAAACTTCCAAAGGAACCCACTCTGTCCCAATAATCGAAGCTCCACTTTCTTCGAGGATGGTTGTGGAAACTCCTAAAGTACTTCGTCTCTGTGTTCCATCGGGTCAATCTTCCATGTCCGATGTAATGTCCCATGAACGTCAACTCTGCTTTCGCAATTTCTGTTTTCTTTACGTTTATTGCCAGTTTTCCTTCTTGTAATCGTTCCACGAGCTCTGCCAACTGTAACATGTGATCTTTGCATGATTTGCTAAAGATCACTACATCTCACAGGTAAACTGCACAATTTGTTAATCTGGCAACAATTCTGTTCATGAGTCTTTGGAATGTGGCTGGTGCATTATTCATTCCAAAGATGATCACTTTGAATTGATGTAGCCCATTTAAAGTTACTAACGCAGAAACTATTTTTACTTAGTCTGATCAAGTTAAATGCCAATAACCATGCAGTAAGTCCAACTTTGCGATGTGTGTGGCATGCCAAACTTTACATATGCAGTCTGTGAATCTTGGTATTGGATAGGAGTCTGATTTTGTTTCAGCGTTGACCTTCTGATAGTACACACAAAATTTCTGAGCCCCATCAGGGAACTAACAGAATCAGCATACTCCACTCGCTCTGACTCATTGAACATCGCATCCACTTCCCTCTGGACCTCGGTGGCTTTGTGAGGATTAAGCCTGCAGGGGTGTTGTTTATGAGAACAGCATTCCCTACCTCCAACCCATACACAAAAGTGTAATTCCTCCCATCATGGTTCTGCAAATGTCCTCACACTGCTGCAATGAACAATCAACTGGGTTCATTGCTCTTGCAACAGATAGCATGCTATCCTACCCCACTCATCAAGGATTTTCTTGTTATTTAAAGGATTTTGCGTCACATTCAAACCTCTCACTTCATTTCCGAATATTAACTCAAAGGGAGTAAACTGAGAATTGTCAACAAAAGTCCTGATTTTAGTCCTGCCGTTGGCTTACCTACCATTCGGCACGTATGATACATATGGCAAAAAGTAACCACGTCCTTGTGCCTTCCAGGCCAGTAGAAATGCTTTTGTACCTTAGCCTGAGTCTTCCAGGTGACCTCCTGCAGGTATACCTAGATAACCTCCTGCAGGCAGTTCATGTGATACCCGTAACACTTCCTGTCTGTATGCGACCGGCAACATAATTTGGTTAACTTTGGTCCATTTCTCCTCTGCATTAAACTGCCGTGGTCTCCATTTTCATTTAGGATTCTATCTTTTAGTTACTAATGCTCGACAACATATTCTGATTCCTTTTCTGAGTATGCATTAATTTATGCAAATTTCTGTTGTAATGCCATTAGCCTTTCAGGCCGGAACACCTCTGCCTGACACTCTGCCTATTCAGGTTTTTCCTGCACTACTACATGAAGCAGTAGGCCAGTTAATGAAACTTCCACTCCTTTGTCTTTCTCTTTACTTTTTGCTTCTTGCTGTAACCTATGACAGTGAGATATTGTCATTACACAGTCTGGAAAATGCTTGGCTATTTGTCTTTTAACTCCACAATTCCCACGTCTTCCTTTGATTTCTCCACCACAAAAGGAGTCACTCCCACCTTGAATCCTGCTAAATTGTTGTCAAGAATAAACCGGTATTTCTGTAACTGATGGTCTGTCATTCACTCCCACTGTTATGTCCCGAATCTTGATTTGGATCTCCAACCTGATCTTACACAGAGGAACACAAAATTTCTGTCCCCATTCCACAAATTATCACTCTCTCAGGTAACATGTCAGAAAGAATGTAAATACTGTCATCACTTACTTTTAGAGGGTGGGAGAATGTGTAGATTACAGATGCTGGAGATACAGTTGAAAGGTGTGGCGCTGGAAACGCACAGCAGGACAGGCAGTAGCCGAGGAGCAGGAGAAACCAAGTTTCAGACATAACCCCTTCATAAGGAAACTGGGGGATGGGAGGAGAGGGTTCTGAGAGATATGTAGGTGGGCGGGGGTGGAGTTTGCGGAAGGTAGCTTGGAAGGCGACAGGTAGATGCAGGTGGGGGGCTGATGGTGATAAGTCAGAGGGCAGGGTGAAGCGGATAGGTGGTAGTAAGTTCATGCAGATGAACTTACTGTTCATCTGCATGAACTCTGATCATCCCTGGAAGTGAGTGTTTAAATTCCTCCAGCAGAATGATCTGTCTCAGAGCCTTACATGTCTTGTCTATTTTTAAGGCCCATGCCCATCTATCAAACTTGCTTTGTTTAACTCTTTCAAACTCAACATAATTCTGATCTGGTTCCATCATTATATTTCTAAACCGCGCTCTATATATTTTTGGTACCACTCATAGGCATTTGAAAGAAGGGCTTATGCCCGAAACGTCATTATCCTGCTCCTTGAATGCTGCCTGACCTGCTGCGCTTTTCCAGAAACAAATTTGTCAGATGTAAAATAGCCTGTTTGACATCTGCATAATCTTTTGACCCCTCATCTGACAGCGCTGAACATACATCACTAGCTCTGCCTACCAGCTTTGTCTGAACTAGCATTACCCACATGTTCTCTGACCACTCCATCTGTCTACCCATTATTTCAAATGAAATAATGAAGGCAGCCACATTTTTCTTATCAGAATATGGCAATATTTTAGTATATTAACTTTTCATTTAATCTTTCACAAGTAACCAAAATGAAACAAATTTTCTGACCTAAGTTTTATTTGAAGATCGAGGACAGTAATTGCCAAGTATTGGAATCCGCTGAGATCTTTTGTACCCCTCATCTGTTCACATCTGTCCAAATCCTGAATGACAAGCCCCCAAACTGTTTCGGCATCGATGTCGAATACCTATGTTCATAAAAACCAAATGCCCCAGAAAAGCTCACCTCAC
The DNA here is from genome assembly GCF_004010195.1 of Chiloscyllium plagiosum. Lineage (NCBI taxonomy): Eukaryota > Metazoa > Chordata > Chondrichthyes > Orectolobiformes > Hemiscylliidae > Chiloscyllium > Chiloscyllium plagiosum. The sequence goes on along the minus strand of NC_057717.1, from coordinate 25,054,491 downwards.
CTCATAATCTGTTAAAACATGAGTGACACAGAACTCTCAAATTCCACCATTCAAAGAAAATTAACAATATATTTTTTGTACCCGAACAGTAAACACTAAACATCAACTATTCACGAGTACAAAACCCCCTTTTCTTAACTGCTTACTATCTGACTACAACTCTTGAAATCCGCTGTTCCATTAATACACTCATTAAACGTTATATTAACTTAATCTCAACACCGCACACTCTCTGTCTTCCCCGCTGTCCTCAGTCTTCCACTGCTGATCTCCCTGGACCAACTTCTTTCTGTTATTTTTTTACTGTAAGTAGGTTTTACATGAAAAAATTATATTGGATAGAACTTTTTGTCTAATTTTCCCACTAATTTTCAAAATACCAAGTTTATATACTCCCCATGACACTTTAAATTCTCATAGTTTGATTGGTTTCCAGGTGTTAATAAAGTTCAGCTTCTAGTGGTTTTTGGTACCCTGGGCATGATTAAAATTCATTGGTTACATTCGAATGTAATATTTGGTATCGCAAGTAAGGGTCCCGGCACTCTCTGTAATGGATGTGATAGATTATGGGACATTCTTCTTTCTGGCCAGGTATATTCGATATCTACCCCGTTTATCACCATCCTCAAATAATCTATGTTTCACAACGGAGATTGCTCTTTTTGCTGTCTGGGTAAGCGCAGCATTCAAAGTATCCCTGATGGCTGTAATCTGCTGTAACTTGGTTACAGGCGATCTGTCACAGTATGCTGTCTGAGCTGCCTTCAGGCAAGCCTCGAGCATACGCAACTACTCTGCCTTCTGCCGCTTCTGGGTCGCCGAGTAAGAAATAATCAAACCACTCGCATCGGCCTTGGCAGTTTCCCAGAGCACCGACGGATTACTGGCCGTACCTAAATTAATGTACCAAAAAACTTTAAATTCCCCAAAAATACTCAATAAACTTGCTAACCTTCAGGAAGAAACAAGCCATGCGTCAGTGCTGTGAGCCTGTCCCATCACCATCGACGTTATCCTCCATGTACAATGTTGCATGATCAGAAATGGCTATTTCGCAATTTTGCAGAACAGAATGTCAATTTTAAATGGTCAACAGGACAAATAAATGCCAATCCTCGTACAGCACTTACGTGGCCGAGAGAAAAGGTTTCAGGCCCTCCCGTCAAGATGGAGACAACTCCACACATCCACCAATCCCAGCGCCCTATTCAGGTCCACCAGCTGCCTGGATTGCAGGTCATACCCGCATGTCCCCAAGGCATCCTTTCCACTTCGGGGTTAATAAGTCAGTTAAAATCTCTCCCTATTACTGTATGACGTGCCCCCAGGGCCATCAACCTGGAAAGCGCATCTCTTACAAATTTGAGGCATTGTGCTGGGCGCAGCATACATTCAAATTCCCATACGTACCTCCATGTATTAGAGCTTTAAGAATCATAAACCGCCCATATTCATCCTTAATTTGGTCTCACAGTTGTCATGGTAGATTCGTCTTGATGAGTTAGTAACCCCTCTGCCTTTCGAATTCAAGGATGAGACAAAAAAGCACGTCTGAACACTCAGACCGAGCGGCGAGGAGAGAAGGTGGAGTGAAGCAAAGGCTGCTGGGAAGGTAGAGGATTAATTTATATTTGGGCAGTGGCTAAATCCGAGATACTGCACGTGTAATATCACCCTCCCGCCCCCCACCCTCCTCGAACCGGAAGGAGAAAACTCAGAAGGGTAAGGCTTTTATTTTCTCTTTATATTTCTTTTTCATATATTTAAGTGCATTGTTTGGGTTTAGTTAGTTCATACAAAGCTAAGCTTACAATGAAGGAGCTCAGACCCGTGGCATGGGCCTCTTGCTTGATGTGGGTGCTCAGGAACATGTCTGACGTTCCTGACTCTTCTGAGTGCAAGAAGTATGTCTAGCTGCAGCTTTTGTTTGACCGCATGACGGATCTGGAGCTGTGGATGGACTCACTGTGGAGCATTCGTGATGCTGAGGAGGTCGTGGATATGTCGTTTAGTTAACTGGTCACACCACAGTTATAGTTGCTGAGAGAGACAGTGAATGGGTGACCAAAAGACAGAAAAAGAGTAGGAAGGCAGTGCAGGTGTCCCCTGCGGTCATCTCCCTCCAAAACAGGTACACTGATTTGGATACTGTTGGGGGAGATGGCTCACTAGGGGAGGGCAGCAGTTGCCAGGATCATGGCACCATGTCGGGCACTGCTGTTCAGAAGGGCGGGAAAAAGATTCGTAGGGCCATAGTCAGAGGGGATTCTATTGTGAGGGGAGTAGATAGGCGGTTCTGTGGCCGAAAACGGGACTCCCGGATGGTATGTTGCCTCCCGGATGCTCGGCTGCAGGGCATTCTAAAAGGGGATGGTGAACTGCCAGTTGTCTTGGTGCATATAGGCACCAGCGATATAAGTAGGAAATGTGATGAGGTCCTGAAAGATGAATTCAGGGAGCTCAGAGAGAAGTTAAAGAGAAGGACCGCAAAGGTCGTGATCTCGCGATTACTGCCAGTGCCACGTGCTAGCCAGCTAGAAATGAAAAAATAAAGGCAGGATGAACACGTGGCTTGAGAGATGGTGTAAGAGGGAGGGATTCAGATTCTTTGGACAATGGGACCAGTTCTGGGGAAGGTGGGACCATTACAAAATGGACGGTCTACATCTGAACCAGACTGGAAACAATGTTCTTGAGGGAGTTTTTGCTACTACCGTTGGGGAGTTTTAAAACTAATGTTGCAGGGGGCTGGGAACCAGAAGAGAAAGCAAGTAGGCAGTGCGGTTGAGACTTGAGACTGTAAGATTTATTAAGATAGCATTAATGAAGGGAAGAGTAGGCAGAGAGCAGATGAGCAAAAGAAAAAACAACTGGTGGCATGAAATTCATCTACTTTAATGCGAGGAGCATAGTGTGTAAGGCAGATGAATTTAGGGCTTGGATTGGTGCCTGGGAGGATGATGTTATTGCAATCACAGGGACTTGGTTGAAGGAAGGGCATGATGATTGGCAATGAAATGCTCCAGGATATAGACACTTCAGACAGGACAGGGAGGGAAGTAAAAAATGTGTGGTGGGGGTTGGTGGTGGAGTTGCATTGTTGATTAAGGACGATATCACGGCTGTGCTAAAGGAGCATACTATGAAAATCTTGGGTCGTGAGGCATTATGGGTGGAGCTAAGAAATAAGAAGGGTGCAGTCACACTGTTGGGACTGTATTACAGGCCTCCCAACAATTAGTGTAAGTTAGAAGAACAAATAGGTCAACAGATTATGGGAAGATGGAGAGGCAATAGGGTAGTGGCGATGGGAGATTTTAATTTTCCCAACATTGACTGGGATACACTTAACATCAGAGGTCTGGGTGGGGTAGAATTTGGAAGAAGCGTCCAGGAAAATGTCAATAGTCCGACGAGGGAAGGAACCATATTGGACCTGGTACTGGAGAACGAGCCAGGCCAGGTGGTAGAAGTTGTGGTGGGGGACATCTTTGGGAATAGTGACCACAATTCTGTAAGTTTTAGAATACTCATAAATTAAGTAGACAGTGGTCCTAAGGGAAGATTACTAAATTGGACCAAGGCCATCTATACCAAAATTAGGCAGGAGCTCGAAAATGTGGATTGGATACAACTATTTGAAGGGAAGTCCACATTTGAGATGTGGGAGGTTTCACAGATAGGTTAAAGATAGTGCATGTCATAGGCATGTCCCATTGAAGGCAAAGGATAGGAAGAGCAAGATTCGTGAACCGTGGATGACAGGAGAAATTGTACGACTAGCCAAGAGGAAACGAGAAGCATACATTAGTTATAGGCAGCTAAGAACAGAACGGGCCCTGAAGAATATCGGAAGAGTAGGACAAGTCTTAAATGAGGAATCACGCGGACTAAAAGGTGTCATGAAACAGCTTTAGCGAGCAGAATTAAGGAGTATCCCAAAGCATTTTATTCTTATATAAGAAGCAAGTGGGTAACTAGAAAAAGGATTGGTCCACTAAAGGATAACGAAGGAAGGCTGTGTGTCGAACCTGAGAGAATGGGTGAGATTCGGAATGATTACTTTGCATCAGTGTTCACTGAGGAGAGGAACATAATGAATGTTGAGATTAGAGATGGAAGTTTGGTTGCTCTTTGGTCTCGTTGACTTAAGTAGGGAAGATGTATTGGGTAGGCTAGAGGTTATTAAGGTGGACGAAACCACAGGACCAGATGGGATCTATCCCATATTGCTGAGGGAGATGAAAGAGGAAATAGCTGGGGCCCTGACAGATATCTTTGTTGCATCTTTAAATACAAGTGAGGTGCCGGAGGACTGGAGGGTTGCTTATGTTGTCCCACTGTACAAGAAGGGTAGTAGGGATATTCCTGGTAACCACAAACCTGTGAGCCTTACGGTGGTGGGGAAGTTGCTGGAGAAGATACTGATGGGTAGGACCTTTTAATTTTAGAAAAGAATGGGCTTATCAGTGATAGGCAACATGGTTTTGTGCAGGGGTGATCGTGCCTTACCAACTTAATAGAGTTATTTGAGGAAGTGACCAATTTGAGAGATGAAGGAAGGACTGTTGATGTCGTATTCATGGACTTTATTAAGGCGTTTGATAAGATTCCCCATGGTAGACGAATGGAGAAAGTGAAGTCATATGATGTGCAGGGTGTTCTAGATAGGTGGATAAAGAACTGGTTGAGGAGCAGGAGGCAGAGAGTAGTAGTTGAAGGGAGTTTCTCAAAATGAAGAAAGGTGACCATTGGTATTCCACAGGGTTCAGTGTTGGGGCCACTGTTGTCTGTAATATATATAAATGATCTGGAAGAGGGCACTGTTTGTAAATTTGCAGGTGACACGAAGATTGGTGGATTGGCAGAAAACATAAGGGACTGTCAGAGAATGCTGAAGGATATAGATAGACTGGAGAGTTGAGCAGAAAAGTGGCAGATGAATTTCAATCCAGATAAATGTGTGGTGATGCATTTAGGCAAGACTAATTCTAGAGGGAATTATGCAATGAATGGAAGAGCCTTGGGAAAAGTTGATGGGCATTGGGATCTGGAAGTGCAGGTCCATTGTAATCTGAAGGTTGCTGCACAGGTGGATAGAGTGGTCAAGAAGGCAGATAGCATGTTTGCCTTCATTGGACGGGGTATTGAGTATAAGAGCTGACAAGTCATGTTAACATTGTGCAAAACATTGGTTCTGCCGCATTTATTGTGTGCAGTCCTGGTCACTACATTACCAAAAGGATGTGGACGCTTTGGAGAGGGTGCAGATAAAGTTTATGAAGATGTTGCCTGGCATGGAAGGAGCTAGCTATGAAGAGAGGTTCAGTACATTAGGTTTATTTTCAATAGAAATAAGGAGATAGAGGGGGACCTGATTGAGGTTTATAAAATCATGAAGGTATAGACAGGGTGGATAGAGACAACTTTTTTCCCAGGGTGAAGGATTCAATAACGAGAGGAAAGGTCACGCTTTCAAGATGAGAGGTAGCCAGTTTAAGGGGAACACGCGGTAAGTACTTAACACAGAGGGTGGTGGGCGTTTGCAACGTGCTACCAGCAGAGGTGGTAGAGGCAGGCAGGTAGATTCATTTAAGATGCGTATGGACAGATGCATGATAAGGTTTGGAGCAGAGGGATACAGATGCTTAGGAATTGACTGACAGGTTAAGATAGGACATTTGGGTCAGCTCAGGCTTGGAGGGAAGAGGGGCCTCTTCCTGGGCTGTAAAAAAAATCTTAAAGTAAGGGAACACTTAGGAAGCAGCGATCATAATATAGTAGAGTTCAGTCTGCAGTTTGAAAGAGAGAAGGCAAAATCGGATGTAATGGTGTTACAGTTAAATAAAGGTAATTATGAGGGTATAAGAGAGGAACTGACGAAAATAGACTGGAAGCAGAGCCTAGCAGGGAAGACAGTAGAGTAAAAATGGCAGGGGTTTGTGGGTAAAATTGAGGACACTGTACAGAGGTTCATCCCCAAGAAGAGAAAGATTATCCGGGGAGGGATTAGACAAAGGAAGTCAGGAAACCTATATAAAAAAAAGAGACAGCCTATAAAGTGGCCAAGAACACTGGGAAATCAGAAGATTGGGAAGGCTACAAAAACAAACAGGGGATAACAAAGAGAGAAATAAGGAAGGAAAGGATCAAATATGAAGGTAGGCTAGCCAGTAATATTAGAAATGATAGTAAAAGTTTCTTTCAATACATAAGAAACAAACGACAGGCAAGCGTAGACATAGGGCCACTTCAAACTGATGCTGGAAGCCTAGTGATGGGAGATAAGGAAATAGCAGGAGAACCTAATTAGTACTTTGCGTCAGTCTTCACAGTAGAAGACATGAGTAATATCCCAACAATTAAAGGGAGGCAGGGGGCTGAGTTGAGTATGGTTGCCATTACAAAATAGAAAGTGCTAGAAAAGCTAAAAGGTCTTAAAATTGATAAATCTCCTGGCCCTGATGGGTTACATCCTAGAGTTCTGAGGGAGGTGGCTGAGGAAATAGCGGAGGCGTTGTTTGAGATCTTTCAAAAGTCACTAGAGTTAGGGAAAGTCCCGGATGATTGGAAGATCGCTGTTGTAACCCCATTGTTCAAGAACAGATCAAGGCAAAAGTTGGAAAATTATAGGCCAATTAGCCTAACCTCGGTTGTTGGTAAAATTCTAGAATCCATCATTAAGGATGAGGTTTCTAAATTCTTGGAAGAGCAGGGTCGGATGAGGACAAGTCAACATGGATTTAGTAAGGGGAGGTCGTGCCTGATAAACCTGTTGGAGTTCTTTGAAGAGGTCACAAGTAGGTTAGACCGGGGAAACACAGTGGATGTGGTCTACTTAGATTTCCAAAAGACCTTTGATAAGGTACCACATAGGAGGCTGATGAGCAAAGTGAGGGCCCATGGTGTTCGCGGTGAGCTACTGGTATGGATTGAGGATTGGCTGTCTGACAGAAGGCAGAGAGTTGGGATAAAAGGCTCTTTTTGGGAATGGCAGCCGGTGACAAGCATGTCCCGCAGGGTTCAGTGTTGGGACCGCAGCTGTTCACATTATATATTAATGATCTGGATGAAGGGACTGGCGCATTCTAGCGAAGTTTGCCGAAGATACAAAGTTAGGTGGACAGGCAGGTATTACTGAGGAAGTGGGGAGGCTGCAAAAGGATCTAGACAGTTTGGAGGAGTGGTCCAGGAAATGGCTGATGGAATTCAATGTGAGCAAATGCGAGGTCTTGCACTTTGGAAAAAAGAATAGAAGCATGGACTACTTTCTAAACGGTGAGAAAATTCGTATAGCCAAAGTACAGAGGGATCTGGGAGTGGTAGTTGAGGATTCTCTAAAGGTAAACATGCAGGTTGAGTCTGTGATTAAGAAGGCGAATGCAATGTTGTCAATTATCTCAAGAGGGTTGGAATATATAAGCACTGTTGTGCTACTGCGACTTTATAAAGCTCTGGTTAGGTCCCATTTGGAGTACTGTGTCCAGTTTTGGTCCCCACACCTCAGGATGGACATACTGGCACTGGAGCGTGTCCAGCAGAGATTCACACGGATGATCCCTGGAATGGTAAGTCTAACATATGAGGCACGGCTGAGGATCCTGGGATTGTATTCATTGGAGTTTAGAAGATTACGTGGAGATCTAATAGAAACTTACAAACTAATACATGGCTTGGAGAGGGTGGACGCTAGGAAATTGTTTCTGTTAGGCGAGGAGACTAGAACCTGTGGGCACAGCCTTAGAATTAGAGGGGGTAAATTCAGAACAGAAATGCAGAGACATTTCTTCAGCCAGAGAGTGGGGGGCCTTTGGAATTCATTGCCACAGAGTGCAGTGGAGGGTGGGACTCTAAATGCCTTCAAGGCAGAAATTGTTAAATTCTTGATGTCACAAGGAATTAAGGGCTACAGGGAAATGCAGGTAAGTGGAGTTGAAATGCCCATCAGCCATGATTAAATGGCGGAGTGGACTCAATGGGTCGAATCGCCTTACTTCCACTCCGATGTCTTATGGTCTTATTTCTTTGTTCTTTGTTCTTGTTTGTACTGCCTGCTGTAACTTGAAGAGCTCCATACTGGTTAGATGTGTTTCTTGCAGCAAGGCAACATCAACCCACTTTTTTCTCAGGCTTGAAAGCATCTTTTTACTTTACTTGGTGAATAACTCCCCTTAACATTCTAGGTACACCATTTAATTGAACGGTTAACCATAGCCATCTGAAATAGTACGTGACCCACTGGGAGGAGGCACCCCGCTCATAGCATGCTGACGGAAAACAGCAAATAGTTTGTTTAAATTTAAAAATGCAACTTTAAAACTATCAGTTCAAAACTTCTAACATCTGCGTCGACAACAGAACAACATCTAACACAAATGAAAGGAGACTTTGCCCCATTGTCCATAGGGGGCGCTCATACTTCATACTATCCCCTTCATTGCTCCTTCCAGCTGAAACTGTGCCCCAAACCCACACAGCATCTTATAACAAGAAAATTAAAAGTGGGCAGTCAACCCATCCTATGCATGCTTTAACCCTCGAGACTCCTGGTTAAAAAAAATCAGCCCGGCTTCCCCAACCACATCCTCATCCCATAGCAAGGGAGACTAATGAAAAGGAAATGATAACAATAAAAAAGAATAACAGGCGGAGAAAGAGAAGGGAGACGAGAGAGAAAATACATATAAAAAGGCCACAGAGAAAAAATAAGGTAAACATTATTGTCCATAGTATTTGAGCGAGCCAGTCTATTATAAGGTGTCCAGGAATTCCTTTGCCTTTTATGGTGAGGCAAAATTAAACACGGACCCTCCTTGGCTGAAATGTAGCATTGCGGATATCTAACAGAGTACTGGATATTCAAGTCACTCAGCCGCCTTTCTAACTCATCAGAGGCCTTCCTTTTGCGAATCACGATCGCAGAAAAGTCTTGAAAATGCATAATTGGCGAACCTTTGTATATCAGAGCCAACGGCTCCTTCCCCATTGCTCGAGATGCTTCCAGCACTGTTTGCTTATCTCTGTAACTGCTGGTGTCACACTAGTACTGGGTGGGGGCACTGCCTGTGCACTGTGACCGGTGGGCCCACTCACCCGAACCCGGCCTGACCCGAATCCCAGCATCAACAACTGTGGGAGCCATTGCTCCACAAAGCTGACCAGATGACATTCCTCTTCCTGTTCCTGCAGCCCGACCACGCAGATATTCGTCTGACAGTCTTGATTTTCGAGGTCATGGACCTGCTCTTTCAAAGCCCGTCTGTTCCAGGGCCTGGACCTGACATGCCAAGGATTCCACCGCGGTTTCGGAGGCTGCAGTCCATTGCTCCACCTCCATGATGTGCTGTCTGAGATGCATGGCTGAGATCGGTTCAAGCCTGGCCCGGGACTCCTCCATTGCAGAATCAATCTTCTCTCCGAGTTTCCAAAACACCAAGGCCAGGCTCTGCTCCACAGCTGAGTCCCCGCAACGGCTCGCTGATGTCGATGATGCAGCCGCAGACGTGTCCCTTGCTGCAGGAGAGTGTCCAGCTTATTGCAATCCTCGCAGTCCCTTTCCCTTTAGTCAGTTTCTTTAGCAATTTTAAACTGATGCACAACAATTCTGGGCATCAAGAACTAATGATGTCGACCGCAATGGGTAATAAAGGGAGAGTGAGTACCTTACTTTGTCTGGGTTCTGGTGCACAGCTCAGCAGGGCAGACCTACAGAAATGCCCAACATCTTGATTCCCCCCACCGTATGCCTTCTTAACAACCCTATCAACCTGGGTGGCAACTTTCAGGGATCTATGCATATAGACACCGACATCTCTCTGCTCATCCTCATGACCATGAAGGTTCCCATTAGCCCAGTGCTCTTTATTCCTGTTGCTCCTTCTAAAGTGCATCAACTCACACTGTTACGCATTAAACTCCATTTGCAACTTCTCAGCCCAGCTGTGCAGCTTATCTGTGTACCTGTGTAAACAGCAGCATCTTTTGGCACTATCCACAACCCCAAAAACCTTAGTGTCTTCTGCAAATTTACTAAGCCATCCTCCTACGTCATATTGTAGGTCATATATAAAAATGACAAACAACAGTGGCCCCCAAATCAGATCCTTGCGGTTTCACCACTAGGAACTGACATCCAGGATGCTCATTTCCCATCAATCTCCATCCTCTGTCTTCTTTTAACTAGCCAATTTCTGATATAAACCACTAAAGCGCCCTCAATCCCATGTCTCTGCATTTTGTGCAATAGCCTCCCGTGGGGAACATTATCAAACGCCTTGCTGAAATCCATTTACACCACAGCAGCCACTTCACCCTCAATCAGCTGTTTGGTCACCTTCTCAAGCAACTCAATAAGGTTTGTGAGGCACAACCTACAGTTCACAAAACCGTGTTGACTATCCTGAATCAACTTATTCCTCTCGAGATTTTTATAAGTACGTTATCTTGTAACCTTGCCCAAGACTCTACCCACAACCGAAGTAAGGCTCACTGGTCCATAATTTTCAGGGTTGTATCTACTTCCCTTCTTGAACAAGGGGATAACATTTGCTTTTCTCCAGTCTTCTGGCACTACCGCCAGTCCCTCACAGTCCTTGGGTCAATATCCTGAAATTCCCTCCCTACTGAAATACTGCAATTGGTCAACCAATAGCGAGTGGACTGCAGCGATTGAAGAAGACAGCTCACCACCACCTTCTCAAAGTAAAAGTGGGATGTGATTTCAATGCTGGCAAGCCAGCGATGACTAAGTCCCACAAATGAATTTTAAAAAAACTCTTGGATAAGGATGGTCTGGAATCAGATGAAGGAAACGGAGTTTGCCACCGTAACAGAAGGCAGTGACGCCCATGCACCCAATATATAAATAGGAAGGTCAGTGAGGTAATGGTTCACCGCTGAGTATGTTAACATAGAGACCCATGAGTAACACTGCCAGAGATAAGGAGGGAGACAGTAATTGAACAAGTTCAGTGATGCAGTTAGTTCTAGTCTGTGGAGTGAATATCTGGATTCAGAGTCTCAACAGGAACAATAACTGTGGCAAGACATGTAGACTTTATGAAAGAACAGTAATGCAGTCATAACTGGTTTATAGAAAAAATAGCTGGAGTGTGAGACTTACCAGGCACACCAACGATAGACAGGAGAGTATAATAAAAGTATTGAATAATATGAAAAGCATAATAGATCCGCCATGATAATGACAACCGATCATAATATGTAGAAAGAATAGAAAAATCAGAGGATAAACTCCTGTCCAGTGTTGAAATATCCCAGTCTAATGTTCCCAGATTCTGATCTCTCCTCCCCTTCTCTCTGGAGCTGCTGATCCCTGTTAGTGCTGTCGGTGATGGTCCTGATCATACTGTGGGATAACACATTGAACAAAGTCCATTTATCATTAAAAGATGGGAAGTCTCCACTGGGATTATTAGAATCCATGGAGATTGGCATTCGACACAGTCACCGAACAAACAGAATCAGTTAACCCCTTTGTTCCATCCCTTTTCATATCACTATAAAAGTCAGCATTTACTCAGTCTGGATGGAATGGATGAGAGTCACTGACGGATGGGCCATAAATCTTTCAATCTATTTAATAATTTTTCCTTGCATGTGGAAATATTGCCGGAACACAGCAGTGTTGTATAATTCCCACCTTGTTTTTAAAAGGAGACAGGAATAAAATATCATAGCAGCTACAAAAAGTGACTGGAGGGGAAATTTCTAGAGACTTTAACCCAAGGTACAATACTTATTGCCAAATGACTTTGTGTGAGGCTGCTCCTGGGTAAAAGTGCCCAGTTATAAAACCCGTTCATAACTTTGACAAAGCATTGGGATGGCGACTCAGGAACGGGGGAAGCAATTCCCTCCCAATGCGCCTGTTACTGAGGGATAGGAGGAGGCCATTCAGCCCGCATTAGCCTATTCCCATTTGAAGAGGTAGAAAGATGCAAAAGGAACTATTCAAAACAGAGAGAAGTGTTACTGCAGCTGAATGAGGTGTACTGAGTGAGCACCTGGAGTAAATTGTGTTCTTTATGTCTCTGTAACTGAGAATGGACGGATCTTCATTCGATACAGTTTAGCGGCCTCTCATAATCCATCGATTGCTGTGTCATTTAATGTCTCAGGACTGTTACAGAGGGACAGGAGGAGGCCATTCGGCCTCTCGAATTTGTTATAGAGGGCTAGGAGGAGGCAATTCAGCCTCTCGAGCCTGTTACAGCGGGACAGATTTGGATCTGATATCTGAATACAGGCTGAGGTGACCGGTTGTAGTCAGGGCCAACCATTTAACAGATGCTCTTCATTACCTATGTGGCAACAAGATGGTTTCTAGGCTGCAAAGTGAAACTTATGCTAAAGCCACAGAAAATGGCTTTTAAGTTACTAACTGCTAATTCTGAATAAGTGATCAACAACAGTCTGCTTCAATAGTGTTTAGCAGAAAGTGTCTCCTTTAAAGCATAGAAATAACTCAGCGAGATAAGAGAGTTTTAGCCGGCCTTTAGGTGCAGGTGCAATGGCTCTGCTAGTGAGATAAGGGTGACCGGAGTGTTAGAAAATAAAGTTGGTTCCCAGGAAATATCATTGGACCAAGAAACCTTCACATAAATCAATATCGTGTATTGATTGGGAATTGTCTGAATGTAATATTTGATCATGTCTTTGGTTTAAGTTTTGTGCACAGTTCCTCCAAGGAACACGAAAGTCTATAACCTCTGTGTTTCTGCACGCTCTGGACTCCGTCGTATGAAAAAATAAAGAGTGAAGTCTTAACAGCCAGACCAATTACGAGTGTTTATTGACCGATCGCGGAACCGAGAGATGTTGCCAGGGGTCCAGATCTTCATCTGGCGTCGGGACTCGAATTCGGTATGGACGTACTTCAGACAATGGTATAAGAGCTTTCAGTCCCCCATTATCGAGTGTAGAGAAATTGGCCAGTCAGACGTAACTATTTTCTCTGTTTGGTTTTCCTCACATTCAAACGTGGTTGACTCGACCCCTCGCTCTCTATCGTCCAAGTCCAGCCCGAAAATGTCCTAATAAGAATACATTGTGAAATGCAAAAAAGGAGTCTGGACTCCAGGGAGATGACCAAAAGTCTGGCACGCCAATACATTATTGACTGGTATCAGATTTAAGAGTGATTAATGGTATTGCACAGTTTGATCATGCCCTGGTGTCAAAACCAGCTCATATTCCGGCCTTGGTACCATCATATGTTAAAGGTTTCACTGTTGTCGACCTGCAACATGCTTTTTTTCCTCCCTGCCTCTTCATGAAGACATTCAGCACCTATTTGTCTTTACTTGTACTTTTCCCCACCTGCTAGTTGCCTGTGGAATTCCTCTAATTATTCCGGGAATCCTATCCAATTTGTTACAACTGTACGGGATGGGGGTGCACTTTAATGAATGTGACTAAGTTTATTCCATGTGCCTTGGTCCAATGTACCAACAGCTACTGCTTCCCTGTGGCGCCTCGCATCCTATGTGCGTGCCTATTGGATGAGTGTTTCTCTGTTATTGTGGGTATTCTGGCTCTTTGTGATATTGGTAATGGCTTACACCTTACTATGAGACCCCTAATGGCAGCTCCATCTTCTCAATCGTGGGATGGAAGGAACCAGTCTGGGACAATGATCACATCTCTTACTGAAAGACCCACCATTTTGTATTGAAAATCATTCACTCTAAGAGCCCAGTGCGTCTGTATTTTGTAGATATGGACTACCCATACTTTCAGGGGAGTCACAAAAACAGGCCTGCTTCTCATTAGGAAGCTCCTTCCAATATCTAAACTAAACCCGGATATTTTCTTTTCAGCCAAGACAAAGCGACCAACCTCATTGTTTTTAATGAAATAGGTAATCCCTGTGCTGTAGCTGTAGGGGCAGATTTCATAACTGCTGTTCCCTGTCCAACTACCTAGGAATGTGGTTGGGGTTTCCTTACCAAACGTTCAGTTTCACCTGTATTCTGTGTGCATTGGAGGGGTGGGAAGACTTTGGGCAACAGTAAAGCCAAGTTTCTGGCTTACACATTTCTCAGTAGCTTTTCCTGAGGAGGATCTGCAGGAATTATTAGCCAACAAAATTGAAACTATCTTATTTGTGGTCCAACCCACTTGGACAAGGAGACCGCTTGGACTTGGCAGGAGGTAAGAGCATGTTCTCAGAATTACGTCAATCTTCCAGCAAAACCCGGTATGCCCTCGAATATCTACACGGCAAAGAGCGTCGGGTTTGTTCCATAGTAAAGGGCGAATGTATGATGAGAATTACTGACCTCACAGAGATTATTACCAAGCAGGTAGGTAACATCTGCACCTTCGTCAATCAAATTATGGAAGGCACTGCATGGCGAGATGATGTGGGCTGCTGTATCCACGAATGTCACAAGGAGAGAAATATGGTGTGGGATGGTATAGCCCAGAGTGTCTTCCTGACAGTGACATGGTGTGAATGGTATAGCCCAGAGTGTCCCCCTGACAGTGACATGGTGTGGATGGTATATCCCAGAGTGGTTCCTTGAGAGTGACATGCCGTGGGCTAGCGTAGAAAAGAGTGTCACCCTGACAGTGACATGGTGTGGGCTCATAGAGCCCAGAGTGTTCCACTGACAGTGACGTGTTATTGGCTGGTGTAACCTACAGTGTCACTGTGTCACTGATTTAAATGGAGTGTCATTGAGTCATAGAGTGATCGAGCATGGGAACTGGCCCTTCGGTCTAAACTAGTCCGGACTGATCATGCTGTCCACTCAACTAATTCCAATTGCCGACATTTGAAACATTTCGCACTCAAACCTTCCCGTCTATGTATCAATTAATTTTTTACATGTTGCTATTGTACCTGCTTCAACCACATTGTCTGGCAGCCCATTCCATTTCAAAAACATTCTGTGCATAATGAAGTTGCCCCTCTGGTCCTTCTTAAATCTTTCCGCTCTCACCTTAAACCTATGCCCTGTAGTTTTCAGTCCCTCATCACTGAGAAAATGATTATATCTATGGCCCTCATGATATTATGCATTTCCATAAAACATCCCCTCATTCTCCTCCATTCCAAAGGATGATATCTGAACCTGGCCAACCCCTTCCCTATAACTCTAGCCTATTAGTCCTGATAACATCCTTGTCAAATTTTTTTGCACTCTTTTCAGGTTAACAGGGTGACCAAAACTGTACACAATACTCCAAGTATGGCCTCACCAACGACTTATAGAAGCATAGTGTCCCAACCCCTACATTCACTGCCTTCAACGATGAAGGCCAGCATGCTAAATGCCTTCTTTATTGCCCTATCTCCCCGTGATGCCGCTTTCAATGAAAAATGGACTTGTGTCCGAGGTCCCTCTGTTCCACAACACTCCTCAGAACCTAACCATTTACTGTATAAGTCCTATCTTTGTTTTACTTTTCAAAGTGTAACAACTCCCACTTATCTTGTATTTAATTGCAATTGCCAATCCTCAGCTCACTTGCCCATCAAATTAAAATCCCTCTATAATTTCTGATAACGTTCATTGTTATCAACGATACCTCCTCATTTTGTATCATCCGTAAATGTAGTAACCTTCTTGGGAGTACTTGGAGGATGTTGTGCAGTTTTGGACCACATATCACAGAGCAGATGACCTGGCCTTGGAACTTGTTCAGAGGCGTTTCACGAGAATGGTTCCAGGAATGAAAAGCTTTACATATGAGGAATCTTTGAGGACTCTGGATCTGTATTCAATGGATTTTATAAGGATGTGGGGAGATCTAATTGAAACATACCGAATACTTAATAGTCTGGACAGAATAGATATTGTGGAGATGTTCCCAGTTGTAGGAAAGACTAGGACCCGAGGGCACAGCTTTAGAGTAAAAGGAACAGCTTTTAGAACGGAGTTAAGGAGAAACTACTTCAGCCAGAGAGTGGTGACTCCATGGAATTCAATGCCACAGAAGGCTGTGGAGGCCAGATTACTGAGAATATATAAGACTGAGATGGACAGGTTCTTGATTGTCAAGGGGATTAGGGGTTATGGCGAGAAAGCAGAAGAATAGGGCTGGGAAACTTATCACCCATGACTGAATAATGGAGCAGACTCGATGGGCTGAATATTTTTAATTTCTGCTCCTATGTCTTATGGTCCTCATCATGCCTTGCATATTTTATCCAGTTCATTTATGTAAATAACAAATGACAATGGTCTCAGCACCGACTCCTGTGGCACACCATTAACAATAAGCCTTCAGGCTGAGAAACAATCTTCTTCCAACACGCTCTGCTTCCTACAATCGAGCCAATTTTGAATCCAATTATCTAGCTCTCTCTGGATCCCACATAACCTAAACTCACTGATAAACCTGCCCTATGACATCTTGTCAAAAGCCTTATGAAATTCCATATACAGATTCTCAACTGTCCTACCCATATCTATTCTCACGGTTACCTCTTTGAAACACACTAAAAGATTTGTCAGACATGGTTTCCAGCACAGAAATCTACCTGATTATCCTTAATCAGACCTTGACTACCCAAATGTTGGTTGATCCTGTCTCTCATTATCCTCTCCAAAAACGTGCCTATCACTGATATTACGTGCACTGACCAAGAGTTCCTTGGCTTGTCTTTGCTACCTTTCTTAAACAATGGAATTACATTAGCCACCCTCCAGTCTTCTGGAAGCTCTCCAGTAGCAAAAACTAAAACAAAAATCTCTGCAAGGGCCTCTGCAATTTCTTTCCTAGTCTCCTATAACATCCGAGGACGGACATGTTCATGCCCAGGGAATTTATCCACCTTATTGTGCTTTAAGTAACATGGAGGAGAAATATTCATTAAAAACTTCCCACCCCCTCCTGGTGATTCCACACAAGGACGACCATGCTGATCGTTAAGGAGACCTATTCTCTCCTTCGCCACACTTTTTCCTATTAATGTAGCTAGGGACCCTTTTGGGATTATATTTAACCTTTTTCTGAGAGATCCATCTCATACCCTCTTTTTGCGGTTCTGATTTTCCTCTTAAAGGTGCTTCTACACTTTGTATAGTCACCTAAGGATTGATTTGAGCCCGATATCTTAAACCCAATGAATGCCTTCTTTGTTTTCCTTAGCAGAGTCTCAATATCCCTCGTCATCCAGGGATCATACCCCCCTCAATCACCATCTTTCTAATGAAAATAATCCTAATTTATTCAATCTCTCTTCATGGCTGTCACCCTCCATACCAGGCAACATCCTGGTGAATCTCCATTGTACCCTCTCGAAAGCATTCACATCATTTTGGTAAGGTGGGGATCAGAATGTATGCAGTATTCCAAATGAGGCTGAACGAAAGTTTGATACAACTGTGACATTACCTGCCAACTCTTCTACTCAATACCCTGTCCAATGACGGAAAACATGCCGTATGCCTTCTTATTCGCTCCACTGATCTGCCTTGCATCTTCAGGGCACAATGGACCTGAACACACAGATCTCTCTGTATGCCAATTTTCCCCAGGACTTTTCCATTTATTGTTAAGTTCTGTCTTGAATTGCAACTTCCAAAATGCATCGCCTTGCATTTCTCCAGATTGATCTCCATTTGCCATTTCTCTGCTCAACTCTCTAATCTATCTATATTCTGTTGTATTCTTTGACAGTCCCCTTCACTACTTGCTACTCCACCTATTTTAGTGCCACCTGCAAACTTCCTAATGAGAGAACCTACACCTTTCTCCAAATCATTTATGTATATCACAACAACAGCTCTCCCAGCACGGATCTCTGTGGAACACCTCTGGTCACCGATCTCCATTTTGAGAAACTCCCTTCCACGACTACTCTCTGTCTTCTGTTGCCCAACCAGTTCTCTATCCATCTAGCTAGAACACCCTGGACACCATGCGACTTCACCCTCTTCATCAGCTTACCACTGGGAAATTTATCAACCGCTTTACTAAAGCCCATGTATATGACATCTACATGCCTTCCCTCATCAAACAACTTTATCACCTCTTCAAAGATTTCTGTTAAGTTTTTAAACCATGACATTGACTTCACAAAACCATGCTGCCTATCACTGAGAAGCCCATTTTCTTTCAAATGGGTATATATGCTATACCTCAGTATCTTCTCCAGTAGATTCCCTACCATTGACGTCAGGTTCACAGGTCTGTAATTACCTGGAATATTCCTGAAACGAGGAGAAAACCATGAGCAATTCTCCATTCCCCTCGGACCTCCCCCGTGTTCAAGGATGCTGCAAAGATCGCTGTTAAAGCGGAAGATATTTCCTCTCTCGCTTCCCTCAGTAACCTGGGTAGATCCCATCCAGGCCTGGAGACTTCTCCTTCTTAATGCCTTTAGAATACACAACACTTCATCCATCCTTACGCTGACTTGACCTAGAGTAATCAAAGATCTATCCCTAACATCAACATCTGCCATGTCCCACTCCTTGGTGAATATCGATACAAAGTACTCACCCATTTTCTCTGCCTTCAAGCATATCTTTCCTGATTTTTCCTTGAGTGGGTCAACCCTTTCTCTAGTTACCCACTTGCTCCTTACATACGAATAAAAGACTTTGAGGTTTTACTTAATCCTGCTCGCTAAGGATACTTCATGACCCCTTTTAGCACTCTTAATTCCTCATTTCAGATTGGACCTATATTCACGATATTCTTCTATCTTCATTCGCCTAGACATTATGTATGCATTCTTTGTCCTCTTAGCTCGTCTCACAACATCACTTTTCATCCATCGTTTCCTAACTTTGCCATTTCTATCCATTATTTTCACAGGAACATATCTGTCCTGAACTCTCATTAACCGCTCTTTAAAAGCCGCCAACATGTCGAATGTGGATTTCCCTTGAAACAGTTGTTCCCAATCTACATTACCTAGCTCCTGCCGAAGTTTGCTCTCGTTGGCCTCCCCCCCCCCCCCTCCCCCGCAGTTTAGCGCTCTTCCTTTAGGACCACTCTCATATTTGTCCATGACTATTGTAAAACCATTGGAATTGTGATCATTGTTTCCGAAGTAATCCACTACTGAAACTTCAACCGCCTGGGCGGGCTCATTTTGCAACACCAGGTCTAGTATGGCCGCTTCGACAGGTGAACTATTCTTTACTCCTCTAGAAAACGCGCCTGGACGCTCCTTACAAATTATGCTCCATCTCGACCTCCAACACTAAGTGAATCCCAGTCAATGCTGGGAAAATTAAAATCTTCCATCACCACCATCTGTTGCTCTGATATCTTTCTATGATCTATCTACATTTTTGCCCGTTTATCTCATGCTGGGTGTTGGGAGACCTGTAGTACAGCCCCAGCATTATTAACACAGCCTTTCTATTTCTGAGCTCTGCCCATTATTGCCTCACTGCTCGAATCTTCCGTGGTGCCCTCCGTCAGCACCGCTGTGATATCTTCTTTGACCAGTAACGCTTTCTTCCACCCCATTTACCTTCCTCTCTATGCCGCCTGAAGCATTAATATCCTGCGATATTTAGTTGCCAATCACGCCATTCCCTCAACCAAGTCTCAGTAATAGCAATAACATTATATTCCCAGTTACTATTCCAAGCCCTAAGTTCATCTGCCTTACCTACTATACTTCTTTATTCAAACTAACAGTCACTCTGTGTTCATCCTCTGCTTCCTGCCTATTCATCCCTTTAATCATGCTGATTTCATTATCTAGTTCCTTCGGTTTTAGTTATTACCTCCTTCCTGCCCACCAGCCTCCTCATTTGGTTCCTAATCCCCTGCCACATTAGTATTAATACCCACAAGCCCCCCAACAGTGTCAGCAAAAGCAACCCCTAGGACATTGGCTCCAGTCCCATCCAGATGTCGACCATCCAATTTGTAATAGTCCCTCCTCCCCCAGAACCGGCCCCAATGTCCCAAAAATCCGAACGCCACCCTCCTACACCATCTCTCAAGGCACATATTCTTCCTGATCATTCTATGTTTCCTCTTCTGACTAGCACGTGACGCTGGTAGCAATCTGAGATGACGACCTCTGTGGTCTTACTTTTTAACTTGGTTCCTAACTCTCTAAACATTTCCTTTGGGATCTCATCCAGACGGCACATTAATGTGGAGAGAGTTCATTGAGGCATATAAAGTATTAGGAATATTATGTTAGACTTATGAATGGGCTATCTAACTCCAAATCATGCTGATCTTGTGTTTTTTGAATGTCCTACGCGTTGTAACATATACGCCTTATTCTGCCCACGTTTGTTTTTCAACCTATGATCTGTGTGATGTGCTTCCTTCCATCCGCATGTACTGCTCACAGATAAAGCTTTTCACTGGACTTAGGTACATGTGACAATAAATCTAATCAATTAATTATTCCTCGCTCTAGCAATGTCTCTTTTAGAAATGTACGATCGTCGCTAACCCTGACGTTTCAACGCTGTCATCTCTTCTTGTCTCACGACACTATAGAGTAAAAATTCAGTTTCTTCACTCTCTCCTCATGGTATCATCATTTCTTAGATTAGACTGGTTTTAATTGTTTGAGGCGATCATACCTGTTAGCAGTGCCCCAATACTCTCTCATCAAGGCCCTACAATTACAGGAAGACGGCTTTACTGATGCACTTGAATCATATTACAATGAAGGACAACATACCATATAAGATGCTCAATACTTACGCCTGGGATGTGCTAGTTTTGGTGACTCATGATGAAGGACATTCAGGCCCTTTAGGACAACAACACTTCTCAATCCTTTACCATTTAAACAATACAAAATGAGATATGTGCTGTTTATTTCGCTCCTTCAAATCATTTCTATGATTGTTATGGTTCAAACACTGAAACATGTGATATTCCACGAGTAACTCCCTTTGGTCCATAAAAAGTGCAAGAAGCTCTGCATTGCTTCCACTGACCAATTCTCAATCCATGTGGTATATCCAGTTCTCCCCGTCCTCACCTTATCAATGTACTTTCTTCGTTCAGTTGTTAGCAACAATGCAAAAAAAATTCTTCAAGTTCAAATACACCACTCTTTCTCTTTTGTGGATGCATCAACTAACACAAACTCCACAGGTTTCTCAACGATGACTTCTGAATTCTAAATCTGAGCTGACTCTGCCAAGTCACACCGTGATTTCCCAAATGTCGAGTTATAAAATTTCTCATAAAAGGTTCTAATATTTTCTTCAGACCTGACATCAAGGTATCCTTTTTTTGTTTTCACTCCCATTCCCGTTTTAAATATTTAGGATTACAATAACTACTTTCCAGTCGGCAGGAACAAGAATTTCCAGAGTCTAAAGAAATGTGAAGGGTAATCAATACTTCTTTCTTGACATTACAACGTTTCAAAGACATTTGGATAAGTACATCAATAGGAAAGGTTTGGACGGATATGGGCCAAGCGCGGGCAGATAGTACTAAGTTAGTTTGGAATTGGAATAGTCAGCATGGACTGGTTGGAACGAAGGGTCTGTTTCTGTCCTGTATGACTCTATATCACTTTCACTAGCTGCATTGCCACTTCCCTGAAAACTTTAGGGTGGAGCTCATTTGCTTCAGTAACTTGCCAAACTTCAATTCAATTAGTTTTTTTGAGTAAGTTCACTTTATTAATTCTAATCAGGCACAGGTCCTTATTTTCACCAGTCAATCTGTCCCACAGTATTTCTGGAAGATTTTCAGTACCTCCCATTGTGGAGACAGCACGAAGTTATTACCCTCAGCAGGAGGCAGAGATGGATTCCGTCACTGTGTGAATACATTGGGAAACTGCAATTGGGAGATGAAGGACGTGACACCCACTCCTGCTCAGAAAGTTCAAGAATCGAAACAGTTCAATGAAACTGTCACTTCCGGGTCTCTGACAGCATAGTCCTCTCCCTCGTGTGAAGTTACAGGTTATGCTGAAAAGGTGACACAATGCTGTGACCACCTCATTTTAGAATCATACTGACCTCACACATTGCACCTAGCATAAGTCCAGGTCGAGGTAAGAAAAAGTTTGCGATCAAAATATGTGTAACGTAAAGAGTTGCCAGAAGAGAATTGTAACTGGAAGGTTGTGGATGATGGATTATTCAGAAACAGCATTGACACAGAAGTGAAGACTGGGGAAATTGAGAAGGTGAGAGTGGACATTGAGATATACATCAGTTCAGGACAAAATGGGGTAATCGTGGTTATGAACACTTTAATTTCTTCTCCAATGTTTGGAAGCGAAGGGTATGAAATTCATGGTGTAGAAATGGAGATTG
The DNA here is from genome assembly GCF_004010195.1 of Chiloscyllium plagiosum. NCBI lineage: Eukaryota > Metazoa > Chordata > Chondrichthyes > Orectolobiformes > Hemiscylliidae > Chiloscyllium > Chiloscyllium plagiosum. The sequence continues at coordinate 25,032,238 of NC_057717.1, read as the reverse complement.
TGGTTGATGGGGAAGACAATATATTTGCCAAATATACAGAGAAAACGATGACATTCACAATGGGTTAGAGAATTAGTAAATGGGCAGAGATAGACTCACCAGGAAAACAAACAATAGCGAGGATGGGATAGTAACATACCTGCATAATCATCAGTAAACAGAGCCATTTGAGATGTTGTCACTGCACTGACGTCTCCTCCACCACAACAACTTCTAACAGAAAAGCTGTCGCTGGTCACAACTGCCCTGAACATAGAAAAGAAATATGGATTTATCTGGATTTTACTCTCACAGCTCTTACCAGTTAATTGTTTATCGTTTATACAATGGAATTCTATGTCTGTTTGTAAAGATGCAAACATTTTATTGCACAGTTTGTATGCCTTTTCATTTTTAATTTTTTTTGTCACCTTACCGCAAATGTAAATGTTTTTTCTTTAAATTGACCTGTTTATTGGGATTCAAGGGTCAGACACAGTACGGATTTTTCATGGGTGAAGAAACAGAAAGGAATAGAAGACAAGGGTTATGGAGACTGATGAGGAGTGAAGTGACATCACCTCAGGCCCCAATGTCTTCTTGACAGACAAAATAAAATAAAATGCAGAGAATGAAATAGAATATATTCAGAATAAGGAATGACAAGTGACAGTGCAAACAAAACAAGATAATTCGAAATGTAATGGCCGAATAATGATTGATGTGTGTGTGTGTCTGTGTGTCTCTGTCTGTGAGTGTATGTCTGTGTGTGAGTGTGTGTGTGAGTGTGTGTGTGCGTCCGTGTGTGTGTCTGTATGTGAGAGTGTGTCTGAGTGTGTGTGTGTCTGTGTGTATGTGTCTGTATGTGCATGTCTGTGTGTGAGTGTGTGTGCGCGTCTGTGTGTGGGTCTGTGTGTGTGAGTGTGATTTCTTAACAACCCAATATACACCTTCCACATGAAGCAGCATTTCACTTGTACCTTTCAATCCGGTCTCCTGTCATTGCTGCTCACACTGCAGTATCATTCACACTGGGGAGACTAACCAGAGACTGTTTTGTGGAACACTTACACTCTGTCTGTTGGAATAACACTGACCCTCTCCTTGCTTCGCATTTCCATAACTTACATTGCTCTCATGCTGACATTTCGATCCTGGGCTGCTGCAATATTCCAATGAAGCTCGATTAACATCTTACTTTGCACTTTGGTACGTTGCAGCCTGTAGGAATTGTAATTCAATTCCATACTTCCACAGCCTGACCCCATTGTGGTTCTTCTCCAATCTTCATACATTCCTTCACCTAGTCTCCCAATGAACGTACCCTGTTTGTGAATCGTTTGTCTTGCACTCAGTTAAGGAAACAATTCCCCCCCCCCCTCCACAATGTAATTTAAACTCATTTTGCATTTGATTCTCTTTTACCACAACCAAAAGTCCATTGGTCAGTGGCATTACGCCTCCACACCTTCTGTTTCCCATCACCCCTGCTCTACTTTTGTCAAGGTATCAAAAAGGTCATTTTCCAATTCTTTTCTATTCTGAAGAAGAGTCACACTGGACTTGAAACGCTAATTCTGTTTCTCTGTCTTCGCAGATGCTGCCAGATCTGCTGTGGTTCTCCAGAAATTAACAAAAATCATTTTCAATAAAGCAAATAACTCTGGATACTGGAAATCTGAAACCAGAACAAAAAAATGAATCTATAAGCCTTGAAGAACGGCCACTGGACCCAAATGATTAACTCTACTTTCACTCCACTCCATCAATTTCTGTTTTTCAAGACATTTCTAAGATGTGTGTCAATGTTGCTCAAACCCCCTCTTCAACATGGAGCGCCATATACCAGGAAGTGAACGATAACACAAGATGCACAAATTCATTGGTTCTGAAACTGCAAGAGGCTGGCATCACTTATGCTTACAGAGCTCTTACTCTTAGTCAGGGAGAGGAATAGAGAGAGATACATTCACTCTAATCACAGAAGTTTGCACATACTGGAAAGGAAAGTATTCAGATGAATATGATAAAAAGGTGTTAATGAATGAGACAAATTGTAAGTGTGACACATGGAGAGACCCTCAGTGGAATGGGAATATAAAATTGGACGTGTACTACATCAGAAACCAGAGTAGGTCACTGAGTACAGGGCTGATAGGTGAATAGGTCACGGTGTGAACTTGGGGAGAGGCAGCTGAACTGCAGTGAAGATATTAAAGCTCAAATCGTGTATTCCATGTGGTGCTGTAAACCACAGCAAAAAAAGAAGCAGAATTATATTTAACTATAATCTGTAACTTCTTGCCCGGGATAATCCCTCAGTCTACCATTATCAGTAAGCTGATCTGTGGTTCAATGACGAGTGTGGGTAAACATGGCAGGGTCAGAACCATGTTACCTAAAACTGATGGCAAACCATAAAGCTACCGCACTTGACTGGTTACATTCCAAACTGCAGAACTAACATCTGATCAAGAGGGCGCAACGATCCCAAAACTAACATATCAGATCGACGCTATACAGTCCTGCCACATCCAGTCATAAATTGGTAAAGCAACTCACTACAGGAGAGTGTCATACACATGTCCCCGACCTAAATAATGGAACAGCCCTGCACATCAGTGGAAAAGACAATGATGTAGTATTCACACCATACTTAGTTAGAAGTGTTGAGTCTATGATCCACTTCACCTCGTCAGAATGCCCAGAGAATCACAGATTGCAGTTTTCAAACAACCTTATTCGCTCTATGTGACATGAAGAAACATCTGAACACAGTAGATACGACAAAGCAATGTACAACAAGCCATGTCCCTAGAGAAGCTGTTTCATTCCAGTTCCAAATCTGATATCTATCTGCAATGTGGAAAATTACTATGACAAGCCCATTAAGAGGATAATAATTCCAGTATGGCCAATATAACCCCCTCAGTTCCAACACGACAGTCAAATTGGTAGGAGCTCTTTTTGACTGAGCTGTCAATCAGCACAGAAGTAACCAGTTCAGTGTGGTTTCTGATAGGTCTCCATGTGAAAATGGTGCTGTTGTGGAAATGTCACTGCATTACTAATCCAGATCATTCTAATGCCCTGGCAGCTGGTGGAAGTTAAAAACAATAAATAAAATGTCGGGATTTAGAATCTTGTGTCTGGAAGAGTGACCTGAAACCAATGTCGATTGTAAACACCAATTTCCTTCCCCAATGTAATTTCAGGAAGAGAATCTCCCGTGTTTTCTGGTCTGGTCTAAAAGTGACTTCAGACACACAGACATGTGATAAATTCTTCAATGGTCTCTTAAACAGCCAAGCCAGGCACTCAATTGTATCAAACTGCTCTGAGCTCTTAAAGGATAAACCCAGACAGAACACCCAGCACCAATCTCACTATTGGATAAGGGAACGGGAAACGCAGGCCTATCGACCCTGCAGAGACCTCCTTCCTAACATCTGAGAGTTTGTGACAACAATTACAGAGAACGACGACGATTTTTTAACAAAACTATGCATTCCACCAGACAGCTAAGACTGCTCTAACCTGGGTGGGAACTTTACATCAGGTTGGTAAAGTGTTGATGATGCTGAACAAGGTTTTAATCATATCACACCTGGAGGAGTGTTTATAGATTTAGTCTCCTCACTGAAAAAAGGATATTGGAAGCAGCTCAGAAATTGTACCTTCAACTAATGCCTGCAATGAAGGGGTTAACTTATAAGGAAATGATGATCAGGTTGATCTAATACGCATTAGAGTTTATAAGAATGAAAGATTATCTTATTTTTACATAGAAGACCGGAAAGGGTCAGCAACAGAAGCCAATCATACAGCTAATTCCACTTCTCCAGCTTGTTACACAGGAACAGCAGAAGCATATTCAGGCCTTCGACGCTGTTACAATAGAACAGGGCGAGGTTATTCAGCCCCTGGTGCCTGATATACAGTTAAAGGAGGAGGCCACTCAGCCCCTCGAGTCTATAACACTGCACACAGAGCAGGCCATGAGACAACAGTATCCTGTTATGTAGCAATAGGATCAGTCCATTCAGCCTCCTCAAATCTCTAACACAGGAACTGAAAGAGATTGGTACACTAGAATAACAGGAGGCCATTCAGCGCGAGAAATGAAGAAGGAGATAAAATTATTTGAGACTTGTTATGGAAAGGTGGAGGTAATTCACCCATGTGTCAGTTGTATCTGAACAGGAGGAGACAAATCACTCCTTCGATCCCATTTCAGGGATGCAGGAGGTGATTGTTCAGTATCTCGAGCCTGTTGTGAAGGAATATGAAGAGACCGTTCTGCCCCTCAAAATGTGGAACTGCAAGAGGAAGATTCCACAGTCCCTCAGGCTTCTGCCGTATTATCAGGAGTAGGAGAAGCAGATTTTGAATCTGTAAATCAGGACATTCCGGTCATCGAGACTATAGTGTAGGAACACCATGGGGACATTAAGCCCATTGACCGAATAAACAAGGAACTAAATGAATACATTCAGACAATGATGCCTATTACACAGCCATTGGAGCAGATCTTTTAAAGCTTTGTGCCTTTTACACAGGAACACGGGAAAGGGAACGTAGAGGTTGCAAAAAGTTTGGAATTAGTATAATCATCTTCACTTGTCACTAAAAGGTTGTGAGCAAAGTCTTGGGAATTAAGGGAAATTTTGAGAATCCGTTATTAATTAATTAACAACAGGGGACTTACAAAGTAAAATCTGAATAGCTCAGAATCAGCATGACTTTTTTTAGAATTTGTTTGCTCTGAGTTTTTAAAGATGTGACAAGCAAAGTAGACCATAGGGATCCTGGAGAAGTAAAGTACCTAGACATTGAAAAGGCATTGAGTACACGCTGTATAGAATATTAAGCTGTAAACTAAGAGGACATGGGTTTGGGAGAAGGTCATTCGCCTGGATCGAGGGCTGGTGAGGCAACAAAATGCAGAGATTTGGAATAGTTGTTTCGTTAGTGGCTGGCAACTTTTGGGGTTTCATAGAATTCAGACCACCTGACCCGACAATTTACTATCCATTGTATTACTTGGATCAGAGGAGAGAAAACAATACGGACAAATTTTCAGTTGACACCAAAACAAGTGGAAAAGAAGCTGAAATAATGGAGATGTAGAAAAATTAGAAATGGACATGAACAGTTTAGATGAATCTTCCAACATCTGGGCGCTAAAATCTAACGTGGATAATATGGGATTAACTATTTTGATCAGAGGAATCTAGCAAACTACGGAAATGGCGAACAACATCAGTGTACTTAAATGCAGAGTCATCTGGGTATACATGGGCATACCATGGAAAACTCACATGTAAGTACAGCAGGGAATGAGAAAGGCAAGTGCAATTTTTATCATTTACTTGTAAAGGAACAGAGTATTATGGGAGGGAAGAATCACTGCAACTCTGCAAGGTATTAGTGAGACTGTAACTGACGTACTGTGTTCGGGTTTGTTGTCCTGACTGCGGAGGGATGTTGTTACAACGAAGGCAGTTCAGAACAAGTTCATTAGATTGATTCCAGAGACGAATTTGTCTTTTGAAGCGAGTTTGAGCAGTTCAGGCCGATGCACTCTGGGTTTAGAAGAATGAGAGGAGACCTGATTGATGTCTGGAGGATGTTAAAGATGATTGAAAATGTCGATATGGAGTGGGTATATCCTCATGTTGGGCAAACTAGAACAAGAGATCATAGTTTTAGGATTAGGCAGAGCAGATTTAAAACAGGGGTGAAGAGAACTTACTTCTCTAAATGGGTTGTCAATCTGTGTAATTCACTGCCCCAGTGTGCAGGCGACGCTGGGATATTGAGTAAATGAACGTATATGGAGAGCAGGCAGGGAAATGGAACTGAGCCGGCAATGACAACAGCCATGATTGTATACAATGGCAGGACAGGCTCGAGGGGCTGGATTGCTCCTCGTCTTATTCAGCCTTACGACTGTGCTCCACAGGAATGGGGGAGGACTGGTTATCAAACAGGAAGCAGGCACTCCGGATAAATCAATATTAATCACTTTGACAGAACGTAACCAGTGGAGTCACACAGAGACTAGTGCTGGGTCCTCAACTGTTTACAATCGACATCAGTTATCAGGACGATAGAACAAATGTACTGCTGCTAAGTTTGAAGATGATAGTAACGTAAGCAAGGCATTAAATTATCAAGAGAATCTGGAGAGACTGCAAATTGATATGGACAGGTAAAATCAATGAATAATACCTTGCCAAGTGGAATATAACGTAATGTACAACCTGCCAGATGTTTCAGGAAGAATGGAAGGCAGTATGTTACTGAAATGGAGAGGGATCACATGACATAGTGATACAATGTGTTCTGGAAGGTTCACTCGAACCCATTCAGACATGGAAAGTGTTGTTCCATCTCCCTGATGGTCTGCTCCCTGAAATTCCCAGTAGTGCTGTTGCTCTCAGTACACACGGGATATTTTGATGTGACTGGTTGGCAGTGGAGAGTAGTGAGGCGGAAGGTGTTTTGAACCGTGTAAGGAAGGGACAGCCTTTAGCTGAAAGACTGTCCTTTCTTTCCGAATGGAGACCAAAAGATGATGGGAATGGCTGACTGCTTCTGAATGAAGAGACTGTGGCTGCTGCCAGGACAGTGGGTATTAACCAACATGATGTACTGTGCATGGTCACACTGCAACATTAATGCAGTGAGAGCTTCTTCAGTTCCTCTAGCTCTCCTCATTGACATAGGCACCCCACACAGGTATGTACATCACCGGAAATCCTGCTATATTGAGAAAACACGGATGCATCCGTCACCTTTCTGCTGAGAGAGAAAGCATTCAGCTCATCCACAATATATATCCTCAGTCACCGAATGGTGACATTGATGTTGAGATATTGGGAGATGATGGATATGTCAACCACTCCAGCATGAAAATTCCAGGTCTAGAAGCTGAATGAACTGTGACCCTAACAGCCAATATATATCCTCAGTCACCGAATGGTGACATTGATGTTGAGATATTGGGAGATGATGGATATGTCAACCACTCCAGCATGGAAAATTCCAGGTCTAGAAGCTGAATGAACTGTGACCCTAACAGCCACTGGCAGCACCGTCGTCCCCCTGGTGTAAAGGCCAGGGATTTCAATAACAGGAGTCAGACAGAATATCCTCAGCTACAAGTATTATGGACATGGCCAGACCCCATCAAAATATTTTAAGAAGGCAGCCTAGACCCTAACTTTTCCTATTTTAAACGTAGATGCGAACTGTTTGTTCCAGATGTTGCAACTGGTCAACCAATTCAATGTTAAGCAAAATGAAATCCATTCAAACGCCCCAATTAAAAAACAATCAAAGAGAAGAACAATTGGGGAGAGCTTCTCTAGTGGAACACCTATGCAAACAATAGATACAGTGCCTTCTACTAATTAACTGCGCTAATACAGGAACATTCCATAAACACACCCACTGGCATAAAGGTAAATTCAAACACAGAATCTTAAGTGCAGTTCTCCAATCCTGGAGGAAGCAACATTAAGAGAGTTTTCAGAGAGAATAGCAGCTGGGGATCATGTATTGAAACGTCCAATCCTTCTGGAATCCCAAGCAGCTTCTGACTTCTGCAGCTAAAAACAAAACGAGAAGACCTGGTCTGGGAGAGCTGGCCATTGCCCATCCATTGTTACTAACGTTTTAATAAAACGTAAAGGCCTTCTCAGTTATTTACTTAAGCTGCTGTCAGGCGGCAGTTCAGCATCTCTGGCTCTAAGACCTCTCTTCAAAGAAATTCAAGAGAAAATAACCTTTTTAACGTGACAGCACCATCACAACTTGCCGTTTGAAAAAGACACACCGATATACAAATATGGCCTCAATATAAACCTTTTTTCTTCCTGTTTTTGTAGACTACAATACATATATATTGCATTGACACTAAGCATGCAAATATTCACAACCCCATTCTATTTCAGTCAGTTTACTTCTGCTATGGAACGACTCAGCTTTTCTTCATCCAAGTCTCGACAACTTTGCAGCAAGCATGAGTTCTTGGCCTGTCACCTGTGTAACTTACAAATTGGATGGCAACAATAATAGCTCTATCTGAACAGACTGGAAGTTTTCTCCCTAAATTTCCTTAAAAAAATGTTTAGGCGTTGTAATCAGTATATAGATTTGTCTTGGACACGTTATAGGCAATTTGAATGCTGAAATATTGTAACACCAACACCAAGCTCAAGGCCTCCTTCCCAGTTGTGAACTATTTCTGTTGATGTTTACACTGGACTTTCCAACCACATGTTACATAATGGAGCACTTCTCATCTCTCCAATAATCCTTCTCAATGACATATCTCCTCTTGTCTCAGCTTAAAGGATTTACATGCTCCTGTTCATCTTAATGCTGTAACTCCTTTACCTGCTACTCCTGGCCTATGCCACTAAACCTTACACATAGGAATATATTTTAAAATCTTGTACATTCCACGCAAGCCCTCCCAGAAGCCAAACTTTGATTTATGGTCCAACTAATGATCATTAGCCATTTCAGCTTCTAATCTTGCCATTTTAATTCTTTGGCTCTTCCCCACGAGTTCTCATTAAGTGAGTTTTTGAACTCCTCCAAAGTAAGAATCTCTCTAAGAGTGTCATAGGTTGCTCTCTTTTTAATACTCATCGTTCAAAATTGCTTTGTTTGATCCTTTCAAACTCAATGTATGTTTAATCAGGGACGCAATTTTAGATTCTAAAACATTGTCTGTAAGCTTCTGGCACAAGTTCATATGCACTTCAGATGTTTTTCTTCACCTCCTCAGACTGGTCAGATACCTCTTCCGATAGGGATGCAACTACCTCACTCCTTATACCTACCAGCTCTGTTTGGAGCAACTAACTCCACTTGGTCAGTGGCCACAGCAACGTGTGGCCACTTTCTCAAATCAAATTGAAAAAAACTTCTACATCCTTCGCATCGCATTTAGGCAATGCCTATATGTAATTAAACAGATCCCTATCAGGCCTTTGGCAACCATAGGGTTGCTCATCCTCACTATCCTCCTTATCCAGCCTACCGCTTACCTTCAACTCCTCCCTGATAAGACGACTTTCCTCTCAAATTGCTGACTTTTGAAGTTGAAAATCTCTCGCTTTTGCTTTTCTTCTTTCCTTTTCTGTCTTTCTTCTCCTTTCCGTTGCTTTAAATTTTACTTTAAATCTTATTTCAAACTGTCTCAATTCCTTTTTGTGTTCAAGCTGCCTCATCTGCAAATGAATTCCCGCCATTTCCAAAGGTTCTGATGGAGTTTCCACCAATATTTAAATACCAATCTACAGCTGTAATTATCTCTCATTTTCTCACAGACAAACACAAACCTAACTCCAGCTTATCTACCAATTCTTACAGCTTTGCGTTGCTCACCTTTTGTAAAATCTCCAACTTCACTTCCTCCACACCCAAAGGACTCTTACAGACAGAAATAGCCATTACTACGCAAAGCACTGTACAAACGAACCGAATTCAACACCCAGACCAGAAGATACTAATAACTACACGGCGCTGCCTTTGAGCACAGCATACTCCCTGTGCACATAGTCCCCGTCCCTGCGTGGGTTTTCTCCAGATGCTCCATTTTCCTCCCACAGCCCAAACATAGGCAGGTTAGGCGAAATGTCCATGTTAGATTGACCGTACTGTTCAGTGATGTGTAGGTTAGTTGCACTAGTCAAGGGTAAATATGGATTAATACGGGTGGCGAATCTATTTAGGTAGTTTCCTCTTCGGAGGATCGTGTGGACTTGTAGGGCCAAATGGCCTGCTTCCACTCTGTAGGGATTCTAATCCTGAACCCAATTTGGAATTATTGATTTCGAACCGGACAAGTGTCTCCAGTTTGCTATGGACCAAAGCAATTTGCCATAAAATACTTTAAGATGGCTGCCTGAACGCCAACCTTGTCTTAGGTTAAATTCTGAACAGTATGGAAAGAGCCCCAACAAGTCCACAACGAAGACCAAACCAACCAACCCCACGTTTACCTCTGAATAATGCCCCTAACATTGTGGGTAATTTAGCATGGCCAATTCACCTGACCTACACATGTTTAGATTGTGGGAGGAAACCAGAGCACCCAGAGGAAACCCATGCAGACGCAGGGAGAATGTGCAAACTGCACACAGTCATAAGCGGGAATGGAACTCGGATCCCTGGAGCTGTGAAGCAGCAGTGCTGACCACCGATCCACCTTGCCACCCCACTACCTTATAGTAAAGGCAGATGTGAAATGGGTGTTCAGGATGTGATGCGGCTGGTCAAACCAGTCAACTTTAACCAAAACACAATTTATTTAAACACTCAAATAAAAGTACATACAAAAAGAAGAGGAGTTTAGAATTACTTAAAGACTGGAAAACATTGCAGAACAATAGGTACAGTAACGTCTACTAATGAACTGTTCCAATGTACTTACATCCCATAAACTCATCCCTTGGCAAAAAGTCATATCCAAGGCCAATCAATCTTGCACGCAATCTCCAATCACAGCATCAAGACAGATTTCAGAGAGAACAGCAGTGAGGGATCATTTACTGAAGCATCCAACCTACCTACGACTGCAAGCACCTGGTGACTGTTAAAGCTCAGAAATACTGGAAAGTCAGGTCTGTGAGAGCTGACCATTGTTATCAATATTTATTTTAAACAAAATCTAAAAGCCTCCTAAGTTACTTACTTCAGCGGTTTGCACTATGCAGTTCGGCCTTTAAGATCTCTCTCTAAAGAAAATGAGACAATAAGTTATTTTTATAAGTGACAGCATTGTCAGAGATGTTAGACACCTGGTCCTTTACAATAATACTTAAGGGGCTTCCTCGTGTTACTGACCACACGATCAACTCAGAGGGACAAACACAGGCATCAGACATTTCGTGGACAGGCACAAACTATCTTTCAAAGACGTGAGTCAAAGCTGCTGAAACCCCTATCCAACATGGAGCACCACATGGGGCACACCGGGAAGTGAACAACAGCCTGACACACACAACCCAGTCCATGGAGCACCACATGGGACACACTGGAAAGTGAACAACAACCTGTTACACACTCCCACCCTGACATGGAACACCACATGGAACACACTGGTGCTCAAGACACACCATTTCACTGTTTCTGAGCTTCACAATATCAGCACTCGATACACTAGGGAGCCAAAAACCAAGGCCAGGGAAAGATACAGAGGGACAGAGAGGTCCACATTAAAGACAGAAACAGACAGTTAATTAACTGAGAGGATGTTGTTGAAATAAGGAGAAAAAGACTGGGTAGTGGGATTAATTGAAGGATTGATTCATTAGAGAACAAACTTACAAGAATGAGAATATTGAATAAAGGTATTTTCAGAGCAGCTCAAGTGGTTTGTTTAATCAAATTCTGAACTTGCTTCACAGAGCACTTCAAACAACATAAGCTGGGAGAAGATGAAAGAATAACATGGAGAGCTGTGCAGGCTATGTTAATGTATTGATCAGTAAACAGGATTATCTGGTGTGTGTGGGGGGGGGAGGGGTGGAGGCATGCATTTGGGGTGGTTGAATGTGAAAATCATTGCTTGAGAGAAAGTACACTGAAAGGAAACCAGGTTAAATGTGAACAACTGGCAGGGATTTGGATAATCGACACAGGGAGACTGAGGGAAGTTTCATGGACAGATGAGTTAAACTGCTTGAGAATATTAAAATAAAGACATTGCCAGAAGAAAACGTGATATGGATCAGTGTGCACAAGAATGTCAGATGGATGGGATTTTGGTGTGATTTCGAATCAGATTTGCTTCTGCAGGTCAGTTTGTTGTCATTATTGAGACTGTATTTCACAGCACAAGGTTCAAACAGCAGATGAGTTAAGCCAGTGAAGTACCATTCTGGAGCAGTAAGTATTTAAAGTTAATAACGGTCAGGGCATGGTGTCAGGAATCAGCTTATGGCCAAAGGGATCACTAAAGTTGTGATTCGTCTGTGTCAAACACCACCTGCAAGTTGCCCTCCAAGCCACTCACTACCCTGACTTGGTAATATACCGGTGTTTCTTCACAGTCGTTGGTTCAGAATTCTGGAATGCCTTCCCTAACGGCATTGTGGGTCAACCCACAGCACGTGGACTGCAGCGATTCAAGAAGGCAGCTCACCACCACCTTCTCAAAGGCAAATAGGAAAGGGCTATCAACGCTGGCCAGCCAGGGATTATCAAGTCCCAGAGATGAATTTTAAAAAAGGATATTGACCAGGGATTGTATTTAGTCCCAGGAAGGAAACGGAGTTTGTAATCATAATAGAAGGCAATGACCTCCGCACTCCAAATATTTAAATAACAAGGGCAGTGAGACAATGGTACACATCTGAAACTGAGTAGGTCAACATAGAGACCCATGAGTAACACTGCCAGAAACAAGGAGGGAGAAAGTATTAAACAAGTTCACTGATGTGGTCTGTGGAGTCAATATCTGGATTCAGAGTCTCAACATGAACAAGAATAGTCACAAGAAGTGAAGACTATATGAAAGAACAGTAATGCAGTCATAACTTTTTCCTAGAAAAAAAAACATAGTTGGTCGCTGAAACTTACCAGGGACACCAACGATAGACAGGAAAGGATAATAAAAATATTGAATAATGCGAAGAGTATCATAGATCCGCCATGATAATGGCAACCAATCATAATATATCGAAATGGATTAAACATCATCGGATAAACCCCTGTCCATTGTTGGAACATTCCAGTCTAATGTTCTCAGGTTATGATCTCTCATCCCCTTCTCCATCTGGAGCTGCTTATCCCTGTTAGTGCTGTTGATGATGCTCCTACTCATACTATGGGATAACATATTGAACGGTGCCCATTTATCATTAAAAGATGGAAACTCTCCACTGGGATAATTAAAATCCATGGAGACTGACATTAATCACAGTCACCAAACAAACAGGCTCAGTTAACCCCTTCCTTACATAACACTTCATATCGTAATAAAAGGGAATATTTACTCAATCTGGATGGAATGGATGAGGGTTACTGACGATCGGACCATAAATATTCTTTTTTTTAATTTTTCCTTGTACGTGGGAGTATTGCCAGAGCACTGTGGGGCTGTATATGTCCCAGGGATAAAATAACAGAGCAGCTTCCTAAGATGTCTGGTGGGGAAATTTCTGGATACATTAACGCAAGAGAGAAAGTGAGGATTGCAGATGCTAGAGGTCAGAGTCGAGAACGTGGTGCTGGAAAAGCACAGCAGGTCAGGCAGTATCAGAGGAACATTGACATTTCTTGTGTAAGCCCTTCATCAGGAATGAGGCTGTGGCCCAAGGGAACTGAGAGATAAATGAGAAGGGGATGGGGTTGGAGAAGGTAGCTGATAATGTGATATGTCGATGAAGGAAGGGTTGGAGATGATATGTTGGAGAGAAGGGTGGGAGAGATAGATGGGAAGGAAGTTGGACAGGTCGGATGGGGCGGTGCTGATTTGGAAGGTTGGAACTGGGATATGTTGGAGGGAGGGGAAATGAGAAAACTGGTGAAATCCACATGGATCCTATGTGGTTGTCGGGTCCCAAGGCAAAAGGTAAGTCTTTCTTCCTCCAGGAGTCGGGTGGTTAAGGTTTGGTGGTGGAGGAGGCCTAGGACCTCCATGTCCATGGTGGGGTGGGAGGGGGCGTTTTAGTGTTCAGTCACGGGGTAGTGGGGTTTGTTGGTGTGGGTGTCCCAGAGATGTTCTCTGAAGTGTTCCGCACATTGGCGTCCGGTCTCCCCAGTATCAAGGAGACATCAGGAGCAACGGATAGTGTAGGCAACATGTGTGGAAGTGCAGGTAAAACGCCGAAGAATGTGGAAGGATTCTTTGGGGAACTCGGACGGAGGAGAGGGTGCAGCTTTTCCAATTCTTGTGGTGGGAGGGAAAGTTACCAGGAGTGGAGGATGGGTTGTTGGGTGGCGTGGACCTGACAAAGGAATCACGCCGGGAATGTTCTTTATGGAACGCAGATCGGGGTGGGGAGGGAAATATATCCCTGGTGGTGGGGCCTGTATGTAGGTGGTGCAAATGGGGGAGGATAATGCATTACATCTGGAGTTTTGGTGGAATGGAAGGTGAGGAACAGGATGTTCTTTACCTGTTGAGTTTGGAGGGGTGAATGTTGAAGGCAGAGGTACGGGAAGTGAATGAGATGCTCTAGATGACATCGTCGATCATGTGGGAAGGGAAATTGATGTCTTTGAAGAAGGAGGCCACCTGGGATTTACATTGGGTTAAGAGTGTGGTCCTGGAAAATCACAATGGGTCAGGCAGCTTCCGAGGAGGAGGAAAATTCGACGTTTTGGGCAAAAATTCCTTCATCAGGAATCGCGCTTTCATCCGAAACATGGGTTCTTCTGCTCCTCGGATGATGCCTGAGCTGATGTGCTTTTCCAGCACCACACTCTCGATTCTAACCTCCTGCATCTGCAATACTCACTTTCGCCTACACGCTAGGTTCAGCTACTTCTGTAATACTGCCTTTAATTTTGTTCTCACTGCTGTAGTAACGATGTTGTTCAACTTGAAAGCGTGCAGAAAAGATTTCGAAGTATATTGACAGTATTGGGTGGGGCGGTGGTGGCGAGTGATGTTGAGCTACACGGAGAGTATGAATGGACTGGGGCTATGTTCTCTGAAGAGTTGTTTCTGAGGAGTGACCTTATTAAGGTTTATCAAAGTGAATCCCGATTCTCCAGTGTGAGCAATGCCAATGACCAGGGAAATTTACAGGACAGATATTCACATTGAAACTGGACAATTATTCATCAACAACATGGTGCCGAACGTTGGAGGTAGACTGAAGAATGAGACTGATTCGAGGAGTCAGAATTTGGAGGGTCCAATCACATGAACGAGAACAAAAATAAAGCCATTGCCATAAAAACTGAATGGATTAGTTATATCACATTCTCAATCCACCTCAGAGAACCAGACCAGACACTA
>NC_057717.1:24969091-25016767 GCF_004010195.1 Chiloscyllium plagiosum | reverse complement strand
TCAGCCAAATCCAACTGTACCAGGATGAAATCCCATTATTCGCAATTTGTGTGAGTAGAATATCTTCAGAAGCAGAATAACATTTTGGACAATCTCTCATTTTTTACTTTCGTCATGAGTTAGACTAATATATTCTTTCAACTTGAGCTTGCAGAAGTTTTGTTTATCGGTTATGTGTGGTGTGTGTGTGTGTGTGTGTGTGTGTGTGTGTGTGTGTGTGTGTGAAGGGACAACTCAGCTGACCAATAGTGAAGAAAGTGGGATGCAGGGGTGTGTGTGTGTGTGTGCGTTGTGTGTGTATGTGGGGTGTGTGTGTGTGTGTGTGTGTGTCAGTGCTTTTAGAAAGGGAAGTATTGATACTTTATTTGCAACATCCAAACAGTTTGCTATTCATCTTTTCCCTCGTAGTTTGAGTAACATTGCTCTGGATCATAAACGTGCTATTTTAGCAGATCAAAGAAACTAGGCTGACGTGTTCCTAAAACTGACACTGACCCAGTCTGAGATTGATATCACCAACCTGGTTACATTTAACATTTGTTGTGAGCAGTGGAGGAGTGGTATTAGAAAAGGAAACAGTGACCCAGAAGCCGGGGAACTATAGACCAGTGAGCCTGAAGTCAGTGGTGGGTAAGTTGTTGGAGGGGATTCTGAGGGACAGGGTTTACATACATTTGGGAAGGCAAGGGCTGATCAGGGTAGTCAACGTGGCTTTCTGCATGGGAAATCATGTCTCATTAATTTGATTGAGTTTTAGGAAGAGGTGACAAAGAAGATTGATGAAGCCAGTTTGGTAGACATTGTCTATATGGACCTCGCAAGGTGTTCATAACATTCCGATTGGTAGACAGATTAGTAAATTTCGGTCACATGTGATACAGGGGAAGCTAGTCACAATTGGCTTGAAGGAAGAGGGGTATTTTTCAGACTTGAGGCTTGTGAGCAGCAGTGTGCTGTAAGAATCAGTACTGAGTTAACTGAATTTCATCATTTATGTAACGGACTTAGATGTGAATATCGGGGCCAGAGTTCGTAAATTTACAGATTACTTCAGAAAGGTGGTGTATTAGATTACCTCAGAGTACAAACGAGACCACAATTAGATAGGACAAAGGGGCAAGGACGGACAGATGAAGCTTAATTTAGATAGATTGCAGTTTGCGAAGTCAAATCAGACCAGAGGTTATGCACTTAATGGTAAATTCCTGGGGAGTGTTGTGAAACAAAGGGACGTAGGGCTGCAGATACATTGTTCCTTGAAAGTGGAGTCGCAGGTAGACAGTGTGGTGCAGAACACATTTGGCACATTCGCCTTAATTAGTCAGAGCATTGAGTATAGGAGCTGTGGTGGCATGTTGCATCTGTACAGGATGTTGGTGAGGCCACTTTAAGAATACTGCGTACAACTCGATTGTCTGCAGAAGAGATTTACACGGATGTTCCAGGACTGAAAGTTTGAGCTTCAGGGAGCGGTTGATTCGGTTGAGGTGCTTTCTCCTCAGAGGCTGAGGGGTGACATAATAGAGGTTTATCAAATCATCAAGTGGACGTAGATTGAAGGCGAGAGGGCGAATGATTGAGGAGGGACCTGAAGATAAAAAATTCACACAAAGAGTGTATTGTGTACAGAAATTTCTGTCAGAGGAAGTGGTCAAGGACGGTATAATCACACATTTAAAAAGTGTCTGATAAAGGAGAAATATTGGCCAAATGCAAGCAAATGAGACTAAATCAGATTTGATAACTGTTCGGAGTGAACAGATTGAACTAACTGGTCTGTTTCCATTCTGCATGACTCTCTGATTCTATAAGAGGGATGATGAAAAATTCTGATAAAACTTTCACGTCGGAATTCTCTTCACTGGAAGATTTATCGTGCCTCTATGTTCACATGGACTCAAAGCTGCGTTAGTTAATTATTTGACAGGGAAGTGAGGCACAGATATTTGGACACTGACAGAAAAGTGGAACTGAGACCATAACTTGATCAGCCACAATTTTAGTCCTTGGTGGAGAAGGCTCAAAGTACCTAATGACCCGCTCCTGCTCCTCAGTCCCATGTTTCTGTGTTCTATTCAGCCCCGCAAACCTGCTACGCAGGAGCAGTTGGAGGCTACTTATACCTATAAACTGGTGCACAGAAACAGAGGAGAGCATTCAGCCCTTCAAGGCTGTCACACACGCTTTGAAGTGATTTGGAAAATGTAATTAGAAAACACAGGTTGGGTATTAAAGAGGCCCGTCATCTCTATTTACGGGGTTTCCCGTCTCTTAAACTTATGTTTCATTTGTTGATCATGTTATACACCCAGATTCACTGTGAATGCTGCCCCCATACCTCAGCCAGTGATGGCTCACAAAATCCTCTGGCCTCCTGACTGCAATATACAGTAATTGCACATGCATGAAAATTACACTCACTGACTATCCAATAACCGAATGTGAGAACATCTGAAACAGGAGCACGTCGTTCACTCCTCAAGCCTGCCTTGTCCTTCATTAAGATCGTGGTTGATCTGCTCTAGGTCGCAAATCCTCTTTCATACCCAATTCTTCATAGCCCTTAACTCTCTGACATGTCAATATCCATATACCTCCTCTTCAAATACTTTCAGTCATCTAGCTCCCCGAACACTCTTGAGAAGAGAAATTCTGACATTCAATACCACCTGTTTGAAGAAAACACTTGCTGCTCCTCTATCATGGCTTATTGATATGAACAAAAGAGGTTGAGACAAGGGTTCAGGTAAAAATGACTGGCCCTGATATCAAGGCAGTGGTTGATATCAAGGAGCTTAACAAAACTGGACTTAATGGGACTCAGAGTAAACTCTCCAGTGTTTGGAGTCAAACATGGCACAAAGGAAGATGTGCATCACCTCAGTCCTGGGTCACCTCTGTGGGAGATCCTCAGGGTAGCTTCCTCTTCACAAACACCTTCAGCTGCTTCATCAATGTCTCCCCACCCTCACCCTACGAACCATAAGATCAGAAGTGGGATGGTCACTGAGGATTCCACAATGTTCAGAATAATTTGATGACCCGTCAGTTCCTGATCTGGTCTGTGTCCATGTGCAGCAAAACCCAAACTCTATTGAGGCTTGTGCTTTTAAAGAGTCCGTAACATTCATATAAAAAGATTGCCTGACACTGCACATTACACAGTAAAATAAGAGTTCATTCAGGACCTCACGCTGGTTTCACAGGAATATGAGGAAGCCATTCGGCCCATTGACACTATTGGAGAAGAACAGGGACACGAGCTGAAAATGTGTTGCTGTAAAAGCGCAGCAGATCAGGCAGCATCCAAAGAGCAGGAGAATCGACGTTTCGGGCATGAGCCCTTCTTCAGGAATGGCTTTTTCCTCGAAGAACAGGGACAGACCATTCAGTGCCTCCAGCCTATTACTCAGGAAGACAAGGAGTCTAGTGTGATGGATCACACCAGAGCCCCTCGACAATATTTGAAGGCATAGCCGAGACTCCAATGTTTTCTTATTTTAAAGGAAATGTAAACTGTCTGTTCCAGATGCAATGTGACTGGTCAAACTACTCGGCGTGAAGCAAAATACTGTTTACTTAAACACGAAAGATGAAATAAAACCAAAGAAAGAGGAATTAATAACGTAATTCTATTGGACAAGTTAACAGAATAACAGATATAGGGACTATTACTAATTTCAAGTTTGTGAGAAGATTTGTAGCTCGGGTACTCGTTGTTGTGGTTCCTTTCGCCGAGCTGGGAATTTGTGTTGCAGACGTTTCGTCCCCTGTCTAGGTGACATCCTCCGTGCTTGGGAGCCTCCTCTGAAGCGTTTCTGTGATATTTCCTCCGGCATTTATAGTGATTTGTCTCTGCCGCTTGTGGTTATCAGTTCCAGCTGTCCGTTGCAGTGGCTGGTATATTGGGTCCAGGTCGATGTGCTTATTGATTGAATCTGAGGATGTCACCTAGACAGGGGATGAAACGTCTGCAACACAAATTCCCAGCTCGGCGAACAGAACCACGAACTGTTCCAATATAGGAAAATCCTATAAACACAGCCCTTGGCAAAAAGGAAAATTCTGACACAGAATCTCATGAATATTTTTCCAATCCAGGAATTAAAAACTGCATCAAGAGAAATGTCAGCAAGGGCAGCAGCCAGGAGATAGTCACCGAAGCTTCCAACTCTGTGGAGACCCCAATAGTTTCTGATGTTACTGAGGAACCAGAACCCAGAGATCCTAATCTGTGAGAGCTGACCACACCGATTCAGGCTGCATTAAAATAAACCCAAGGCCTCCCTCGCTGGTTACCCAGTGGTCTTAACTAGCCAGCTTGGTAACGATCTCTCGCTTTAAAAAAACCAGAACAAAATAACCTCTTAAAGCTACAGCATCATCACACTTGTCAGGACATCGAGCTGTCAAACAGAGACCAGGCATAACCCAATTAGGCCTTTGGCCCTGTCCAATCAGACGAGGAAGAAGCCATTCAGTCCCTTAAGTCACTTACACAGGAACAGTAGGAGGCCATTCCCACCTCAATGCACTCTCACAGGGGCAGAATGAAGTAATTGATACTGATTCATGATGAATGGCTTATGCCCAAAAAGTCGATTCACCCGCTGTGCTTTTCCAGCAAACAGAGAACAGAACCACAACAACGAGCACCCGAGCTACAAATCTTCGCACAAACATTGAATCATTTGGTCATCCCTAACAGTATGCTGTTAACATAGTCTTCAGCGTCTGATGCTAACTTTCAAATGCTCCCTGGGATTCAGGATGGGGCGCCTTTGATTTGAAGTGCTGTCTGCCTAAGCTATCCATGACTTCCTTAAACAGCTGAGGGGTAAAATGAGAACCTTGATCTGACTGAATCTCTCTGCGGAGCCCACAGCGAGTAAAAAGGGCTACCAATTCCTGCACCTCCCTTTTGCCTTCACACTCCTAATGGAATTTCCTCTGGAAATCTGATAAACACATCCATTATGGTCAGCAAATATTGGTTTCCACTATTATTTTGGAAAGGGGAGCTCCACAATTAATCATAACCCACGTGAAAGGTTCTTCGAATACAGGAATTGGCAACAAAGGTGCTGGTTTTATTACTGCATTTGGCATGTGTTACATGTACAACAAAAATTAATCAAGTACTTGTGCATTCCAGGCCACTAGAATTCCTTATGTACCTTAGCCTGCATCTTCCATACACTTAGGTGACCACCTGCAGTTAGTTCCTGTGCTACCCGGAACACTGTATGCTGCCAGTAACACAATCGGGTGCACTTCGGTCCATTTCCCTTCTGCACTAACCTACCGTTTATCTCCACGTTCAGGTTTTCCTGCACCGTTTCATCAAACAGCGTGTCAGTTTTGTCTTTTTCTTTCGTTTGTCTTTTCTGCTGTAACGTATGACAGCGGGATGTTGCTACCACACAGTCTGGAAAAATTCCTGGGTATATTTCTTTTAACTCCTCAGTTCCTTAGTTTTCATTTGACTTCTCCACTACAAGGGGTGTCTCTCCCAACTTGGATCCTATTAAATCGTTCACAAGAACAAACTGTATTCCTGGGACTGACACTCTGTCACTCACTCTTACTGTTAGTTCCCCAATCTTGATTTGGCACTCCAATGTGATGTTTCTGTCCCCAACCTTAATTTCTGTCCCAATTCCACAAATTATCATGCTCTTGAGTAACATGTCAGAAACAGTGAAAATACAAATTGTCGGAGTGCCAGGCCTCTAGGAATTCTCTGGCATGTCTTTGTTTCGCCTGTCCCAGGATATATCCAACCACAACGCCATAAACAAACACAAATCTAGATACCATCTATCAACCCCTCAGAAAACGAACAGGAAATGACATCACCACAAAGCCCAGGAAACCCATCCAGGACAAACATTTAAATAGAAGCAGGAGACACTTGGAGGTCGCTTCACTTGGAGATCGCCACTGATGGTGTTACCTCGCCAGGTAATGAAACGTCTGGACATCAAACCTACAGATCAGCGAGCAAACCTACACCCTAAACTCTTTAGTAATATTAAGCTCTTTAGTAATGTTTAAAGCCATTTCACTCAGTTTTGAACCAACCACAAATTAACAGAATTAAATGAATTTTCCCATCGGTTTTATTTGAAGATCTAGGTCAATAATTGCCACGTGTTGGAATCTGCTGGGACTTTTGGTACCCTAAATATGTTCAAATCTGTCCAAATCCCATACGGCAAGGCCTCAAACTGTTATGACATCAATGTCGAACCCCTCCATTAATTAAAACCACACACCCAGAAAAGTTCATCTCAAATCATAATCCGTTGAAACGTGGGTGACAGAGAACTCCAAAATTCCACTAATTAATGAAAAATAACAATTTATATGTATGCAAGTTAGCTCACTGAACTTGAAGGATTGTTTTCAGACATTTCGTCGCCATTACTAGGTGACATCATAAGTGAGAGTCTCAGTTGAAGTGCTGGTGGTATGTCCCGCCTCTCTATTTATAGGTTTTGGTCTCTGAAGGTGGGTGATGCCATTTCCGGATTTCTTTATTTAAGAGAAGGTAGTTAGGATATAAATGCATGTTTTTTATTGATGGACTTCTTGTTAGAATGCCATTCCTCTAAGAACGTCCTTGCATGTCTTAGTATGTGTGTGTTTTTTCCAGTCAAAGTGGTGCCCTTCCTTGTATTATGGAATATAGTGATAGTGGGTCATGTCTTTTGGTGGCCAGTTGGTGTTCATGTATCCTGGTAGCACGACGACAAGAGCATTTCAATGTCGGAAAAATGATTTTGTATACACTGTTTAATCAATGTGTGTGCAGATATTTTTCATATGTGCACATCACATTCGAAATGAATAACGGAGACACATTTATCGAAAAATGATGTACATAATGTATAAAATTGATGAAACGTTACTTGATGCTCATCTAATGTGATGTGTTCCCCTTCTCTCAATGTTCCCTCCTTTTCTGGAAATCACTACACTATACTCTCATTCTTATCAGGATGTATGTTATAAATTCTTGCTTGTGGTATCCCAACTTAATTCAGTTAATCCCTTTTCTACAGAGAATTCAATATATTGGCCTGCTGGTTCTTTCCAAAGCTAGTGTCTGTCATGTTATTGGAGATTTTAATTCTGGTATCAGACCCAGCATTTGAACAGATTACTCTGTTGTACATGCACTGTATGAAGGACTACAGCACACCACAATTGTGAAAACATTGAGGGATGTACATCTACTTCTGTTGATAATCTAGTTTTCTCATTTTTCACATTTCCTCGTCTATATTCTCTCTCTCGTTCTATCTTTGCTAATTACTCTTTATATCCGATCTCTCAAAAAATCTTCTTTCAGTTTATATCTATTGCCCTCTTCCTGGTGTAATATGATTATAATTGAGCAACATAACTACAAAGACATGAGGGAGGAGCTGGCCAAAGTAAATTGGAAGTGGAGCCAAGCAGGAAGACCATGGAGCAGCAATGGCAGGAATATATGTTGGATAATTCGGAGGATATCAGAAATTCTCCCAAAAATGATGAAACATACTCATGGGACGACAAGCCAGCCATGAGTGATAAGGCATCAAAACAAAAGAGAAAACATAGAATGTGGTGAAGATGATTGGGAATCCGAAGAGTTCATTGCCTCTGAAAATACATCGGGCTGGCATCACTGACACTACAGAACTATTAAACATGGTCAGGGAGAGAAACAGAGGGAAACACATTCAATTTAAACACATAATATGGTATTACTCAAGGAAAAAGATACAGATGAATTAAACAATTAAATTAAAATCAGTTATGGAATGTGTCAGATTGGAAGCATGACCTCAGCAAACTGAGAATATGAAAATGAAAGTGTTACCACATCAGAAACCAGAGTAGGTCACTGAGTACAGGGTTAATGGGTGAAAGGGTCTCGATGTGAACTAGGGGACAGGCAGCAGAATTGCATTTCAGATATTACAGCTCAAAACTGCATATTCATGGAGTGCTGTAGACCACAGCAGCAGGAGAAGCAGAACACCAGTCAACCACCACCTGTAATATTTTGACCAGGGATAATTTCCTTAGTCTGCCATGACAATCAACATGATCTATGTTTCAGTAATGACTGTGGGTGAACATGTCAGAGTGAGAACCATGTGAACCTAAACCTAATGCTAACCCATTAATGTCACCGCACTTGAGCAACATGGCTGATCGTAGCTCCGCAATCCTTCCACATTCAGTCATAAATGTTGATGGATGAATAAGCAAATTACTGGAGGAAAGAGATCCACAAACATCCCCATCCTAGATAATGGAACAGACCTACACATCAGTGTAAAAGACAAGGATGTAGTATCTGTGCGATCCTCAGCCAGAAGTATTGAGTCAATGATTCACTTCACCAACGCCATGATGCCCACAGACTCACATAAGACAGTCTTTAATCAATCTGATTCGCTGCCCGTGACATGAAAAAAACAGCTGAACATAGTAGATTCGACAGAGGCAATGGGACCTGATACCATTCCTGTAATAGGACTGAAGATTTGTGCTGCACAACAAACCGTGTCCCTGAGGAAGCTGTTTAATTCCAGCTCCAACTCTGACATCTCCCTGGCAATGTGGAAAATTACTCAGATATATCCAGTCCACTAAGAAGAGAATAATTACAATCTGACCAATTACTACTCCCTCAGCACAGTCACGATAGTCAAATTGGTGGGAGTTATTTTTGACACACCTGTCAATCAGCACAACAATAACCTGCTCAGTGTAGTTTCTGATAGGTCTCCATGTGGAGATGGTGCTGTTGTGGATATGTCACTGGATTACTAATCCAGACCATGGTAATGCTCTGGCCGATTCTGGAAGTTAAAAATAATTAATGAAATATTAATTTGCAAAATCTGGCGTCAGTAACAGTGACCTTGAAGCCAATGACGATCGTAAACACAAATTTGCTCCCCTGATGGACTTTCAGGAAGTGAATCTCCTTTGCTTTCCTGGTCTGGCCTAAAAGTGACTCCAGACACACAGACATGTGATAAACTCTTCGATGGTCTCTGAAACGTCCAAGCAAGACACTCAATTGTATCAAACTGTTCCGAGGTCTTAAAGGATAAAACCAGACAGAACACCCGGCTCCAGCCTCGGTATTGGAAAAGGGAGCGGTAAACACAATCCTGTCGCCCCTGCAGAGATCTCCTTCCTAACATCTGAGAGTTTGTGACAATGTTCCCACAGACTATACAGAAACACCGGTAAAGGAGGAGGTCATACAACACATTGAGCCTCCCCCATTCTAGTTCGTGTTCAATCATCTACTCAATGTACTTATCCCACACAATGAATATATCCGTTAGTGTGATTAACCTTGGGAAGCAATAAATAGGAAGTACAGTACTCGCTTTGGTCCATCGAGTTTGCTACCCAATTCAGTATAATGATGGCTGGCCTTTTATTTCCATGCCGTACTCTTGCTCTCCCACCATCCCTTTAGTACCTGTAAATTCTTATTTAAATTCAGTATCTTGGCTTCCAGGTGTGAGTTAATTCCCCATGTTCCCCAGCCTCTGAGTGCAGATATTTATTCTCATCTCAATGCAGAGTGTCCTGCCTGTATATAATACTGTGGGACCTTGTTTTAGACGTACCTGCCAGGGGAAATATCATACCTGATTCCATACTGTCACACCCTGTCAGAGTTTCATATATCCCAGTAAGATCACCACTCATTTTCTTAAAGCCCATGGAATACAGGCCCAGTCGCCCCAACCTCTGCTCCCACAACAAGCCTGTCAACCCATAGATCAGTCTGGTTATCCTTCACTGCTCTCTATCAATGTTAGGTTTGTCAATTATTAGGTAAGGAGACCAAACCTGCACACAATACTACACAATGTTCGAGAGGGGGTCCCAACAAGGCCCTGTACAGCTGCAGTAAGTGACCTTTACTCCTGGACTCAAATCCTCCTGAAATGAAGGTCAATGCAGCATTTATCTTCCTAACAGCTTTCTGTTCCTGCAATATGGCTTTCAGTGACTGGTGTACAAGGAGATCCAGATCCTTTTCAATGTTATAGCTCCCCCCTTGGGGGTCTATGTACACTGGGCAGCCTGACAATGCCATTCCTATTATTGACCTCTGGGTTGAGAACTCACTGCGCTGTAGGGACCTTGGAGCGCTGCTCAGAAGGAAACAACAGAAAGGAGCATACATCGCTTTGTAGATCAACATGGTTCAAACATAGGCTGAAAATGTGTTGCTGGAGGTCAGGCAGCATCCAGGGAACAGGAGAATCGACGTTTCGGGTATAAGCCCTTCTTCAGGAACCTTTTCAGCTCTGATCTCCAGCATCTGCAGTCCTCACTTTCTCCTCAAACATTGGCTGCCAATCTCTTGTTCCCATCAAAGGACACACCGTTACCTCTACCCACCTTGCTCTGCATCTGTCACGTATCTGCCCATTAACTCCACTATCTCAGTCACCTTGGAGCTTTTTTACAACCCACTCACAATCCCACATCCTTTAGTTCTGTCAGCAGGCTGGGATATATTGTATTTGATTCCCGCAACCAAATGTTTAATTGGTATTTTGAGCAGCTGGGACCCGAGCACCGATCCCTGCGATACATCAGCAATCTTCCTGTTAATTTTATTTTTCCAATTTATTTATTTCGTGAATTTGGGTGTCACTGGCTGGGCCAACATTTATTGCCTGTCCCTAGTTCCCATTGAGAAGGTGGTGATGAGCTGTCTTTTGAATTGCTGCAGTCCACTTGCTGTGGTTGACATACACTGCCATTAGGGAGGGAATCCCAGAATTCTGACCTAGTGACAGTGAAGGGACGGTGATGTATTTCCAAGTCAGGATCGTGATTGGCTGGGAGGGGAACTTGATGATGGCGGTGTTCCCATACATCTGCTGCCTTGTCCTTTTGGATAGACGTGGTCGTGAGTTGGGAAGATGGTGGCTGAGGATCTTTGATGAATCATTTCAGTGCAACTTGTAGATAGTAAAACACTGCTGCTGTTGAGCGTTGATGGTGGAGCATTGTGGAAGAAGTGACAGACAAACTAGCTGTTATGTCCAGGATAGTGTCAAGTTTCTTGTGTGTTGTTGGGGCTGCAATCATCATGGAAAATGGGGAGTACTCGATCACACTTCTGATTTATGCATTGTAGATGATGGACAGACCTTTGGAAGTCAGGATGTGAGTTACTCGCGGCAGTATTCATAGCTTCTGACCTACTCTTGTCGTTACTGTGTTTATGTGGGCGAGTCCAGTGAGTTTCTGAGCAATGATTACCCTTCCGGATTTTGATACTCGGGGATTCAGTGATGGTAGCACCATTGAATGCCAAGAGGCAGTGTTTAGATTGTATTTTAGTGGTGATGGTCAGGGTCTGGCATTTGTGTGGCGTCAATATTACTTGCCACATGTCAGCCTGGATACTGTCCAGATCTTGTCGCATTTGGACATGGATTACTTCAGTACCTGAGGAGCCACAAATGTTGCTGAACATTGTGCAATCATTGGCGAACATCCCCACTTCTGACATTATAATAGAGGCAAGCCATTGATGAAGCAGACCTGAAGACCCTTGGGTCTAAGCCACTGCTCGAGAGATTCCTACAGCTTTATCCTGGAGCTGAGTTGACTGACCTTCATCAGCCATGACCATCTTACTACGTGTAAGGTATGATTCTAACCAACGGGGAGTTTGACCCGGATACACATTGATTCCAGTGTTGCTAAGGCCACTTGAAGCCACACTTGGTCGAAGGCAGCCTTGATTTAAACCCTTGTCACTCTAACCCCAACCTCTGGAATTCAGCGCTTTTGTCCATATTTGAGGTAATGAGGTCAGGAGCTGAGTGACCTTGGTGAAGTCCAAACTGGCGTCATTGACAAAGTTATTGCTGAGCTGTGCTGCTTGAAAGCACTAACACCTTCCATCACTTTACTGATGATTGAGAGTAGACTGATGGGGTGGTAATTGGCTGGATTGGATTTGTTCTGCTTTTTATGTACAGCAGGCACTTGTGTACTTTTCCACACAATCGTGTAAATGTCATTGTTGTGACTGTACGGGGACTGTTTGGCTAGGGAAGTGACAAGTTCTAGAGCACAAGTTTTCAGTACTATTGCCAGAACGTAGTCAGGATATTTACCCTTTGGAAAATCCAGTGTCTACAACCGTTTCTGGATATCACGTGGACTAAATGGAATTGCTGATGACTGGTAACTGAATTACTGAGGATCACTGAAGGAGGCCAAGATGGATCATGCACTCAGCATTTCTTACTGAAGATTGTTGAGTATGCATCAACCTTCTCTTTTGCACTGAAGTGCTGGGATATTGCGTCCTTAAGGATGGGGATATTTGTAGAATTTCCTCCTCCAATGACTTGTTTAATTGTCCCTACCATTTCTCGATGAGATGTGGGAGAACTGCAGATCTTAGATCTGATCCGTTGCTTTTGGGATCACATAGCTCTGTCTATTACTTACTGCTCATGCTGTTTGGCGCACATGTTTTCCTGTTTGGTGGTTTCGTCAGCCTAACAGCTCATTTTCAGGAATGCCTGGTGCTGCTCCTGCCCTCCTGCACACTCTATTGAACCAGGGTCGATTCTCTGGCTTGATGGTAATTGTTGCAAGAGGGATATGCCAGACCATGAGGTTGTGCAAGAGTACAATTATGCTATTGATGACTCATAACATCTTATGCAAACCCAGGATTGAACTGCTAGATCTGTTCGAAGTCTGTCCTATTTAGTACGGTGATAGTGCCACCCAGTATGATGGAGGCTATTCTCAATGTAAAGGTGTGACTTTGTCTCCATAATGACTATGCGATGGTCACTCTTCCAGATACTGTCATGGAGAGATACTTCTGCAACTGGCAGATTAGTTCGAATGTGGTCAAATATGTCTCTTGTTAGTTCGTTCACCAACTGCGGCAGACCCAGTCTAGCAGTTATGTTCATTAGATCCCGACCAGTTCGATCAGTAATGCTGCCGCTGAACCACACTTTGTGGTGGACATTGAAATCCCCCAGCCAGTGTACAAATTTGCGTCCTTGCCACCCTCTGGTCTTCATCCAAGTGTCGTTCAGCATGGAGGAGTACTGATCCATCAGTTACGAGAAGCTGGTACATGGTAATCAGCAGGAGGTTTTCTTTCCCATGGGTAAACTAACACCATAAGACTTCATGGGATACAGAGTCACTGTTGAGGACTCCCTGAACAATTCCCTTCCAATTGTATCCCACTGCGCCGTCACTTTAGCTGTGTCTGTTACTAATTCTAATAACTACGAATAATAACTAATTCAAAGTTTGTGAGAGGATTTGTAGCTCGTGTGCTCGTCGTTGTGGTTCTGTTCGCCGAGCTGGGAATTTGTGTTGCAGACGTTTCGTCCCCTGTCTAGGTGACATACTCAGTGCTTGGGAGTCTACTGTGAAGCGCTTCTGTGATGTTTCCTCTGCATTGATAGTGATTTGTACCTGCCGCTTCCGGTTGTCAATTCCAGCTGTCCGCTGTAGTGGCCGATATATTGGGCCCAGTTCGATGTGCTTATTGATAAAATCTGTGGATGCGTGCCATGCCTCTCGGAATTCCCTGGCTCTTCTCTGTCTGTTCTGCTGGTGAGACAGGAGATATCCGGGGAAGGTGATGGGGTGTCTGGGATATAGTCATACTCATAGAATCATGTCTTACAGACAATGTCAGGCTGTTGCTTTACGAGCCTGTTTGTTTCTATTTACTGTTTCTGGCCAGCTGTCCCATTCTAGAAACATGGCCATATATTCGCCCCAATCCACTCAGATTTTATTTTGCAAACTAGCTTTACCAAAACTTTCCTGAAAATCCAAATACTTGTCTCCCAGACCGTTTCTCAAACATAATCCCCATTTCATAAATCCGTGTTACTGTTGTCTGTGACAATTACTTTCATTCCCAATAATTTCTCCTAAATCTTTTGTTTACTATGTTCTATGTTCCATGTACTAGAACCGTTTTCCACACCCGACTTGCTTTTCCTCGTATTGTTACAAAGTTCTGTGAAGGCAGAACTGAAGTAGCTGTTTAAAGTTCTGCCATTTCCCTGTTCCCCATTGCCCATTCTCTGGTTTCAGATTGTAAGCAATCTGCACTCACAGGAGATTAGACCAATAGAAATACAGCACGATCTATATTAGTCCCACTTTCCAACAACAGGCCCATAGCAGGGAATGTTATGACACTTCCAAGTGCTCGTCCATGTACTTTTTGATGGTTGTGAGGTTATCTGTGATAACTCTGCTCTCAAGAAGTGCATTCCAGACCGCAACAGCCTCTGGGCGAAGACCAATCCTCAAATTCTCTCTATTCCTCAAAACCTTCACTTTAAAAGTATGCTCGCTTGTTCTCAAGTCTCTGACTAAAAGGAAAAAAAATGCTGTCTATCCACCCATGTCCATGTTTCTCATAATCTTTGCCTTCTGAATCACATCTCCCTCAGCCTTCTCTGCTCTAATGTAAACAACCCGTGCTTATCCAGCCTCTCTCCGTAGCTGATATGCTCCATTACAGGGAACATCCTGGTGAATCTCCTCTGCATACCATCCAGTACAACCATACACTTCCTTTTAAGTGGCTTCCAGAGCTACATACAGTACTCCACCTTGGCCTAACCAATGCTCTGTATAGTTGTTATAATCTACGCCCCGCTTGATAAACACTACACCTAAGGTCCAGTTTTTAGCTAGTCTATCACCCTGCTCAGTCCTATTCAGTGATGTGTGGAGAAGAACAATCTGAGCTTCCCAATGTGCTGCCATTCATTGAATACTCCCCTGTCTGGTTCCTTCTTCCACAGTGCATCACCTCATATTTATCAGGGTTACGTTCCATCTGCCATTGATCTGACCATCTGACCATTCCATCTGTATTTTCTGTAACATAAGACCTTTCTCCTCACTGCCAACCAACGGGGTAAACACAAACTTACTTCTCACAACCCCCACCCCTTTCACCCACCCCTTCATTCACATCTGCACCATTTATGAGTACCGCAAATAATAAGGAACACAGCACTGATCCCTGTGGTACAACCAGGGGACACTAGTCTCCAGTCACACAAACAGCCTTATCTCACCACCCTCTGTCTCCTGACACTAAGAAACATTTCGTTGTAACTTGTCACGCTAGCCTTGATTCCATGAGATTTTACTTTATTTTAAAGTTTCCCATATGGGACTTTGTCAAAGGCCTTGCAGCAAAACCAAATAAACGACCTCCTCAAACTAATTCAATCAAATTCATTAGATGTGACTTACTTCTGATAAAATCATGATGATTATCTCTGACCAGACCTTGCTACTCTGATTGGAGTTCAATTTTATCCTTCTGTGTTTTCTCCAGTAGTTTCCTTAACAGTGATCTATATACTCGCTCGTCTATAGTTCCCTGGTCTATGTCTCCCACCCATACTGTGAAGTTATAAATCACACAACACTAGCTTATAGTCCAACAGGTTTAACTGGAAGCACACTAGCTTTTGGAGCGTCGCGCCTTCATCAGGTGATTGTGGAGGGTACAATTGTAAGGCACAGAATTTATAGCAAAAAAGTACAGTGTGATGTAACTGAAATTATACATTGAAAATTACCTTGATTGTCTATTGAGTCTTTCATCTGTTCGAATATCATGATAGTTTCACTTCTTTCGTGTGTAAATAAAAAAACTCTTTTGTTAAAAGTTGCTTTCTCAGGTTAAATGTAACAATTGGTGTTAGCTAGACAATATGTCGAAGGTGTTAGCACCCTATGTTTTCTGTCTATGCCATGATGTTTAGATTGATTCTAATCTAAAAAGTGAGAGAACAGAGTTTTACATTAGTTCGTGCAGTTTTTGAGCAAAGTACAATGTAACTCTGCAAGTACAAATTCACCCCACAAACTATATGTGTGCGTGTGGATCTTTGTGTCTGTCTGTTTCTGTGTCTGTCTGGGTTGGGGGTTGTGATTGTGAGAGAGAGTGTATATGCATGTAGTCAGTGTAGAGTGCCTTCAGTCTGTGAGGGGAAAAGGTGTGAGTGTCGGAGTATGTGTGTGTGTCTGGGCTGGGGGGTTGTGCGTATCTGTGAGAGAGAGTGTATATGTGTGTGCACAAGTGTAGAGTGGCCTATGTCTCTGAGAGGATGCATGAGTGAGTGTCGGAGTTTGTGCGTCTGTCAGAGTGTGTGTGTGTCTTCCGTGTGTATTTGTGTGTTTAGGAGTGGCTGTGTGTATGCGTGTGTGTCTGTGTCTGTTTGTGTGTGTGTGTGTTTGTGTGTGTAGATGTGTGTGTGAAATGTGTCTATGTGTGTATAGTGAAATGGTCATCACCTGTCGTGTGACATGAACCTAAGGTGCCGGTTGAGGCCCTCGCTATGGGTATGGAACTCAGCTATCAGCCTCTGCTCGGCCACGTTTTGCTGTTGCCTGTCCCGAAGTTTGCCTTGGAGGATGTTCACCTGAAGGTCCGAGGTCAAATGTACTGGACCACTGAAGTATTCTCCAACTTGGAGGGAACCCTCCTGTCTGTTGATTGTTGTGCGGTGCCCATTCATCCGTTGTCGTAGCCTTTGCTCGGTTTCCCCAATGTACCATGCCTCCGGGCATCCTTGTCTGCAACGTATAAGATAGACAACGTTGTCTGAGTCACATGAGAACCTGCCACGTACATAATGGGAGGTGTCCCCACGTGTAATGGTGGTACCCATGTCCACACTCTGACACGTCTTGCAGCGCCTACCGGGACAGGGTTGTATTGAGTTGGCCTGAGAGCCAGGCAACGTGCTATGATCAATGATCTTTTTGAGGTTTGGCAGTTATTTCAAAGCAAACAGTTGTGGTGACCACCATTGCACTATATACACACACAGACACACCTACACACACACACACACACACACACACACACAGAGTCACACCATACACACACATACACACTGACACACATATATACAGACACGCACACAGACACTCGCACACACCCTTACAGACACACACACTCCCATACTCACACATGCATCCTCTCAGAGACTTAGACCACTCTACACTCATGCAGGCACATGTACCCTCTCTCTCACAGACACTCGCAAACCCCCCAGCCCAGAAACACACACACTTCCACACTCACGCATGCACACCCTCACAGAATTAAGACACTCTGCAATCACCACATACACATATACACTCTCTCTCACACTCACAACCCCAAGCCAGACAGACATACACGCAAACAGACACATAGACCCACATGCACACATACATTTTGTGGGGTGAATTTGTACTTGCAGAGCTACATTGTACTTTGCTCAAAAACTGCATGAATACAGTAAATCCCTGTTATCTGACTTTTTTAGGTTAGAATCGATCTAAAATCATGACATAGATAGAGAACACAGGGCGCTAACACTTTTGATATATCGTGTAACTAACCAAATTGTTACAGTTAACCTGAGAATGCAACTTTAATAAAAAGGTTTGCTGATTTACACACGGAAGAGTATCATAGTATTCGAACAGATGAAAGACTCAACAGACAATCTAGGTATTTTTCAATGTGTAGTTTCAGTTACATCATACTGTAATTTTTTGTTATAAATGCTGTGCCTTACAATTTTGCCCTCCACAATCAACTGAAGAAGGTGGTGTTGTGTGATTTTTAACTTTGGACACTCCAGTCCAACACCAGTATTTCCAAATCATGATTACTGTGAAGTGGAATCGCATTAATTGTTCTCCAGTACTCTGGCACCTGCCCTATGGTCAGATTCTAATTAAAATCAATGTTAGAGGTCATCTCGCCACATTATTTCTGCTCTTCTCAAGCATTATTGTGAGATTTTCTCCAGATCTCCCGTTATGCATGTGGAGTAAAGAAGGACAATGATTTTAAACAATGCTGTGCATTACTCTGGAGAGATGAGACTGCTCTAAACTGGCTGGAAACTTTTCAGCAGACTGGTAAATATTTTGCTGCCTCTGTCCAGGATCTTAGTGAGATCACATTGGAGTAGTGTGTAAAGATTTTTTCTACTCAATGAAGAAAGTGTATTGTTATATTGGAAGGAGCGCAGAGATAGTTCCCTCAACTTATTCCTGCAAATAAGTTGTGTTAGGATGGAGAGATAGCAGGAAAGTGGAACAGAGACCGCGATAACATTAGCCATGATTACTGTGAAGTGGAATCGTATTAATTGTTCTCCAGTACTCAATGGCGGAGCAGATTCGAGGGATTGGATTCCTGACTGATGCTCCTCGTCCATAAATAGCCTTTCGACCGTGTTACACAGTAAAAAGGGAGGACTGTGTATCAAATAGGAAGCAGGCTCTCCGGATAAGTCAGTCTTAATCAGTTTGTCAGAACGTCACCAGTGGAGTCACACAGTGACCATTGCGGGTACCTCAACTATTTACAATCTATATCAATGATCAGGAGGACGGAACAGATATACAGATACTGGTTTTGGTGATGTCGCTTGGATAAGCAAAAGATTACATTATCAAGAGAGGGTGGAGTGTCTGCAAATAGATATAAGAAGTTAAACACAATGGATAATAATTTGGCAGGAGCAATACAACATAATATAACATGTAATTTCATTTCTAGGAATTTTAGAAGGCAGTATGATGCTGAAATGGAGAGGGATTACAGGTCTTAGTGATACTGTATACTGGGGGGTTCACGGAGACCCGTTCAGACATGGTTGGTTTTGCTCCATTCTTGATCGTCTGCTCATTGACACTCCAAGTGACCACATTGCTCTCCGTACACATACAATACTTTGATGTCGTTGGTTGGTGGTGGGGATGTTGTTTTGAAACGTGTATCAAGGGGACAGCCTTTATCCAAGATACAATTATTCCTTTCTACATGGAGACCATAGACGATGGGAATTGCTGCCAGCTTCTGAATGAAGGAACTGCGGCTGCTGTCAGGACAGGGGTCTTCACCAAAATAAAATATTGTGCATTGACACACTGTAACATTAATAGAGTGAGAGCTCCTTCAGTTCCTCTACCTCTCCCCATTTAATGGCTACTCTGCAGATAACATGTACACCTTCGGGAATCCCACTTTCCTGGGAAAATAAGGATACACCTGGTAGCTTCCCGCTGAGGGAGAAGCAATATTATGACCTCATCCACCATATACATCCTCCATCACCGAATGGTGACACTGATGTTGAGATACTGGGAGATTATGGAGCAGTCACCGACTCCGGCTTGTAAAGATTCGGATCACAGAAGCTGAATGAAACTGTGACCCTAAAAGCCACCGGCAGCACACTCTTCACCCTGGCATGAAGCTGCAGGTCATTTTGAAGAAGGTGACACCTCTCTGTGACCAGCTCCTTGTTCAGTCCAGATCCCCTCACACTCTGCTCCTGGGTTAAGTGTAACTTAGGAAGCTGCTCCTGGAAAACCCGGGGTGGATACAGCAGATCCCTTTCCCTACACACACTCACTCCGTGGTTTCAGAGCTTCCCCTGTCTGCAGCCTTTGTTCCATTGGTGTTCATGTTACACATCCAGATGCTGTTACCATAGTCCCCATGCTCCATCCAAAATAGGGTCACCAAATTCTTCGGTTTCTCTGAATGTCTGAGGCAGCTCACAGCGCAACCTCCAGCAAACCATCCCCAGCACCTCCACGAACTTTTCAATAACAGGAATCAATCAGAAACCCCTCGGCTACAAGTATTGTGGAGCAGACCAGATCCCCGCAAAAATATTTTAAGAAGGCCACTTAGACCCAAATCTTTCCTTATTTTGAACATAGATGTGAAGTGTGCTTTCCAGATATGTTGTGCTTGGTCAAACCACTCGACATTGAGCCGATTATAATCTATTCAAATGCTTTAGTAAAAATACAACCAAAGAAAATAACATTTTGGGATAGCTTATATGTTGGAACAGTTACACAAGCAATAGATGCCATACCTTCTTGGTATACACTGCTCGGCACAAATATATATTCAAATACAGATCCTTACAGCAGTTTTTTTGATCCAGGAGAAATAAACATCAACAACCATCTCAGAGAGAAAAGCAGCTAGGGATCATGTATTGGAACTTCTAACCCTGCTGGGATCTCCAACAGCTTCCGAATTCTGCAGCTAAAATCAAAACAAGCAGACCTGGTCTGGGAGAGCTGGCCACTGCCCTTCCATTGTTACCACCGTTTTAACAAAACCTATAGGTCTCCTCAGTTATTTACTTAAACTGTTTTCAGACAGCACTTCCACACCTCTGCCTTTAAAACCTCTGTTAAAAAGATACAAGAGAAAATCACCTTTTTATAGTAAAAGTATCCTCACAACTCCACCCTTATTAAAATGATCTATCATTATACAAAGATGGATTCATTTTAGACCTCGTAATCTTCCTTTATTAATAGCAGGTAGACAGGATAGTGAAGAAGGCGCTTGGTATGCTTTCCCTTATTGATCATAGTATTGAGTACAGGAGTTGGGATGTCACTTCCGGCTGGACAGGACATTGGTTAGGCCACTGTTGGAATATTGCGTGCAATTCTCGTCTCCTTCCTATCAGAAAGATGTTGTGAAACTTGAAAAGGTTCAGAAAGGATTTACAAGGATGTTGCCAGGGCTGGAGGATTTGAGCTATAGAGAGAGGCTGAACAGGCTGGAACTGTTTTACCTGGAGCGTCGGAGGCTGATGGGTGACCTTATAGATATTCACAAAATTGTGTGTGGCATGGATACGATAAATAGGCAATGTCTTTTCCCTGGGGTCGGGAAGTCCCGAACGAGAGGGCATAGGTTTAGGGTGAGAGAGGAAAGATATAAAAGAGGCCTAAGGAGCAAACGTTTTGATACAGAGGGTGGTACATGTATGGAATGAACTGCCAGAGGATTTGATGAATGCTGGTACAATTGCAACATTTAAGAGGCATTTGGATGGGTATATGAATAGGAAGGGTTTGGAGGGATATGGGCCGGCTGCTGGCAGGTGGGACAAGATTGGGTTTGGATATCTGGGGGCATGGACGGGTTGGACTGAAGTGTCTGCTTCCATGCTGCACAACTTTATGACTCTGTGATTCTATGACTGCAATGCATATATATTATATTGACTCTGAACTTATAAATGTTCACAACGAGATTAGATTTCAGTCATTTTACTCCTGCCAAAGAATGCCTTTGTATTTCTTCATCCAAGTCTCCTGGATGTGTCAAAACTTAGGTTTTCTCGCCCTGTCAGCTGTATAATTTCAAATTGAATGGCAGCAATAATAAGTTATATCGAAACAGACTGATATTTTTTCGCCTGAAAATCTCCAAAAACGTTAAGGGGTCACGATCAGTGATTAAGATTTATCTCAGATATGTTAGTGGCAACTTAAATGCTGAAATGTTGTAACGCCAACTCCGAGTTCAAGGCCTCCTTCCCCATTGTGGAATGAATCTGTTGATGTTTCCACTGGACGCTCCAACCACTGATTACATAATGGAACACTCCTCATCTCTCCAATAGTTCTTCTGAATGACATAGCTCCTCATGTCTGAGCATAAAAGAATTACATGCTTCTGTACCTCTTAATGCTGAAAACCCTTTACCTGCTACTCCTGGCCTTGGCCAGTAAACCTTACTCTCACGGGTATATGTTTTAAGAAGATTTCGCACATTCTTCTCAATCTCTCACAGAGACCAAACTTTGATTTCTGAACTCAATCATGATCACCAGCCAGTTCAACTTCTAAATTTGCCGTTTTAACTCTCTGCCCTTCCACACAAGTTCTCACGACTGCAGGAAGTGAATTGATGAACTTCTCCAAAATAAGATTCTCTCTAAGAGTGTCATAGGTTTGCTCTGTTTTTAATACCCTTACCCACCTTTCAAAATTACTTTGAATGATTCTTTCATACTCAATGTGCGTTTAACGAGGCAGCTTGATTTAGATTCCAGAAACACTCTCTGTAGGCTTCTGGCCCAAGCTCATATGCACTTCAGATGGCTTTCGTCACCTCCTCATACTGGACAGATACCTCGACTGATCGTGATGCAAATACCTATCAGCTCTGTGTGGATCAACTAAATCCTCATGGTAACTGATCACTGCATTTGTTTAGCAACTTTCTGAAATGAAATTAAAAAGGCTTCCCCATCCTGCTCATCAAATGTAGACAACGCCTGGGCGTACTTAAACAGAACCCCATCAGGCCTTTGGCTAC
Organism: Chiloscyllium plagiosum; assembly: GCF_004010195.1. Lineage (NCBI taxonomy): Eukaryota > Metazoa > Chordata > Chondrichthyes > Orectolobiformes > Hemiscylliidae > Chiloscyllium > Chiloscyllium plagiosum. The sequence continues at coordinate 24,994,526 of NC_057717.1, read as the reverse complement.
TAACGGGTTGCTCATCCTGACTATCCTCCTCATCCAGCCTACTGTCTACCTTCATCTCCACCTTTTATGTCAACTTCTCTAATTACTAACTTTTGAAGTTGAAACTCTTTGCTTTTCTTCTCTCTTTCTTCTTCATTTCCTTTTCTTTTATTTCTACTTCTCATTTTAATTTAAATTGTTTCAATTCCTTCTCATGTTCAAGGTGCCTCATTTGAAATTGAATTCGAACCATTTCCAAAGAGTCTGATGACAAGTGTAATTGCCGAGCGATAGCTATAATTATCTGTCATTTTCTCACAGACAAACGCAACCCCAACTCCAGCTTGTCTGCCAATTTCTACAGCTTTGCCTTCATTACCTTTTGGAAAACGCCCAACTTCATTTCTTCCACACCCAGAGAACTCTCAGTGACTGAAAAAATCTTTATACACAAAACACGTTTTAAACCAACCGAATTCAACATCCGGAAAAACTACCATACACGATCTTTGAACCCAAAAGTCTCCCGTTGCATACTCTCCATTGTCTGCATGAGCTTATTCTGGATTCTCTGGTTTCCTCCCACAACCCAAAGATATGCATGTCAGGTCAATTGGCCATGCTAAATTGTTCATAGTTTTCAGGGATGTGTGGGTTAGGTGCCTTAGTCGGGGTAAATGTGTAATAATAGGGGAGAGGAATGGGTCTGGGTAGGTTACTCCTCGGTGGGTCGGTGTGGACTTGTTGGGTCGAATGGCCTGTTTGCACACTGTAGGGATTGCAATTCTAAACCCAGTTTGGTATTATCGATTTAGAACCATACAAGAGTCCCCAGTTTGCTATATACTAACTGGACTGCCTCAAACTATTTCAAGAAGGTAGCTTGGATGCCAACATTTTCTTATTTAAAAGGCAGATGCGAAGTGGAATTTCCAGATATGATGCTACTCGCCAAACCACTCACCATTAATTAAAACATAATATATTTCAACACTCTAATGAAAATCCATACAAAATGAAGTGGATTTTAGAATAACTTAACTATTGGAAAACTTAACTGAATAATGGATACAATACCTTCTACAAATGAACTGTTCCAATATACTAACATCACCTAAAGACACCCCATGGTAAAAAGGAGCATTCAGACATACAGTTCTCCAATCCAGGAGGAAACAGCATCAAGTGAAGCTTCAGAGAAAATAGCAGATAGGGATAATTAACTAAAACTTTCAACCTTCTGGGACACAAGCACCTGGTGACTTACAGCTATACGGAAAAAGAACTAGAAAGCCTGGTCTATGCGAGCTGGCCATTGTTACTACTATTTATTAAAAACCCTAAAAACCTAAAAGTTATTTACTTGAGCAGTTTGCAGTAGGCAGTTTGGACTTTAAGATCTCTTGTTAAAAAAAGAGAAAATAACCTTTTTAAAAAAAAAGTGACAGCATTGTCACACAATTTAGATGCCTAGTACTTTACTCAATGAGCTTCCCTGTGTTACTGATCGCAAGGTCACCTGAGTTGGCAAACACAGGTACACTCCAAGTTACAAGGATGTGTCTCATAACTTCTGAAACACGCCTGTCCATGGACCATCACGTGGGACATACCGGGAAGTGAAAAACAGCCTGACACACGCCATTTCACTGTTTCTGAGCGACACAATGCCAGCACTTGATACAAAATATAACCAAAACCCAAGGCCAGGAAAAGATACAGAGGGACAGAGAAATTCACATTAAAGACAGAAACAGACAGTTAATTAACTGGGAGGAGGTTGTGGAAATATAGGGAAAAAGACAGGGCAGTGGGACTAACTGGAGAAGTGAGATCTTCGAGAGTAAAATTACAAGAAAAAGAACATTGAATAAATGCATTGTCAGATCAGCTGGAATGGTTTGTTACATCAAATTCTCAATGTGCTTCACAGAACACCACAAACAACATAAACTGGGACAAGATGACAGCCCAGCATGGAGAGATGTGCAGGGCATGCTAGTGTGTTTCTCAGTAAACTGCACATATGGATAGTATTGCAAACTTTACTATCATATGCTAACTATGCTCGCATCAGATTGCTGCCTACAATGGGAAGGTTTGCTCTGTGTGTGTGTGTGTGTTCATCAGACTCTGAGAGAGAGAGTGCGCGTGTGCACGATAGACGTGGTTGAATGTGAAACTTATTGTTTGAGAAGGAACACACATGGAGGAAACTATTTTAAATACGAACAACTGGCAGGCTTTTTGTTCATCAACAGAGAGAACGAGAGACGTTTCATGGACAGATGAGGTAAAGTGTTTGAGAATGTGAAAATAAAGGCATTGCCAGACACAATAGCAATATACATCGGCGTGCACATGAATGACAGATGGATGGGTATTTGGTGTGAGTTCGAATCAGATTTGCTTCGGCAGGTTGAAGCCGGGAGCCTCAGCAGCAGATTATTAACTTCATTAAGCCTGTATTTTATAACTCAAGGTTCAAGCAGGAGATGGAATAAGCCAGTGAGATAAATTGTGGAGTGGTGAGTATTTCAAGTTAGAAATGGACAGGGCATGGTGTCAGGAATCAGCTCATGATCAAAGGGATCACCCACAGTTATGACTCGCCTGCTTCAGCCGCAGATATTGGCCAGGGATGGGATGGAAACAGTGGAAGGAAGTGGAATTTGTAACCAGAACAATAGACAGTGACCTCCATGTTCTTAATATTTAAATAACAAAGGCAAAGATACAAAACATTGTCGTTCTCCGCTGAAACTGAGTAGTTCAACATAGAGACCTATGAGTAACACTGCCAGAGCACAGAGGGAGACAGTAATTGAACACATTCCTTGCTGTAGTTAGTAGTGGTCTGTAGAGTAAATATCTGGATTCAGAGTTTCAACAGGAACAATAATAGTGGGTAGAAGTGTAGAATATATGAGAGAACAGTAATACAGTCATAACTAGCTTATAGAAAAAAAAAAGAACAGTGACACTTACCAGGAACACCAACGAGAGCCAGGAAGGGATAATACAAATATTGAATAATGTGAAGAGCGTAATAGATCTGCGATGATAATGGTAACCAATCAAATGCAGAAAGATACCAAATATAATCGGATAAACTCCTGTCTATTGTTGGAACATTCCAGTCTAATGTTCTCAGATTATGATCCATTGTTGGAACATTCCAGTCTAATGTTCTCAGATTCTGATCCATTGTTGGAACATTCCAGACTAATGTTCTCAGATTTTGATCTCCCCTCCCCCTCTCTCTGGATCTGCTGATCCCTGTCAGTGCTGATGGTGATAGTCCCGCTCATGTTATGGAATAACACATTGAATGGCGCCCATTTATCGTTAAAAGATGGAAATTCTCCACTGGTATAATTAGAATCTATGAAAACTGGCATTAATCACAGTCACTGAACAAATGGGATCAGTTAACCAGTTCCATACATCACTTTTCATATCACTATAAAAGGGAACTTTACTAGTTTTGGATGGAATGGATAAGGGTTGCTGAGGGATGAACCATAAATCTTTCAATTTTTAATCAATTTGTTACTTGCATACTAGAATATTAACAGAACACTGCAGGGGTCTGTATATGTTCCACTCTGTTTATGAAAGGAAGCAGTTATAAAATAACAGATCGGTTGCATAAAAAAAACCATCGGGTGGGCACGTTTCTAGATACCTTAACACAAAGTATGATATTTATTATCCGGTGTGAAGCTACTCCTAGTTTTAATGCCCTGTTTTCAAATCCTTTCATAACCTTGAGACAGAGCATTGAGACTGCTGTTCACGAACAGGCCGAAGCAATTCTGTCCCTATGGGGCTCTTACAGAAGGAAAGGAGAAGGCCATTCAGTCTATATTAACCTGTTGTTACTTGAAAAGGTAGAACGCTGGAAAATTAGCACATTTTGCCAACAAAATCATTCAAAACAAAGGGATGTGTCGCTGTAGCTGTATGACGTGTTACTGAGAGGGCACCTGGAGTACATTATGTTATTTGTGTTTCGGTAACTGAGAAGGGATGGACTTCCATCAGATACAGTTTAATGGCTGCTCATAATCCAGGGGTTGCTGTGTCATTTAATGTCTCGGGTCTGTTAAACAGGGACAGGGGGAGCCTATTCAGCCTCTCGATCCTGTTACAGAGGGGCAGGAAATGTTTATTTAACATTTCAAGTCTGTTACACATAAATATTAGTTTTAAACTAGTTATGGAATAGGAAAGACCTGATGTAAACATTAAAGTTCTAACTTTGAATATGGCCAACTTTGAAAGTGTTAGGTGAGCCCTGTGAAAGGCTGATTGCGATTTGCTATTCACAGGTAAAGGGATGGTTGGAAAATGCAAGGCCATCAAAACCTGGATTCAGAGAGTCCAGAGCCAACGTGTTCCTATTAGTGAGATGGGCAAGGCTGGTGGGTGCAGGGAGTGCTGGATGGCTAGATATATTGATGCTCTGGTCAAGGTAATGAAGGAGGCATATGTCAGGTAAACAGAGCTGAAATCAAGTGAATCCCCAGAGGAGTATAAGGGCCGTAAGTGTATAGTCAACGATGAAATAGGGCCAGAAAAATGTGAACATGAGATGGCTTTATAAATAGGGTTAATGAAGTATTGAAGTATAATCTTTTAGTGGCAAAAGATTAACTAGGGAGGAAAATAGGGCACCTTAAAGATCAGTAAGGCTACCTATGTGTGGAACCACAAGAGATGGGAAAGATATAAAACAAGTATTTCTCCTCAGTATTTAATGTGGAGGAAGTTACAAGAGTGAGAAAATGAAGAAATGCATAGTGATATCTTGAAATGTATCTCTATTACAAGGAGGTGTTGGACATTGTAAAACACATAAAGGTGAACAAATCCCTGGGACTTGATCAGTTGTATCCCAGAATATTGTGGGAAGCTAGGAAAGGGATTGCTCAGTCTTTTGCTGATATATCTGTATCATTGATTTCCACAGGTGAGGTGTCACAAACTGGAGAGCTGCTAACATAGTGTCATTATTTAAGAAAGGAACGAAAAACCAGGTAACTATAGACTGATGAGCCTGACGTCAATTGTGACTAAATTGTTGGAGGGGACTTTGAGGGAAAGAATGTATATGCATTTGGAAGGACAAGGACTGATGAGGGCTTTGTCCATTGGAGATCACGTCTCACTGACTCGGTTGAATTTTTTGAGGAAGTGATGAAGATAATTGATGAAGGCAGGAGAATGGATGTTGTCTTTATGGAATTCAGTAAGAAAACCAAAATGTTCTACATGGTAGACTTGTTAACAAGGTTAGACTGCCTGGAATCCAGGGAGATCTCGCCTGTTAGATCCAAAATTTTCTTGAATATTGGAGACAGGGCGCGACAGTGGACATTTGTTCATTGAACCTGGAGATCTGTGACCAGTGGTGTGCCACAAAAGACAATAGTGAGTCCACTGCCTCTTGTCACTTATACAAATCATTTGCATTTGAGTATATGAAGTATGATCAGTAAGTTTGTAGATAATTACAAATTTGGTGGTGTAGTCGACAGTGAAGAATGATATCTCAGAACAAAGTGGAAAATTGATTAGGTGAGCCGAGGGGTGGCAGATGGAGTTAAATTTAGATAAATGTGAGGTGTTGCATTTTGGCAAGACAAATCAGGGCAAGACATGTAGGTAGGGTCTTGTCGAAAGTTGCCAATCAAAGAGAACACCATTGAAATTATAGAATCCCTACAGTGAGGAAACAGGATTTCCGGCTCATCGAAGCCACACCGAACCTCTAAACAGTATCAGAATGGACAAACCCCTCCCCTATCCCTCTGAGCCTGCATTTCCCATGGCTAATCTACCTCTCCTACACATCCCATGGTACTTGGGGCAATTTAGCATGGCCAATATACACTTGCCTGTATATCTTTGTACTGTAGGAGGAAAACGTAGCACCCGGAAGAAACTCACGCAGACACGGGGAGAATGTGCAATCTCCACACAGGCAGTCATTCAAGGATAGAATTAAACCCAGATCGTTGTGCTCTGAGGTAGCAATGCTAGCCACTGAGCTACTGTCTCACCTGGTGGTGCAGGTCCTCCGTTCCTTGAAAGTGCCATCACAGGTAGACAGTGTAGTGAATAAGGCATTTGGTGATCTTCCCTTCATTGGTGCGTGCTTTAAGTCTATGCGTTTGCATGACATGTTGCATCTGTACAGGACATTGGTTTGGCCGCATTTGTAATACTGCCTTTAATTCTGGTCTCCCTGCTGTCGGAAAGATGTTGTCAAACTTGAAAGGGTGCAGAAGAAATTTAAAAGAATGTTGCAGGTGTTGGAGGGTTTGAACTACAGGGAGAGTTTGAATAAGCTGGGAGTATTTTCAAGTGTTGACGCTGAGGGGTGATCTTAAAGAGGTTTATAAAATCATGAGGAGCATAGATAAGGTAAACAGCCAGCATCTTTTCCCCAGCATAGGCAAGTCGAAAATTACAGGACAAAGGTTTAAGGTGAGAGGAGAAAGATTTATAAAGGGAAATGAGATACAACACTTTCAAAAAGAGACTTCTGTGTTTATGGACTGAGCACCCAACAGAGGTGGGTGGAGGCAGGCACAGTTACACCATTTAAAAGGCATTTGAATGGTTACGTGCATGGGAAGGGTTTAGAGGGATATGGGCCAAGTGCTGGCAAGGGGGACGAGATTAATTTAGGATATTTGGTCAGAATGGAGGACTGGATCGAAGGGTCTTTTTCCGTGCTGTACATCACTGAGTCTCTATTGACACTTGAGTGCATAACACAGGAACAGGAAGAGGGTATTCAGGTTCTGAACTCTGTCAGTCAGCTTGTTTGCTCAATTACTGAGAGTCAAATACAAAAATACACCATTCAGATTTTAGTGGTGTTTTACAGAAACAGGAGAAAGGCTTTTAGTCAAGAGAAGCTGTAAGGAATGTGAAGAGGCCATTCAGTCTCTCAACTTAATTCCACAGAAGCAGCAGGTGAGCACAGAGCTTTTGGAGCCTGTTAGTCAGTAGCAAGAGGAGGACATCTACTTTCACAAACTTGGGATCAGGAGGCATCACTCAGTTGCTCATGACTGGGAACAGGAAAAGGAGGCAGCACTCAACTGCTCGAGACTGGGAAACAGGAACAGGAAGCAGTCACTCAACTGCTCGAGACTGGGTCACAAGAACAGGAGGCAGTCATTCAACTGCTCGGAACTAGGGCACAGGGATATCTGGAGGCGAGTGAGGACCGAGGATCCTGTTACGCAGGAACAGGAGGAGGTGACTCACTCCCCACCAGCATGGGAAACTGAGAGAGAATGGGAGTTTGCCTGTTACAAACAGAAATAGATTAATAAGTTGCATTCGTGGTGCACACAATCCTGCCCCACCATTCACTAAGACCACGGCTGATCTGATTGTGATCTCCTCATTCCATTTTACGGAGACTGTCCTCTCTGCAGCCTCTGCTCTATTTGTTGGTCATGTTGCAGACCCAGATGCTGTAACAACAGTCACCATGACTCATCCAGAGGGTCGGGTCTAATCGGATGAGTCAGGATTTGAAGGGTTCAATCACAAGAATGAAAACACAAAGTAAAGGCATTGCCAGATGTTTCGTTCTCTCACATTCACAATCCAACTCACATAACCAGCCCATCCATTGTACGTTCAGGATGGAGCACTGTGTAGATCCGGCTAGCGAACTGCTGAATGCAACCCAGCAATGTCTGGAGTGGAACTCTGTGCAGCCCAAACCAACGCTTGATCTCTAATCCTGGGATAAATGTCCAGCTTGAGGAGCTGTGCAGACTGCACTGGTTCATTCATATATAACACCAGACTTTTGCATTGTTCGGTAACACTGTGTTAGATCACTGCCCAGTGTGGGGAAACTTGCAGCTAATGCTGGCAGTGACAGGATGTGCAGCTCCCAACCATTTACAGCTGCTCTATATCTCCACTGTGCCTTGACAAAGGCCGCTGTGGGGGTGAAAATCATTGCAAAGGAGAGATGTAAATGGAAATAGTTTAAATACCAATAGTTCCGATTCCAGCGCATACCACTCAAGTATTTAAAGATCGAATAACTGAGATAATGTCCAGTGAGGTTTTGTGGATGGTGCAAAGAAGTTAGAGGTGGATGGTGATGTTATAGGATTGCAATATAAGCCCCCAAATAATCAATGTGAATTGGATGAACAAATATGCAGGGAGACTGGGAAGACTTGCAGGAACAATAGGAGTGTCATAATCGGTGATTTTAATTATACTAACGTAGACTGGGACATCCAGATGGTTAAGAACTTCGATGGAACGTAATATCTTAAGTGTGTTGAGGAAAGTTTCCATAAGCAGCATATAGAGGGTCTTACTCGGGAAGGGACAAACTCACCTACTTTTGGGGCAGAGGGCAGGATAGGTGACGGAATTAAAGTGAGGGAGCATTTTGGGACCGGTGACTAGAATTGTATGAATTTTAATATAATTATGGGAAGGAGAGAATTGGTCCACAGATTCAAGTTCTAAGTTGGGGCGAGGCGTATTTTGTTGGAATTAGACAGGGACTTGCAAAGGTTGATTGGAGTAGCTTGTTTGGATAACAAGAGATAATCAGGCACTGACCATCAATAAAGGAGGCGTGGCTCAGGTTCAGGCAGCTGGAATCAATGGAATCTCTGGAGAGACGCAAGGGATACAGGAGTTTACTGAAGAAGGAAATCAGGAGGGCGAAAAGGGGGTATGACATAGCCTTGGCTGAGAAAATGAGGGTGGATCCAAACATGTGCTTTCAGTATAGTAAAGAAAAAGAACAACGAGAGAGAAAATAGGACTCCTTAAAATCCAAAGTGGGCATTCATGTGTAAAACCACAAGAGATGGGCGAGGTCCTCAAATTCCCCTCTGTATTTACCATGAAGAAAGACATGAAGATCTGTGACCTTTTGGAGGGGTTAGTTGTCATAAAGTCAAATAAATACAAATAAATCTCTTGGTCCTTACCAGATATATCCAAGAGCACTGCAAGAAGCGAGAGAAGACAGGTCAGGGGCCAAGGTCCTGGAAGACTGGGCAGTAGCAAATGTTGTGCCCTTTCCTGGAAGACTGGGCAGTAGCAAATGTTGTGCCCTTATTCAAGAAGGGCTGCAAAGAAAAATCTGGGAAATATAGACCAGTAAACTTCACATCTGTTTTCGGTAAACCACTTGAGAAGGTTCTGAGAGATAAGATATGCATGTATTTGGAAAGACAGAGTTTGCCTTGAACAGTCAGCATAGCTATGTGCATTGCAGATCATGCCTTACAAATTTTGTTCGAGTTTTTTGAGGAAACGACCAGGAAGGTTGACGAGGGCAGGGTGATGGACATATTCTCTATGGATTTCAGTAAAGCCTTTGATAAGGTTCCACATGGTAGGCTGCTCGAGCAGGTTAGATCGCACGTACTTCAAGATAACCTGGCAAATTGGCGACACAATTGGCTTGGCGTTAGGAAGCAAATAGCTATGGTGGAGGTATGCTTGTCGGACTGGAGGCCTGTGACTAGTGGAGTGCCTCAGGGTTCGGTGCTGGGCCCATTGCTGTTTGTTATCTATAACAATGATTTGGACCAGAGTGCACAACGCAAGGTTAGGAAGTTTGCAGATGACACTAAAATAGGAGACATCCAGTGAGGAACATTATCAGAAATTGCAGCAGTACCTTGATCGGCAGGGGAAGTGGGCTGAGAATTAGCATGTGGAGTTTACTATAGATAAGTGTGACGTCTTGCATTTTGGAAAGTCAAATTCAGGTAGGAGTTTAATGATGAATGAGAGTGCCTTCAGGAGTGTAGTGGAACAAAAGGACATTAGAGATCAGGTGCACGGTTGTCACAAATTTGAGTCACAGATACACAGGACAGTAAGAAGGTTGTTGGCACACTGGCCTTCATCAGGGCATTGAGTATAGAAGTTGGGACATTATGTTTGAGTTGTACAGGATGTTGGTAAGGCTGCAGTTGGAGCATTGGGTTCAGTTTTGTTCTCCTTGCTGTAGAAAGGATATTATTGAATTAGAAAGAGTGTAGAAGAAATTTCAGAGATGTTTCCTGAACTAAAGGGTTTAAGTTTTAGGGAGATTATGACAGGTTAGAACTTATGTCTTTACAGCTTAGAAAAAAGAAGGGGTTCTTATGGAAGTGTAGATCTTATCAAATTATGAGAGCCGTGCATCGGGGTGAATACTTCAAGTTTTTTTCTCAAGGTTGGGGAATCGAGGACTAGAGGACATCCGTTAATGCTTCGAGAGGAATAAAATAAAAATTAACCCGTAGGGGTAACTTTTTTACACAGATAATGGTACACATATGGACTGAGATGCCAGTGGAAGTGGTTGAGGTGGGTACAATAACAACATTGAAAACGCACTTGGACAAACACACAGCTAGGAAAGGATTAGAGGATACAGAGCAAGGGCAGAGAAATTGGATGAGTGTGGATGGACATTTTGTTCAGCATGGAACAGCTGAGCAGAAGGGCCTGTTTCCTTCTGTATGACTGTAAATACGTATGTTTTGGGATAGAGACAGGGAGGGGGAGACTGAGGAAAAATGTCATGGAAAGATATGTTCACTGGTTCCAGAATGCTGAAATAAAGACATTTCGATAGTATCATGCAACACGGGTCAGTATTATGAAGAATTATGAGTGAATGGTTTATTAGTGTGAGTTCAGGCGATGGAGAGTTTTGAATGAGCATTTGTCCTGCAGCTTTGCAACTGGGAGGGAGGACTGCAGAGTCTTCGAGCTGCATAAATCAATAATTTGTCTCAATTTCATTTTCATTGAGTGTGACAGAGGGACTGTCTGTACGAAGCTGAGCTAGTTTCCTGGTGCTATCTTATCGAACTTACCTCATTAGCTACCCACCCCACTCCATGGCGTCCCTGTCATTCAATACCAAGCCGATTCTCCCACCCATCATGACTGGAGGTACACACAGTCGCCCGGGTGCCCCTGGATATTCCGTGATCCCTGACACTGGTGCCATCTTTAAAAGGCCAAGGCGCACACGGTTGAGCTTTCTCAGGTTGGTGCTGCTCTGCACAGATTACCCCGAGCATGGCATATAAGGGGCAATTACACCACGGTTTGTTGACAGAGCATGGCGGGCATAGTGGATGGGCTAGTACAGAGGGGGACCATTCCCTTCCCAGAGGGGGCCATACCACCAGACCCACCGAGCATCGTCTGTGCTCACCACCCAGCTCAGTGCAGTGTCTGCGGTCTGAAGAAATATCCAGCAATACAGGACAACCATAAATAACCTTCCCCACTCTAACAGGGTAAGTGTCACCGTATTCTCTCCATTCCCTCACAGTCACTGTATATCTGTTATCGCACCGACCCCCAAACAAGGCTCATGCTCCAACACGCTCACTGCTGCGCCTTCACTCTCTCTCTCGTTTCCAATACCACCCCCCCCCCCCCCCCCCACTACAGTTATAGAATATTCTGGAGAATGCCAATTATGGAAAATTCCAGATAATGTTCCAAATAATTTCCAGTTTCAGGAAAATGGCAGTGCCCCAGTGTGTAACACATAAGAAGAAGGAGTAGAGTTGTACGTTTTTCATATCACACACAATTCAAACCACGCTGAGGCCATTCAGCCCTTCAAACTTGCTCTAGCATTTAATAAGGTCCGGCTGATCTGATGGTTTTCTCAGCTCCACATTACAGGAACTTTCAGTCATTCAACTCCCTGGGTTCCTGTCACTGACCAGACGGCACTCAGGCACTTTTTCCACAGTTTTCTTCAAGCGCCTGTTCGAGGGCATTTCCTATGGAATGCACTCTCCGAACAATATATTCCATCAGCTATATACTTTCATGCAACGGTCAGTATACTTTACACGGACCAAACAAAAATCTACACTTTTATTTTGGTTATAAATGTCCAATCAATAATTTTGGTTATTTCACTTGACTCACCTTAATAATATTAAATCAAAGACAGCTTCTAAGCACGTCATGTTATAAAATACAATTTCGAGCAGAGAACATTTTTACCCTCAGCCATTATCTTGACCGTTATCTGAATTGTACCCTTTTCATTGTTATGAAAGTTTCTCTTGCCCTTTGCCTGTGACTGTTGCTGTCTGTAACAGTTGCTCTGTCGCCCCTCAGATGGCTGGATGGCAGGTTTGTTGTATAGAGGGAGGTCAACTGCGCAGGTTCAGTTCCTCACACTGACTGAGGTTACCATGAAGGGGATGCTCTCTCAACGTCACCTCATCACCCGAAATGTGGTGCGCTCACGGTAAACCAGAATGAGTGGTCTCTCTAATGAGAGTTCTTTGGGATCGATTCTATCAATTTTAGCATTTTAATTTAAAAAATAGTAATTTTATTGAAAAAGAGATTTTTAATATTATAATAACCTAATAACAACACAACTCAAATAACTGATCAAAATTACACTCATGTGCATGTACATACAAAATAAGTTAAAAAACTAAATAGACAGAGAAAAAACAAAATTAAACAATAAATAATGAATGAATAGTACAGCTCAGCATAACAAAACGATCGTTCTCGTTCTTCAAGAGCATTAACTGATACACGTTTTTATGTTCATAATTCTTCTTCGCTGGATATTAGATTCTTTAGACCATACCGTCATGGCTATATACAAGCCCTTCTTAATGTGACAGATAAACCTGTATCGTGGTAATCCAAAAAGGGCTGTCATGTCTTATATAAATCTCTGTTTTTTGATGCACCACACTGGTGAGAAAGTCCAAAGGATTTTCTCCATGAAGAATTTATGACGACCTAACAGACCCGGGGTTTTCAAACATCCAACACAACAAAACATTTTTCCTAGCACAGAAAGTAAGGAGAAAATTTTTCCTCATGTGCATCTCTGTAAAGTACCCTGGGCAGGCCCAGGAAAAGAAAAACCAGGTCCATCTCCAATTTAATCCCCAAGATCCACTCTATCACACCTAACACAGTGCTCCAATATATATGAAGCCTGCAGAAGGACAACAAACAATGAGTAAGAGTGCCTGTAGTCATTCTGCATTTACGACATGCTGAAGATAATCCCACTTTGCATTTTGAGAGACAATCTGTGGTCAGATAGAGCCTATGAAGAATTTTCAACTGCATGGATTGGGTCCTATTACAGATCAAAATCCTTCGAGCATTTTCACAAGTGTCCTCCCATGTCTCCGAGGTGTTCTGAATCCCAACTCTCTCTTGCAGACATCACAAAGCTGCACAGTCTCGTCTGAGGGGACACTCTCCAACTAATGATAAAGGGTACTGACAGAGAGTGCATTCTGAGCACTAAGCACCCACTTCTCTCGATCGGATCTGTAAGAGTTTGTTAAAAGCGTATTTTTTAAAATAAAATCTCTGATCTGAAAAAACAAACAAACAGAAGAGATCTCTACTACGTAGTCCATACTTACGAGTTATTTGATCAAATTATGTCATCTTTCTCCCTCAAATAAAGCGTCGTGGCTCAGTAGATAGCACTGCAGCCTCACAGCACTAGGATCCAAAGTGGTGCAAGTTAGATGAATTGGCTATTGATAAATTACCCATAGTGTTCAGGGATGTGTAGGTTGGGGCATTTGTTAGGGTAAATATAGGATGGTATGGGGAATGGGTCTGGGTGGGTCGAAGTCGACTTGTTGGGTCCAACGACCTGTTTCCACACTGTAGGGATTCTATTCATTCTAAATCACTAAAGCAAGGTACACCCTGGCTTCCCACAGTTTAAACATGGAATCCATTATCCCCGGTTGACAACTTGGTATACCAATTATAGAGATAAGAAACAAGGTTTTGGCTGCATTGCCTTCGATCTGACTCATTGTCATTCATGCTTTAACTTTATTGATAATTATTGGGCTATGACAATACTCCATAAATGTTGTCATTTTGTCTAAGAACAACAGACTTATAGGGGTTCACTTTGTCTGAGAGGGTTCAATATCTAACCGTATTGACGCTGAGTTCTCAGTGGACCAGACACTCACATTGGATAATAAAGAGCTTAACTGATAGCTTTTAATCTGAGAGATCTACTCCCCACAATCTGTGTGGTAGCTGCAATTTGGTTAGCTTGATAAAGAGTCGCTTATTGGTGCCAAATAAAAGACCAAAACCAGCCATTAAGTCTCCTAAATATCTGTATGGGAAACATCAAAGGAAGCATTCACATGGGGTATAGCAAATAAGGAAGGACATTCATTTGAATAACTGCTATCCGACCTAGCCAGGATATTGGAAGTGCCTCCCATCTTTGAAGGTATTGTTTAATTTTGTCAAAAAATTGGACACAGTTCACGTTAAATAAATGATCAAAGACAGGTGTAATGAATATATTAAAATAGGGAAACCATCCCCGTGACCATTTAAAAGGAAACCAGTATTTGCCTTCAATATCAGGTATTTCCATGAGACCGCCCACAGGCTTGGTCACAAACATTGTAAAATTAATCTTATGGCCCGAAAAGAGACAAGCGAATTAATGCATTGCATCACGTGAGCTGCCGAAACTATGGGATTTGACAAAAACATGAGACCCTCATCTGCATACAACATAATCTTATGTGAATTCTATCTTAATTCTGGGGCAGGTATGTTGGGGTAATATTCCCAATTGTGCAGGATGCCACTGTGTCTAAGATTGTTGCAGGGATGGGGAAGAGATCAACCCTCGTGTGGCATTTGTGCGGGTTAAAGAAGAAAATAAAATCCCTACTTGTGAGGTAGATTTGCCTCCAGGTATCCACCAGCTCTAACCCACTAATTGCTTACATTATAACAAGGGTATTGCGAGACCTTTGGACATTCTGTCCACCGTGGGGCCATAAGACAGTCGAGATCTCCTTCTACAAGAATGTACCATGATGCAGATAACTTACTTTGGAAAATGCATCTTCCAGGATTTTAAGACGGTGCGCCGGGGGCAATAAACATTCAAAATACTGTACTATTTCCCATAGTGCAAGACTTTGGGAATGATGATCCTTCCGTGAGTGTCTAATATAATCTAGTAATTTAAATGGAATATTCTTCTTCACTAGTATGGCTTCTCCCCTACTCCTAGTGTTAAAAGACGAGAAATAAACCGGATCAAACCCATCCTGCTGTAACGTCAAATGTTCCTTGTTATCAAGGTGCATCTCCTGCAAGAGGACAACCTCTCTGTTTTAAGACTAGAAAGTACATTTTTCCTCTTGACTGGCAGATGTATCCCCTTAATGTTCGAGGTACAACATTTAATCACATCATTATCCAGAACATACTGTAGCAACATTTCTAGAGTTTCACATCGAATTACACATCGCTGATCATTAATGAATAAAAGACTCATTGGGCCTAAAAACTGTACAAACTAAAACTACTACAACCAACAAGCTCTCAAAACTTTCCAAAGCTAAACACATAAAAATTCAAAAAACGAAATAAAATCCAAAATGCCAATGACACTCGATTGGGGAATTTACCCCCCAATGCCCACTGGGGATGCTTACATATCTCAAAACGTTATCTTCTCCCCGCTACCAATATGGAATCCAGGGCAATTAACAACAAAAATCGGGTTTGAACTGCCCTTCGGTCGGCACCTAGTCATCACAACTACCTTTGTAACTCCCTCCCGCTTGAGCTGCACCCCAGACACAAGCAAAGAAAGAGAAAAAGAGTAGTAATACTAATGAAGAAGTTAAAAATGAGTACTCTACCCATTCCTGGCTTTAATTTAACACCGGTTAATAGCAGAAAAAGAGAACAAAATTTCTTTAAGAGAGAAACAGGATTACCTAAATATCCAGCTTACTTTAAAATGACAACAAAGTTCTCGCTTTCTCTGGAGAGTCAGACGAGTTTGTGGATCCATTGAAAGCAATACAGAGCAGCGCTGGGTACCGTAAGGAATATTGAATCCAGAGTTCCCTTACTCTTCTTTTGATCTCATCAAAAGATTTTCTTTCCCGAATCACCGCCGCTGAAAAATCATGAAATAACATAATACTCCCGTGAATTAAAGCCATCGGATCTTTTCCCTGGGTTCTGACAGCTTCCATTAGTCTTTGTTTGAGCCCATAACTGTGTAATCGAACAAGGACAGGATGAAGATGTTCGTCTGAGTCTGACTTCCGCGCCGTTACACAGTAAACTGTCTCACTTTTCACCCGTCCCTCCTCAGTTTTGAAGTGAAGGAATCACTGCAGCCAGTTCTTGAAAAAACTCACCAGCTGACCACCTTCTGTCCGCTCCAGCAAACCGACGATGTGAATATTCTTCATTCTACCCCTGTTTTCGAGGTCGTCATCTTGTTCAGTTATGGTGCAGACCTGTTTTTCAAGGGGGAGGATCCTCTCCCGAGAGGAATCAATCACGGTCTCTGTCGCTGCAGTTCGGCGCTTGGCATCGTCTGTTCTGTTTCCAAGGCTGTCAAGTTGCTGCTCATGTTTTTGGATCACGGCTGAGAGCGGCTCTAGCCATGGCTGAACCCTTCTTCAATCATGGCTTCAATCATTTCACATAACTTGGTGAACTCAGTGACCAAGGCCTGGTGAGTAACTGGGTCCATGGAACGAGCAGAGTGGGTTGCAGCTACAGACTCAGGCAGGCTCGATGCTTCTGACGGGTGCACCGTCTGGTGGGACTTACTCGATCGTTTCCCGTATTTTGTCATTTCCACTTGACAAAACGGATTAGTAAAGATTCTATCACTCTTTTAGTGTTGAATTTTACATAAATAGCTGGGAGCGAGTGGGTTAGAGAACCACTTTGCCTGTGTGTTGATGCAGAGCCCAGCAAAGCACACCTTCTGGATCGCCGCCATCTTGCATTCCCCCTTAACATTTTATCGATATTATCATTGCATTTTGCATTATAATATCTGGAGTTTCTGAAGCCGTGTTATTTGATACCACTGTCTACATTTCCCCCCACACTGCACATTGCTGCCCATTCCTCGATAATCCTTGACTCTGCTGTTATTTATGAACCTTCCATCTGTGCCTCAAAATATTCAATATTTCTGCCTCCAATGCTCTGTGGGGAAGAGTGTACCAAAGAGTCACAGCACTTTGGCAAAACAATTATAAACTTTATGATCTGAGTGTGAGATTAGTTTATTGTGTGTCCTTATGTGAGAAAGGATATAATTACATTGGAAGCAGTTCAGAGATATTTCATTTCACGTATTCCTGGGGTGAAGGGCTTATATTATGAAGGTTTTAACAGGTTACTCTTGGAATGAGAATGAAATATACAAGACCTTGATAAGTGTGGATTAGGTATGTACCCAATGGGTGTTTGTATAGTCCAAATTTATTGTCATTGTCATAGAACCTCCACAGTGTGGAGGCAGGGCATTCCGTCCATGATGTCCGCACTGATCCACCAAACAGCATCCCACTTGGACGTGACCCCTACCTTTTCCATGTAACTCTGCATTTCCCATCTCTAACCCACTTAACCTACGCATCCCTGGGCTCTCTGGGCAATCCACTTTAAACTGCACATCTTTGGACTGTGGCGGGAAACTGGAGCACGGAGAGGAAACCCACACAGGCATGGGGAGAATGTTCAAACTCCACATAGAGGGTCGCCCGAAGTTGGAATTGAACCCAGCTCCTTGGTGATGTGAGGAAGCAGTGTTACCCACAGATCCACTATACTCCACCGTTAGTTCTGTGGCTTGTGGCTGACTAAAGACATCTGCCTGACTTGTTCTTATCACTGAACCTGACTCAGTCTGAGACTTTTATCAGCGGCCATATCACCAACCTGGTTACATTTAAAATTTGTTGTGAGCAGTTGAAGAGTGGGACTAGAAAAGGAAAGAGTGACATCCTCAGTCACAACTGGAGTGAGAAAAAAATCACAAAGTGGGAATTCATTCAAGTGGAAATTCTCTTTCCCAGAAGTTTGGTATGGCTGAATCTTTATATTATATCGAGGCTGGCTTCGTCTGATTTTCCATAGACAGGTGAATCAGGGATAATGGTGCAAGGAGAGAAAAGTACAGCTTTTGTTTTTTCTCCCTATTACTCTACTAAGGCAGCATTAAACGATTACTAGTGCCAATAAGAAGTGAAGCACCTGATATCCTTTGTCGAAAGGGGGCGATGATCTCAACAGTGAAAACGTATTTATGGCCAGATCTTTATAATGCCACATAGTCAACATTCTCCCTCCGGGCCTCCCTATGACCTTGTGTGGTTGTGTCTTCTTTATCTTGCACTCAATAGAGAGAATCCCTTTCTCCATGCACACCTTAATTTAAACCCATTTTATATCATCTTCTCATTCACCACTGCTAAAATCCGGTTTATCTTTGCCACCCCCTATTTTCCCTGTCACCTATCTCCCACCTCTGGAAATCTATTAAAAATCCAAGTTTCCAATCCTTTTCAGTTGTAAAGAAGTGTCACACTGTGCTTGAAATGCGAACTCTGTTTCACTGTCTCTACAGATGCTGACAGACCTGCTGAATTTCTCCAGAAATGAATAGGCACGAAACAAATTTTCACAAAACAAATAACTATGGATACTCGTAATAGAAGTACTAAAATTGCTTGAGAAACTGGGAGCTTTGTCGAGGGTCACTGTACCTGAAAGATAAACACCACATTCATTCCAGAAGATGCTGCAATTTCTTCAGAACTTTCTGTTTTTGGACAATTTCCAAAGAAGTATATCAAAGGTGCTCAAACATCTTGTCCAACATGGAGTATCGTACACTGCGAACTGAACAATAACGCATGGTGGACAAGTTCCTTGACTCTGAAACTACATAAGTCTGGCATCACTGATACTACAGAGCTCTTACTCATGGTCAGGGAGAAAAACAGAGGGAAACACATTCACTTCAAATACAGAAGTTGACATTGTGGAAGAGAAATGATTTAGATCATTACTTTAAATGGAATGAGTTAAAGTAACAAATTAGAGGCTTGACACCAGGGAGAGGCCCTCAGCAGAATGTGAATATGAAAACGCAAGTGTTACCGCATCAGAAACCAGGTTAGGTAGAGAATACAGGGCTGATGGGTGAATGGGTCTCGGTGTGAACTGGGGGACAGTTAGTAGAATTGAACTGGTAGATATTGCAACTCAAACTGTGTTATCATTTGATGCTGCAGCAACAGCAGAAACAGAACTGTATTCAACGACAATCTGGAACATTTTCCCGATTATAATTCATCAGTCTACCATGACCATCAAGCCAATCCATGGTTCAGTGATGTGTGTGGCTGAACATGCCAGGGTCTAAGTCACGTGGACCTAAACCTGTTGATAACCCATTAAAGCTACCACACTTAACTGGTTAAATTCCGACCAGCAGAACTAATGTCTGATGGAGAGGGGAAATGATCCCAAGACTAACAGATCAGATCTAAGCTCTGTCGTCCTGCCAAATGCAAACATAAAGGTCGACGGACTATTAAACAATTTACTGGAGGAGAAGACTCAACAAATATCCTCATCCAAAATATCAGAACAGCTCTGCACGTCAGTGAAAAAAGTCAAGGAAGAGGTGTCTGCACTATCCTCAACCAGACGTGTTGAGTGGATGATCCACCTCACACTCATCATGATTCCCACAGAATCGCAGATGGCAGTGTTCAAGCAATTCGATTTGCTGTACAGCCATGAGGAAACAGCTGAACACTATTGATACGACAAAGGCAATGGGTCCTGACACCATTCCTGCAATAGGATTGAATACTTGTGCTGCACAACACGCCATGTCCCTGGGGAAGCTCTTTCATTCCAGCTCCAACTTTGATATCCCCCTGGCAATGAGGAAAATTACTCAACTATGTCCAGTCTCTGAATAGGAGAATAATTACAATCTGACCAATTACCACACCCTCAGTCCCATCACGACAGTCAAATAGGTGGGAATACGTTTTGATAGAGCTGTCAAGTAGCACCGAAATAATCAGGTCAGTGTGGTTTCCGATAGGTCCCCATGTGGAGATTGTGCTGTCGTGAACGAATCCAGACCAGGCCAATGCTCTGGCAGCTGGTGGAAGTTAAATATAATTAATAAAGTATCGAGACCTAAAATCTGGTGTCAGTAATAGTGATCTTGTGTCCAATGTTGATTGTAAACATCGATCTCATTCTCCAATGTACTTTCAGGAAGTGAATCTCCCGTGCTTTTCTGGTCTGTCCTAAAAGTGACTCCAGATGCACAGACATGGTCTCTGAATCGGCCACGTGAGACACTCAATAGTATCAAACTTCTCTGATGTCTTAAATGATAAAACCTGACAGAACACCTGGCATCAACCTCGTTATCAGAAAAGGGAATGGGAAACACAGTCCTGTTGACCCTGCATAGACATCCTACCCAACATCTGAGAGCTTGTGACAACATTTACAGAGCTTTCCCACAGACTGCACAGAAACAGCGGGAGAGGAGGAGGTCATTCAGCACATTGAGCTTTCCCCATGCTATTTCATGGCCGAACATCTCCTCAATGCAGTTTTCCCCACACAATGTTCATATCCCAAAATATGTTTAAACATTATGAACTATAGTGCCTTCGGCCCATCAATATATAGGGAGTTCTCTGATAACGCTTGTATATTAAATGCGATTTGACTGCAATGCGATTCGGGAATCATTTTCTCTCAAGTGAACTATCATCCCTGCTTCCAATCTGTCACAGCCTGTCAGAGTTTTATATATCTAACTGAGATCTCCACTCATTTTCCTAAACCCCATGGAATACAGACCCAGTCACCCCAAACTCTGTTTCCACAACTAACTGTCATCCCAGAGATCAGTCTGTCATCCTTCACTGCACTCCCTCAATGTTAGGTTTGCCCTTTATTAGGTAAGGACACCAAAACTGCACACAACACTGCACGATGTTCGAGATGGGGTCTCACCAAGGCCCTGTACAGTTGCAGTAAATGATTCTTACTCTTGTATTCAAATCCCCCTGAAATGAAGATGAATAAACCATTTAACTTCCTACCTGCTTTCTGCTCCTGCAATATTGCTTTCAGTGACTAGTGTACAGGGAGATCCAGATTCTTTTCAATGTTACAGCTCCCTACTTCCTGGGTCTATTACACTGTATACAGCGTGCCAATGCCATTCCGGGTATTGACTTCCATGTTCAGAACTCACTGCCCTACACGGACTCGGAAGGCTGCGCAGAAATAAACAAAAATGCAGCTTAAGTTGATTTATAGATCAACAATTTTCAACCAATCCCTTTTCAAATGATAGGCTGCCATTCAATTGATCCCATCAATGTACACAACCTCTCATCTCTGCCATTGCTCTCCATCTGCGAGATATTTGCCCAGTCACTCCACTTGTCTCAATCACCTTGGAGCCTTTTTTACATCCTCCCCATCCACTCACAAGCTGACATCGTTTAGAGCTGTCAGCAGACTTGGCAATATTGCAATTGAGCCCCTCAACCAAAGATATGATGTGTATGGGGAATAGTTGGATGCCAAATCTCGATCCTTGTTATATCCTCCAAGCCTTCCATTCAAAAAACATGGTTTTGTTGCTACTCACTGTTTCCTGCCAGCTCTCCCATTCTAAAACCACGGCCATATATTAGCCCCAGTCCCATAGAATTCGAATTTGCACAATATACTTGGGGCTTTATCAAAAATCTTTCTGAAAATCCAATCGTATTGCGTCGATACATTCCCCATAATTTTGCTTAAAGCTATTTTCTCAAACATGATTCCTATTTCATAAACCTCTGTTGACTTTGTCTATGCCCATTAATTTCAGTCCAATATTTTCTCTAAAACGTTTTAGTTACTAATTTCATTCTACGCCCTTTTTCTCACCAGACTATAAACCCCTAGTATTGCGAGGAAATTTTATTTTTTGTTTTCTCTTCTCTGTGAAGGCAAAACCGAAGTATTTGCTCCATTGATCTGCTATTTCCTTGTCCTCAATTATCTGGTGCTGGAAATGTGTTGCTGGAAAAGCGCAGCAAGTCAGGCAGCATCCAGGGAACAGGAGAATCGACGTTTCAGGACGGCACTCGTTGGCCAGTGATGATAGAAAAGAGCCAAGCAGTGCTCCCGCAATTTAACCATCCCAGTGATGGTTAACACAACAAATTAGAAAATATGTTAATCGTAGGAAGTGACTTCAGAAGAATTTCAGCTATTGTGAAAACCTGAGAATTCTCAGAAATTAATGATACAAAAAAGGAAGGCCATGAAAGTGAAAAGGAAATCAAAAAGAAAACATACATGCTAACAAACAGGACCACAAAGACTGCATCAATCTGCATCTGTATTTCAAAGGAAACAAAATAAAAGCAAGGTCAAATGTGGAAATTTGTAATCGGGAGAGGAGAGGTCCTTGTTGAGAACAGGTAAATGACCAAGAAAATAACCAGTTACTTTGCATTTGTCTTCATGGAGGAAGATTCAGAAAATCACCCAGTAATACCAAGTGATCATATCGGACTCCTGAAGCTAAAGACATAAAGTCAATTCATATCAGTAACAAGGTAATATTTGAACATGTAGCTGGATTGAGCATTGCTAAGTCTGCCGAAACAGATGTACTTCATATCATAATGCCAGAAATAAATCACCAATAGTAGTATTAATTGCACTGTCGATGACTGTGTTTTATTTTCCTGTACATTCTGCAGAGACCGGAAACTATTGTGGATAAACTATAGATGAATGGAAGGGATCCAAACAGCTACAAAGGGAAAAAAGACATAGTGTGGAGAACTGTAGACCAGTTAACTTGATATTTGTAGGGAAACTGTTGGAATCCATTACACAGGGTGACATTTTTGCTATTTAGAAATTAACAGCAACAATGGAGAGAATCAGCATGCATTTCCGATAGAGAAATCATATTTGACAAACTTTGGAATTGTTTGAAATTGTTTCCTACAGCATAGATAATGGGGAAACAGGAGAAGTGGCACATATTGGATTTTCGAAAAGGTTTCTTTCAGATCTCAGTGAGTTCGTAAATGCAATGAATGTGAAGGGTATTTGGAGGAATATATGTAAGTGGAAAGTTAAAGTTTGAGTCGCCTTCATTTAAGGGACTCAGAACATTGATGGAAAGACATGTTGAAGCAGTTTCACAGCGTGTTGATGGGACTGTAGCTGGAGTATTGTGTACAGTTTTGGTGACCGAATCTCAGAAAGAATATACTGACCTGAGAGGAAGTGCAGTGGACATTCTCCAGATTAATCCCTCAGATGTTAGATTACCTAATGAGGAAACCCGGCCTGTGTTCTCTCGAGTTTCAAAGAATGAGAGGTGGGTCACAGTGAAATTTAGATAATTCACAAAACATATGACAAGTTGGAAATTAACACAACGCTTCTCGGCTGTCTAATCCACATTCAATGCAAATAATGGCCGGATCTAGGGCAAGTCAGTTAAGACCGCAATAAGGAGGAAATTCATCACTTGCAGGGGACTAATTAACACAGGGGCATGGAAACCTATTGGTAGGCAAGATTCGGGAGAATCTCCAGATATTCTACAAGTGTCTCCAGCGGAACAGAATAACCAGGGAACAGGTAGAACTCATTAGTGACTTGCCAAATGGCAACCAAATCAACTTTAGTGGTAGGAGACAAGGTTGGTGGTAGAAGGCTGTTTGTGTGATTGGAGGCGAGTGTCCAATGGTGTACCACGGGGATCAGTGTTGTGTCTCTTAATATTTGTGATTCAGAGGTGTTGGTGTTGGACTTGGGTAGACAAAGCGAAAAATTGCATAACACCAGGTTATAGTCCAAAAGGTTTATTCGGCAGCACTAGCTTTCGAAGTGCTTCATCAAAGCGCACAACCACCTGATGAAGAAGCAACGTTTTGAAAGCTCGTGCCTCCGAATAAACCTGTTGGAGTATAAGGTGATGTTTTCTGATTTTAAACCTTATCATAAGGGATGCAGCTGTGAATATGGACGAGGGGTGGGGAGTGTCATAAGTAAGTTTGTATTTGATACAAAGATTGGCCGGGTAGATGACAGTGAGGAGGAAGGACTTATGTTGCAGGAAGATACAGATGGAATGGTCAGATGGTCACATCAATGCAGAGAAATTGGTCAGATGGGTGGATCAATGGCAGATGGAATGTAACCCTGATATATATGAGGTGATGCACTTTGGAAGAAGGAACCAGGCAGGCAAGGACTCAATGAATGGCAGCACACTAGGAAGCTCAGAGGGTGCTTCTCCACACATCGCTGAATGTAGCTGGACAGGGTAACACACAATTTGAGAAAGTGTACGGGAGCGTAAACATAGCCTTCACATATCGAAGCATAGATTACAAGAGCAATGCAGAACTTTCATTCGCCAAGATGGAATACTGTGTGTAATTCTGGGAGCTACATTCCAGGAAGGATGTGATTGTACTGGAGGGGATGCAGAGGAGGTTCACTAGGATGTTCCGTGGGATGGAGCATATCAGCTATGGAGAGAGCCTGGATAAGCTCGAATTGCTTACTTTGGAGCAGAGAAGGCTAAGGGGGACGTGAATCAGGAGGATAAGATTACGAAGGATATGGACGGAGTGGATAGACAGCAGCTGGTCCTTTTAGTCAAAGGGACACACTTATAAAATGAACGGTTTCAGGCTTAGTGAGGATTTGAGGACTGTTTGTCAAGCAAAGTGTGTTTAGGTCTGGGATGCACTTCCTGAGAGGGGAATTGTCATGGTAACCTCAAAACCATTCGAAAATACATGGTTGTGCACTTGAAATGCCATACGATTCACAGCGACAGGTTTTGTGTTGGAAAGTCGGGCTAATGTAGACCGTGCTGTATTTCTGATAGTACAGAGTCTGTGCTTCTGTGATTATATGGCTGTGGAAGGTCAATCATTCAGTAGCTTAAGATAGGAATTGATGGGTTTCTGAAAAATATCGTATCACAGTGGAGATGAGTGAACTTGTAATATCTTCTGAAAATACGCCAATGGCAAAATTAAGAGAAAAAGGTGCAGC
Source organism: Chiloscyllium plagiosum (assembly GCF_004010195.1). Taxonomy (NCBI): domain Eukaryota; kingdom Metazoa; phylum Chordata; class Chondrichthyes; order Orectolobiformes; family Hemiscylliidae; genus Chiloscyllium; species Chiloscyllium plagiosum. Next base: position 24,969,545 of record NC_057717.1, on the reverse strand, counting down.
TTTCTTACAGTCTCTTACCAGATAATTGAGGAGAAAGTAAGGTCTGCAGATGCTGGAGATCAGAGCTGGAAATGTGTTGTTGGAAAAACGCAGCAGGTCAGGCAGCATCCAGGGAACAGGAGAATCGACGTTTCGGGCATAAGCCCTTCTTCAGGAATGAGGAAAGTTTGTCCAGCAGGCTAAGATAAAAGGTAGGGAGGAGGGACTTGGGGGAGGGGCGTCGGAAATGTGATAGGTGGAAAGAGGTCAAGGTGAGGGTGATAGGTCAGACTGGGGTGGGGGCGGAGAGGTCGGGAAGAAGATCTCAGGTTAGGAAGGCGGTGCTGAATTCGATGGATTTGACTGAGACAAGGTGGGGGGAGGGGAAATGAGGAAACTGGTGAAACCCGCGTTCCTGCCTTGTGGTTGGAGGGTTCCTAGGCAGAAGATGAGGCGCTCTTCCTCCAACCATCAT